>NC_054754.1:27608329-27955829 GCF_018143015.1 Lytechinus variegatus
TTCGATGATAGTGTGATTAATATTCATGATGGGTTGCACATTAAAGTCAATGCAATCAATCATAAAAAAAATGTTATACAAACGATTGCTCAACGAGGTGTTATGGAGCAAAAGTTGTATTTTTGGCTCCCATTGGTGGTCTAGATTCTTCTTTTTTTATATAAATAAAAGCATTGTTCTGTTCTGTGGGTATGTGTTACATAATCAAAATTTATTCTGGCTAAGGAATCAATGTATTGCTTGACTTTTCTGGAGGAGGGGGGTTATGGGGTTTAAATGTGTCTTGATAAAAATTACACTTAAATTTCAATAAAAATCACACTTGTATTTCAATAAAAATCACACTTAAATTTCTCAATTGTCTGTGGCAAATAACATATCACCATGTTAGTCAGATACCATTCATGTGACATACACCACTGTGTATTGGCACATTGGCATTAAATCATTGTAACTAGACATACCGTATCTCTTCCTCCCTTAGGTTCATCTCAATGACATTAGAAGGTGTGTTCTGCTCAACTACAATTCTCAGACCAAACGGATAGAATTCAGACACTAGTAAGTATAAGTGATCTTTGCAAGTGATTGTTATAAACTCAGGTACATCTTGGCCCTGTCTTACAAAGAGCTGCAATTGATCCATTCCAGCTCAACCTTGGAAATTCATCAATGTTGTCATCATCATTATTATCACTATTATCATAATTATCATTATTATTATTATTATCATTACAATGATGATAATGATGATGATGGTAGTAATAATAATAAAAATGATGATAATATTGATGAGAAGAGAATTGTCAGAAATACAAAATAATATAGAATTTGTATAGTGCACGTATCCACCTTGCTATAAGTGCTCAAGGTGTTCTTATATTACCCTGGCTAAGCTAGTCTACCGATTCCGGTGCACACAGCTTTTTGAGGAATTACTTCCAACCGGTACCCATTTACCTCACCTGGGTCGAGTGCAGCACGATGTGGGTAAATATCTTGCTGAAGGAAAACATGCCATGGCTTGGAATTGAACCCACATCCTTCAGATTGAAAGACGAGAGTCTTAACCACTAGACCACAACGCCTCCACATTCTAAATCTTAGGTTTGCTGGCTTTCTATAGCTGTGATTGATTAGATCAATCGCATTTTGTTGTAAGAAAGGGCCCAGAGATGTGTACTGTCACACCAACAAAAACTGACTCAAAAAGGACCAATGGTATTTCATTGATACTAAGTAATTGATTTGGTTGATTTCACCAGTGTTTCTGTTTCTGTTTATGGTAACTCCTGTGGGAACTCGGTAGGACAGCATTTTTTGCTGGTAAACGCCAAGCTGGTATATAACCAATTACCTAGGAAACATTTTTACGTCTAGGTTAATCAGTCATAGTGGCTGACTTTATAGACGATAGATATTACTCTTTTTATCAAAGTGGAGACAGTGGCAGAGTGGGGATTCGAACTCACAACCTTGCGATTATGAGTCCAATGCTCTAACCACTGGACCACATGACCACATTTCGTCAGACTGGTGTTTAATCTGAAGTGAAAATATGGATAGCCAATAGTGATATAAATCTAATTCAACTTGTGTGACTGAGTTTATTATACTCGGCCATTTTAAAGCAACTAGGCAGTGATTGTTTTGGTCATGAAAGATGAAACGCAATCCTTGATCCACGATAAACATGCAGAGCTACGATCACCTCACTGCTTGTAATGCTTTGTACGTGTTCTCATGCTTTGCCATAGATTACCAGTCATGTTACATTGTACAATTGAGTACCATATATATAGTGTCTTTTTTTTTCTAAATAAATGTCTTGCAGTGATTTGGAAAGTGACGTCAGTTGAACATTAAAACACAGAAGTCTATTGTAAGATTTTGGGATTGTGAAATTAATAAGAATTTTTTTTTCACAGTTCCATCAAAGCTGTACCTATGGGGATGAGCCGAAGCACCAAGAAGCTTCTCCAGAGTAAAGTTCCTAATCTAGGACGCTACCAGGATGTTAGTGACTTCTTCCTAAAGTAAGTATATGGCATAAGTAAGATTTGATAATATTATGAAGGATATTAATGGGGAAAGTAACACTAAATAGGATTTCTCCCCTAGAATTAGATTTTAAAACTTTTAAGATTGATGATTTTTTTTTTTATGTTTTTCAAATTTTAAAGAAAAATAGTAATTTTGGCGTGAAAATAGGATGAAAAGAAACAAAGAATAGGAATTTTCACAGTTAAGGTTAGCAGCTCTGTATGTGACAATAGATAGTCAGTAGTAGGGCACCGGTCATGCAAGCCAAGGTTCTGGGTTCAAATCCTGCTCAGGACAGTCTGATTCTCTCACATTCTTTTCTCTGATCTTCATGGATTATGGAGTTTTTTAATTCACCCTAATGATTATTTGAATTTTGCCCAAAGTTTTACTGATTAGTTCTCATGATTATGTCTGTATCTTAAGTCATTACCTGCTATGTTCAAGGGGTTCGATTGCATTTTCTCAGGTTACAGTTGCTTCTCCTTAAAGCCATCTTTTGATACTTTGCCTCAAACCTAACCTGTGGCATACAGAGGGGGGGCTCCCTCCCCCCCCCCAATTTTTATCGACCAAGAAAAAAAAGAGAGAAGGGTGAAATATATTATTTTTTCTGAATATTATGTCAAAATCTATCTCCAAATTGGAAATTTTTAATAAAGAAGTCGAAAGCTTTCTCACTCACAACTTTTTATAAATTTACGCCTTATTGGGCCCACTTAAAATTTTTGGCTCTCTGCGTAACTGAACCTAACCCTTATCCTTTTCCTTTCAGTAATTTGATATAACAATGAGTGTTAATTGTCGACACCCTTTCTTTGTGTAGCACTGGTAATTTGTCAGAAAGCGAGGCTGAGATGGATGGAGAGCACAACGAAGTGACTCTACCCCAGAGGTTAGCCAGCCGAGGCAACCTTGACAATCAGAAAAGTGCTATTAGGTTAATAGAGGTAAGATAGTGTTACTGATAAGTCGTGTGTGTGTGTTTAACAATGATGATGATGATATTGATTACGATGATGAGGATGATGATAATGGTGATGAAGGTGATGATGATGATGATGGATTTAGATGATGATGATCGATGATGACGACGATATTAAAAGAATTGCAATTGCTCCACAATTTTTCTCTATCTACCAATTTATTAGTTTATAGTAACTGAACATCTCGTATAGCAGTTAATATTTTGTTGGGTATGACATCAGATATCAGAATGAATTTAATCTATATCATTACAACTAATAAGTTATCAGGGAACTGAATCAAATTCATTCACGGTATTTTGACTTCTCAGATTGGTCCGCGGCTACAACTTGGTCTGATTAAGATAGAGGAAGGTCTATGTGAAGGAGAGGTTCTCTATCATGAATCCAGTGAGTAATTTTATTTTCAATTTCACATCTTGTCATGCAAAAGAGTACTCGAGCAATGCCGTCATGTCATCACAAAAAAATGAATGAAATTAACATTTAAAATAGTATGCATTGATGGAGCGAGATAAGAAACACTCCTTGTTCATTTATTGGGAATTCGTTTGTGCGCTCCCAGCACGTAGTGAAGTCAATATAGATACTCATTTGTACCAGACTCGATACACATATTTAACAGTAAGGCAAGATGAAGTCAAACTGCCTTGTAGGCTGATGTACTGGTAAATGAGATGGGAGGTGTGGGGATTAATCATTCTGGGAAAAGCATGTTATAATTAATGATATTTTAATTTATAAAAAATGTGTTCAATAACCATTCAAATATTTATTTAGTCACAGCGCCTGTTTGCTGTTATTATTGGAAATATATTGATTGTCAATTATCATTTATTTGTATACTTTATATTTGTAAATTTGTTGATAACCAGCGATAAATTAAATAAATTCAATTCAATCAAAACCAAAATTTAATTGGAGTTGGCTGTGTAGATCAAGCATGTGCACCACATTTTTCAAAGACTGCTCCGCAAAAAGTCTTTCGTGCATCAGATTGGTAAGCAATGTTATTCCCTGCCACAATAACCTGCCTTTTGGTTTGGTGGAATTTCTTTGATCTATCAATTTGGTCCAATCGTCATTTGTTTCAGCAGTTACTTACACTCGAGAGTCTCAAAAACTGTGTTTCCATTTAAATGGCATATTATGGTGTTGGCGTTAAAAGTATGTTCCTGCTGCGAAAGCGCTGGGATATTAATAGTAATAATACCCAATTTTTATAACACGCTTTTCCCAGATGGCCCAAAGTGCTTACAATTTCAAATTCATACAACCAAAAAATGCAGAATGCCATACATATAAAATGAAGGCAATTACCTAGAACAAAAAAGTTTTTAGGGATTCTTAGAAGATTCAAATGGTGGGGATTTTCTTAATGTGAGAGGGAGTTTGTTCCATTCCATTGAGGATGCAACAGAGAATGTTCTAACTCCTGTCTGTTTCATTTAGTTGGATATGTTAATTTAAGTTGGTATTGAGAGGACCTAGTTCTTCTACCTGGGACATAAATTTCTAAACAATCGGACAAATATTTTGGGGCTAGGTTATTGAGTGATTTGTATACCAAACCAAAAAGAAGTAGCTTAAAAATTATCCGTTGTCTAATAGGGAGCCAGTGTAAATTATGTAACATCGTCATCTTCAGTGATATTTTTAAGGATATAAAGATTTATTGGAAATGAAACTATATCCCTGTACCATGTTATCCTTACCAATGGCTTTTTGCAAGTTCTACTTTTATGTAACTACAATGGTACAATTGAATATAAATAGTTGATCAATTCTAGTACCTTGTCTTATATTTTCTCCTGTTTCCCTAATGTTTTATTAAAGCCTTAATATGATTTATTTTCTAGTAACAAAAACCAAGGAGGAAATTTCAGCAGCCAGGGAGGTGAAATTCAGGAAGAAGTAAGTTAATGAATGTTAATGTTATGATGATGATGGTGATGATGATGGTGATGATGATGGTGGTGGTGATGGTGATGAGGATGATGATAATGGTGGTGGTGATGGTGGTGATGGTGATGATGTTGATGATGATTATGATGATGGTGGTAGTGATGGTGGTGATGGTGATGATGGTGGTGGTGATGGTGGTGATGAGGATGATGATGATGGAGGTGGTGATGGTGATGAGGATGATGGTGGTGATGGTGATGATGATGATGATGATGGTGGTGGTGATGATGATTATGGTGGTGGTGATGAGGATGATGATGGTGGTGGTGATGGTGATGATGATGATGATGGTGGTGCTGATGATGATGATGATGACAATGGGAGTGGTTTATGGTACACCATTTGATGAGTCCTAGAAGGAAAAAAAAATCAGACAGAGGAAGAAATTAAATAGAGAGCCGAGAAAGTGGAAGATAGAGTATTCTTTTTTGAAGTGAGTGTAGTCATGAAAAGGACTGTTAACCAGAAAAGTTTAGAGGCTTGAATGGTTGGAGAGATGAGAGGAAGCTGGCTTGAGTCGGCGAGTGGAGTTTTATAGCGGGAGAGAATGATGTTGATTGTAATAATTGATGATGGTGATGATAACAATAACATTGATAATAATAGTGATGATGATGAGGTTGGTGGTGATGATGATGATGGTAGTGGTGGTGGTGGTGGTGATGATGATTCTGATTATGATAATAAAGATGATGATTCATTCATTTCTATGCAAATATTGATCTTTCCATTCATTGTATTCTCTCCCAATATCCTTTCCAATTTTAGGATTGAAAAGATCAAGAGAAAAAAGCAACAAGAGGCAAACATAGCCAAGAAAAAGAAGGAGAACGATGAAAACAAGTGAGTATTATAAAAACAAAATCCACATCAGAAAATGTTCATAAAAACTACTTTATTTAATATTGCTAAAAAAATATGCATTTATTGATTAATGCATGATGCTATTAAAATCAAGTTCTATTAATGATTTTGGGGGTGTTTTTAAACATAATTTGATGAATTTTTGCATTCTTTTGTCGTGAAGTATGTTTCTATTTTTGTGTAAACATGCATGTACTCTGGTGAATGAACATCTATATAAGACCTCTTGTCATGTTCTTCTCAGAGTTGTTTCTATGCCAGAACGTGAAGTTTATCTTTTAATTGTATCGGAATCATTCGCTTACATAATGATGTATAGATTCCTAGAACTTGGTTTTCATGAGTCCACCAACTGTAGTTTGTTGCCACAGTCGTGCTTGTTCTCACAATAATTTCATTGACCCAATAAACAAAAATAAATGTATGTTGTACATTCTACATTGGACTTCTCTTGTAGATGGCTTCTTGCATTAGTATATTCTGAAATCATTAAACCCAGTGGGTGGTTCATAAATCTTTTTGTAAAGTTATGCACACTGGAACATATTCTTAGGTCCTATGTCAATTACATAGGGATATATCACTTGACACAAGAAAGGGTTACCAGTCATTTGTAGCTTACGAACAGTTTTATGAAACACCTACTAGTGTTCATTCATTTGGCCCAAAGAATTTGAGATCAATGAACTCTATCTTTTGCAATCCCACAGGGCACGCTCTATCGAAGGGATGAAGAGGAAGTATGGAAAAGAGACCAAGGATGGAAAGAATGTAGGAGAAGAGGAGGATGAAAAGA
Source organism: Lytechinus variegatus (assembly GCF_018143015.1). Taxonomy (NCBI): domain Eukaryota; kingdom Metazoa; phylum Echinodermata; class Echinoidea; order Temnopleuroida; family Toxopneustidae; genus Lytechinus; species Lytechinus variegatus. Next base: position 27,614,984 of record NC_054754.1, read on the forward strand.
AGGAGGAAGAGGAGGATGATGATAGGGAGTATTACAGAGAAGCAGTAGGAGAAGAACCAGATGCAGGTTTGTGAACTGTTCTATGTCAGATTCAAAATGAGGGTGCTGTTTCATGGTAATAATAATAATGATAATAGTAATGATAATAATATTAATGATGATAATAGTAGTTATGATAAGGAGAAGAAGAGGAGGAGAAGAAGGAGGAGGAGAAGAAATAATAATATGATACAATATATTATCAAAAGCATCATCATGTAGGGTATTTGTATAGGGCATATATCAACCTTGTTAAGTGCTCAAGAAACTCCGATACTACACGGGCTAAGCAAGGCTTCTGGTGCTCACAGCTATTTGAGGAATTACTTCCTTCGGTACCCATTTACCGCACCTGCTGGGTAGAGTGAATATCATGTTCTTGCTGAAGGAAATTTCGCCATTGCTGGGATTCATTCCACAACCCTCTGTATCAAACTTACCATTTTTGTGAACTGATGAAATCTCACCTATGTAACAAGTGTATTCTCTTTATATTGATACCGTAGGTATGTTTCCAAGAAAGCGATCAAAATCTTCTCAGGGAAGCAGAGGTAGGGGCACCAACAAGCGGCAGAAGTTTGGATCCCAAGATCGGAGAAGAGGAGATTCAAGGGAACGAGGAGATGGAGGAGGAGGAGCAAGAAGGGGAGAGAGAGGAGGGAGAAGAGGAGGGGGCCGAGGAAGGGGCAGAGGAGGGAGCAGTGGTGGAAGAGGAGGTCATCGTGAATCAGGAGCCAGTAAAGGAAACGGATCCTTCAAACCCAAATTCAGTGCAAGAACTCAGGCTGCAAGATCAAGAGGAGGAAGAGGGCAGAAAAGGTCATTTTCAAAGCGCTAAAAGGATGGAGAAAATGAACACTAAATTGGTCTATTAAAGATTTAGGTCAAAATAATACTGTCTTCCTCAATAGTTAATGCACATATATGAGGATTGGCCAAATGAGGGAAGGAGTTTTATGAAAGGTGCAAAATCATGTAATGAATTGTCAGAAATGTGGAAAAATATTATTTATTAGAGACACTCAGCAAGAGTGTTGATTCTCGTGAAACTCTTGTGGGAGAACAAGTGGTATGATTATCTAGCCAATAGAAACATTTGGTATTTCAAGTTAATAGTCTATGTTGGTATCAAATTTGTTAACTAATCTAGCCTTCACACAAATTTCTGGTTTATAAAAAATGATACCTTGTATATCATTGATAGTTTTAACACCTTGTGCGGTCAATCCCTGCCCCAGCATCATTTCAGGTGTGGTGTTGTGGCTGGTGCTAGGTAGTATTACCTCGATACTCAACACCACCCTTTAACACTGAACTTGAAAATTGCCCACCACTGGTGCCCTACAGATATCTATCTTTGACCATCATCATCTAAGAGATTATTGAAGTACAATGGGTGCATCTAGAACAGTGGAATTCTTCAGTGTAATTGATAAATTTCCTAGATCCATGGTCGAAGATAATAGAGCACCGAAGTGTGATGTCATCAATTTTCACTTTTTTTTTTTCATTAAGTTTTTATTGATCGATAAAATGATTACATAAATATCAAAATATAATTCAAATAAAAAACAATATAAAAAAACAGAACAGAACAGAACAAAACAATAACATAATCATAATGAATTAGAACAAAGCAGTATTACATGGAATAAAGGAGCTCAGCTAGAAAACAAGTACATCTAATATACAAGCAGTTTCTTACACGAGTACACTGCACAGTGTACATCAGAACACATATTTCCACTTCCTAAGGTGAAGTGCAAGAGTACTTTTCTTTTTGGCAATGCGATATTCTGTTTCTTTACAAGTTTTCAAATAGACTTGAAAACCGTGAAATGAAGGAATGTTATTTTTGAATTTACATAAGTAAATATAATTTTTGAAGATCAGGAAAATATAAGTGATAAATTTGTCATCTTTAACTCCAAAAATCTTTTCAAAGGGGGACGGATTAAAAACCTTCTTGGTATGTCGAGAAATTTCAAGAACTATTTCGTTCCAAATGATTTTCACAATGTCACTTTTTGCATTTCAGCACTTTTTATGCCATATTTTTGTAGAGCAATGCAGCAACCAGCTGTAGATCTCCGTGATCAGTGGAGGAGGAAGAAGAGGTAGAGCATGAAGAATACCTCCACTATCAAAATTTGGTGTGAATCGGTCCATGGGGGGGGGGGGGGGGTTGAGATATGACCTCATGAATACATAAGTAGCCCCATTGAAGTCAGTGTATTATTGGCCTGGTTCAAAATGTAAGGAACCAGGCCAATAATACATTGATTTCAGTGGGGCTGGTTCCTTACATTTCGAACCAGGCCAATAATACACTGACTTCAATGGGGCTAACTATGTATTCATGAGGTCATATCTCAGGCCCCCATGGACCGATTCACACCAAATTTTGGTTGTAAAGGTATGTCATCATGCTCTACCAAAATAAGGTATAAAAAATTCTAAAATGCAAAAAAAAAAATTGTGACGTCATCACTTCGGTACTCTATATGGAGTTCAGAATATATGCCTATGAAATAACCACTTTGTCCCAAGGATTTATGTATCTACAGTGGCTATTATACAAAGATCATACACCACCAGCAAGTTGTTGGTATCGTCTCATAGTACGAACTTCAATACATAGATTTTCCCATGAGGCCGAGGGTCCACGAGTCCAAGGATCACGTTTGTCTTACATGAAAATTATTCTCTGCTTTGCCTAATCGTATAAATCTTGCTATCAGGTTTCAAAACATTCCTCAAACGTGCACAGTTGACTTCTTCGTGGTTAAAATAACTACAGTATTTTCTAGAATGTATGTCTCATTTTACATTGAAGATCAGGCTAAGTGGACACTCTTTTGATGTTTACGTAGACAACGTAATATGTAACACTTGGCCACCCAAACCGTCCCCTGCCTGTTGCATTACGACTTTCATTGTCCCATGTTTTGTGTAATGACTGTTTGGGCTCCTCCTACGTTGTGTAGTTTCTAAATTTAGACCAAGACACTGTAAGACTTCTTTAAGGACAGACAATGTATAGACATACATGAAAGGTCAACTCCTCCGTAACACAAACTCAATTTTCTAGTGAATATAGATAGATAAGAAGGTCACAGCACTAAGAATTCCAAATATTTCATTTTTTTCTCCAACAATGTAGAACTTAGTTGATTCCTCATGGAGCATGTTAAATCATCAGTATCCAGAGAGTTCAGTTTATTAGATCAATGATAAATTAAGAGCTTCTTTATCGTCAAAGCTATAAAAAGTAAAATATTTTATACTACATATATTGAAATACAAAAAAATACTGTGCGTATCTTATCAGTTACAGGCCATGATATACATACAACTTCATTGTCAGAATATGAGAAACTTCAAAATATTTTAATTTCTGATTTTACATCCAATTATGATGAAATTGTCATCGTTATGCTTCTTTTTTTTTCTTTATTTCTTCAAATCAACTTGCTCGAGTGGATTTGACCCGTAATGAAAGTGTAATCTGTAATTGCTTAGATACTACATATATTTTGATAACTGGATGATCATGTGCCTGATTATTCCAGAAAATTAATTGTTGTCCTTGTTTATTTCCTTTTCCCCTGACCTCATTTCACAAGGCACTCCATTGATTCAAAAGATGCCAAGATTTTTTTAACTAATACACCCCTGCATTGCATAGTGGTTTTTAACATATAATAATACACTACTATGTATGTGATTAATTGTATCAATCTTTAAAGAGGAAGTTCACCCTGACAAAAGGTTTATTATAAGTATAGCACAAAAGTGATAAAGAAGTATTGCCGAAGGTTTGAGGAAAATCCGTCAAAGAATAAAAGTCATTAGAATTCTGAGTTTTTGATTTGTGACGTCATATGCGAGCAGCTTTCCTACGTATCGTATGTTAATAAATCGATGAAATGTCATTTTCTCAGAAAATTGAAAATGTTTTTTACTGTACATTCAGTATATCAATAGACAAATCATTTCACACCCGTTTCTAAAAAAATAATAAGTCATCCTGAACCATTAAAAACTTGAAATTAATGCATTTCATATTATAGCATATGGAGCAGCTGCTCGCTTAATGTCACAAATCAAAAATTTTAAAGTTCAATGACTTTCTTAATCTTTAACAGATTTTCCTCAAATCTTCACAAATATCTTTATCTTTTTCTGCTATTTTGACAACAAACTATTCGTCAGGTTGAACTTCCCCTTTAAATACTAAAATCTTTGCTCCTTGGTATGTCACATAGGACTGTCCCATGTATCATCTCATATGGCTGTAATTATTTATTTTGAGGTTATTCATGAATTTTTAAAATCTTGTATTCTCTTTGGACTTTTTTACAAGATGATTTATTCTTTTTTTGAAATGTTAAGATACCTCACAAGTACTACCATGTTTTTTTTAACCCTCTGTTGTAATGTGTCTTACAAAATTAAAAGATATATGAGTATCGCCAATCTTTAGAAGTTGCTTAAATCTCATTTGTTTGTCATGAGTTGAAGATTTCTTTTCAATATGAGATATAACCTTCTAGTTGCTTGCCAAAGGCAGAACTGCCATGTACTACTGAAAAAGAAGCATGCTGATAGTTTCATGCAAAATACTGATTTTAAAGGTAAATGCTAGTTTTGGTAATGATATCAAAATGAGTTCGTACAGAATCCAATGAAATGACCACCAAAGTGTCTGTTTGTATAAATAAAACGTATGTGCCAAAGGATTCTGGAAGAAATTGTGTAATTGCTGAGAAATCAGCAAATAAGCACAGGATTCGGGTGGAGCGTCGGGGGCCCGACATTCAAAGCAATAATTATACACTGTCCCACGTGCGCTTATTTGTGTTGGGGATCTTCAGTGTGAACATTTTTCAGCGTAGATTTCAAGATTTCACAAAGTTCAGTTTATGTAACTGTACCAGATCTAGATCCTCGATGATATACTGACAATTAAGCCTTGTTTTACAGACTTTCTCATGAAATCAGTGTTTACTGCAACTACTGGAATTTCTCTTTAAGCTTTTAAAATTCTGAAATGTTTTTATTCATAGGCATTAATTCTTAGAACTGGGAGTCGTTCTTACCCTCCCCCCCAAAAAAAAAAAATCATGACTGTTGAAAAGAAAAAGAGTAAAAGAGAAGAAGAAAAGGAAAGAAAAATAAATGGGTAAAGTATAAAATTATCTTTTTTTTATATCAGTTACAAAATTAGTTTTCAATTAATTAAAGAGGCCAAATATTTGCTAGCTCGATCACTCACAACTTTTTGGAAACTTGACCGATATTTCATGTTCTGCCTCCCTCAATTTTGTTTTATTCATTATGCCACTGAAAGCAAACGTGCATCATAATATACAAATACCTACTTCTAGTATCAGCTTTTTGTATACTTTTGATATATGTTTACTGAAGATTATTAATCCAAGGATTTTTTTTTTTTTTGGGGGGGGGAATTACAAATAATTGTTTACTATAAATTAATATGAAGTAAGTTGATCACTCTTAATGTGGAATAGCACAGATTGCAATCCTTGTCCATTTTCTTTCTTTATGAGTGAGCCTAAAATTCCTCAAAAAATGAAAATGCATGCTTTGGGGCGACCACTTTCTAGAGTCTGTCACAAACAATATTCAAGATAGAAATCAATATTCTGACTATGGCAGAACTATGAAATTTGCTTTCACTGCATAGCCTCCAAGAAAATTCTGCGGCGATTGCACCAATGTGAACAAAAAAGAAATACCCCTGAAATTATTTCCTACCCTAGTGGGTGATTTGCAGCAGGTGCGGTTTCAGCCGGGTTAGATACGATAGTTAACTCTTTTTTTTTTGGGGGGACTGGTATTTTACAAAAAGAATATGGCCCCCAAAATGGTATTTTGTCTTATCTGGCTGGGTCTGCGCCTGACTTAATTTGCTGCACAATATATGCTGCAATCATAGAGATATATACTAAGCAAACTAGTAACATATATCTCTATGGCTGCAATCCAACAAAAATAGGAATGAGAGAGGCAGAATTAAAGAGAGGGGGGGAGAAAAATGGGGATCAGATGTCTTTTTAGAGCATATGAGAATGGAGGGAGAGGGGGGGTATATAATGCTGTATGGAAGGAGCTGATGATAATCATAATTATACTAAATGGTGCTCAGACAGAGAGATGTATACTAATCTCTATGATGGTGATTCATTGATCCGGATCATCTTCTTCTTCTTATATTGGTTTGAGTGGCAATTAGTCATATTTGACTATTGTCGCCATTTACTCTATTAATAAAAATCTCACTTCTCACATAATAAAATTATTACCAATAATAATTTATACATATGTGAAATATTTTTCATGTGCATCCTTCTAATATGAAAAAGGGATGATTATGGTACAGTTTGCCGTAACTCTAATCAAAATGGCATATAAACAAATCTTCGCCAAAAACAAACCGCTAGCTTCAGCTCAGTTCCAACTAGTTGCGCTTGCCCTGTCCTTTCAAGATGCAATCATACCGGTCAGCACGGTACATTGTGCCGATTTTTCGGACGTAAATGCCTAGGTCACCCATGCATAGACGAGGGGGCGCTAGTGTACCTGTGCTTACAGATGGGTTAAACATTAAAATAATTTATTTCTTCTTTTTTAAACAACAACAACAAGGCGAAAACACTTGTGGGCTTTGTTAGTTATATGTGCAGAACATATTGTATATATTATATCATACATTATTATATATATATATATATATATTTTTTCTTTTCACATTAGACTTGTACAATCATATCCTTTCATATTTCTTAATAAACAATACAATATAAAAAATAGTACATCACTCCTTACTAAAACGTTTCGTTCTTGAAACGAAACGTAAAAGTGCTTTCTGTATCCCTGGATCATCTTTTTTTAAATACTCCATTATTTGTCCAGGCTGTGATTCATTCAAATCTACAAGGAGCATTGATCTTTCAATTATATATTTTGGACAATGTAAAAGATAATGTCTGACAGTTTCTACCTCACGACATGTATCACAAAACCCTGTTTGATGGATCCCTAATCTATGTAGATCTTGGTTAAGACCAGCGACTCCAAAACGGAGACGATGGAGTACAGTTTCCTGTCTCCCTAGATTGCATTTATATGAGGGTAACACTGATGGTTGCAACTCTTTCAGTGCTGAGTTAGTTTTATTCCATCTTTCTTGCCAAACTATCTTACAACTTTTTGAAATAAGTTGCATAATCTCTGATAATGTTATTTGATTATGAATTTCTATTTTGTTTGATAAAGCTTTTTTTGCGCAGGAGTCTGCTATTTCATTTCCTTTTATTCCACAGTGACCAGGGATCCACTCTAGGTATATATCTAAACCTTTATATTTGAGTCTTGTAGTAATAGTCAGAATTTCTGTGATAATAGGATCGTCTTTCCGATTCTGTAAAGATAAAAGTGCACTTAATGAATCACTGAAAATAACAACACCTGTATATATATCTAAATGTTCTATCCATTCCAGTGCAAGAATAATCGCAATCAATTCCGCCCTGTAGGAGGAGGTGAAATTAGATAACCTTTTGCCTTGGTAAAAAGAAAAATAAGGTACGTAGAAAGCGGCTGAACTAATTCCCTTTTCAGGAGCTTTGGATCCATCAGTGTATATATGGAGTTGGTGTGACCATTTTGTATGTATCAATTCCAAACTCAGTTGTTGCAATTGTATTGGATGGTCCGATTTCTTAATTTGTGAACTTAATTCAGTAGATATAACTGGTGGACAAAATAACCAAGGGGAAAGGCTGGAGAAATAATATTTTCAATACTAATTTCTTTTCCTATCTTGGATTGAAGCCTATAACCAAACGGTTTACTAACGTTCTTACCTTTAAGATAATCGAACTGCCAACATGGTTTGATACGTGTTATTAATGGGTGATTACTATGTCTTTCTATATTTTGTCTGTACTTGCTTGATAACATTTGCCTTCTTAAATCTAAAGGAGGTTCTCCCATTTCCACCTGCAGAGAAACTAGCGATGTCAACGGCAGCCCGCCAGCACATATTCTGAGTGCTTGATATTGCACCGAGTCTAACAACTTTTTTGTAGTTACTGGAGCACTATCATAAGCTTGACAACCATAATCAAAATTTGATCTAGTAATTGCCCTGTAAACCATGAGTAAGGACTTAGATGAACTTCCCCATTTAGTTCCTGTTAAACTTCGCAATATATTTAGTTTCCTTTTACTTCTTGAAACTACGTTCTCTATATGGGGAAGCCAAGACAATTTACTATCAAATATCATTCCTAGGAAACGGTGATTATTTTTATAAGTGAGTATACTCCCTTCAAACTTGACTGTTGGAGGTGTAACGTTTGTAAGCTTAGTGAAAAATACCGGAACAGTCTTCTCAATAGAAAAATTGAATCCCCAGTCTTTAAACCAGGTACATAATATATCTAGATAAGTTTGTATCCTTAATCTAATATTCTCTACATTTTTTCCAGAAAACCATATTGCACAATCATCAGCATATATGGATATTGTCACTTCAGGATCAATTGGAATATCTCTCATCATGACATTATATAAAAGGGGGCTCAGAACACTCCCCTGGGGGAGTCCGTTATGGATTTGGAATGTTCTGGATTCAGTATTTGTAACTCTTACCTGAAAGGTACGTTCTGTTAGATAATTTTCTAAAAATTGTAACATATTTCCTCCTATACCACATTGAGCTAGTTTGTACAGTAATCCATCAATCCAAAGACTGTCATAAGCCTTTTCGACATCCAAAAATACTGCAAGAGTGTGCTCACTGCAATTGATAGATTTTTGAATGTCATTTTCTAATAAAACAATATTGTCAGTTGTACTACGACCTTTTCTAAAACCGCTGATGAAATTAGGCAATAAGTTATTTTTATCTATGTACCACTGCAATCTATTTTTTATCATACGCTCTATAACTTTGGCAAAACAAGATGTAAGTGATATTGGTCTGTAAGAGATAACGTTTTTTGAGTCCTTACCAGATTTCAAGATTGGCACTAAAATTGAGTGTTTTAGAGAACTCGGGATATCCCCGGATTCCCATATTCTATTAATAATGTTCAACATAATTTCTTTTGTGTTTTTTGGCATATTTTCGTATACAATGTATGGAATATTATCTTTTCCTGGAGCAGCAAATTTAGTAGATTTAACTGCTTTCTCAAATTCATTCATCGAGAACGGTTCATTAATGACATGTTCATTTTGGTAGAAAGAGTTTTGTACTTCCTTGGTTAATGTTTTATTGATATCTTGTTTTTTGTGTCCTAAGGATTGGAAAAAAGTTCCAAAAATCTCTACTCTCTCTGGTAAGGACGTAATGGCTTTACCTTTCTCAATCAAAATAGGCATATTTTGTGATTTTTTGACAGGTACGCCATTCAAACGTTTTATACATGACCATATCTTTGTCTCTGGCATGAATCTGTCTAGTCTTCTGCAAAAAGCTTGCCAATATTCTCTTTCCGCTTTCCGGAGAACTCGTTGGGCTTCTGCCTTCTTTTTTTTGTATTCGTTAATTCTATCAAGTGTAATTTTTCTTGATAGATGGTTTCTTATTCTATTTCTTTCTTTAATCTTTTCAGTACATTCCTTGTTCCACCATGGGACAGGATTTTTTCCAGTCTTTCTTTTTTTGGAATTGCTTCATGAATACATTCTTTCAAGCGTTCCATAAATGTATGAAAAATGTTCTGAATATCATCTTCAGAATTAATTATTTCATTTTTTATAATATTTTCACATTTGTATGCAAATATGGGCCAGTTAACATTCTTAAAAGAGATATGTTCATGAGACATGTTATCTTTGGCCTGATTACTTAGATTTTCATGATTTTTTTCTTTCTTTCCAAGTGTTATTTGAATAATAATTGGAAAATGATCACTCCCAAAAGAATCTTCCATAACCTTCCATATCGCCTTACCGGCCAGTAATGGGGAGGAAATACTCAGATCTAAGCACGAAAGCTTTCCAGTACAAGGATCAAGTCTAGTTCCTGTTTTATCATTCAATACTATGAAGTTATTCTCATATATAAATTGCTCAATGGCTTGTCCATTTCTGTCGGTTTTGTCACTGCCCCAGAGGGTTCTATGGGCGTTGAAATCACCTAAGATTATTAGGTTATCTGTTTCATTAACATTTTTCAACAATGTGTTTAGAATTGATTCGTTTAATTTTTTGCATGGATTATAAAAGTTGATAATAGATATTATTTTATTGGTGACATATATGTTAACTTGTTGTAATTCTAGACTTGGATCATAGATTGGATCTTCGTACTTAATCCTATCGTGGATATATATTGCACAACCCCCTCTTCGCTGACCTTCCCTATTTCTTGGAAGGCATGTATAATTTGGAATACAAAGTGAACTATTATCATAAAACCACGTTTCTTGAACACAAATTAAATCATATTCTTTATTTGTTTTTAAATGATTAAGTAGCTCTTGTCCGTGCCCTAATAAGCCCTGAGAATTCCATTGAAGGATGGAAAGTAGGGCAAAGAAAGCGTTAGTTCCTGCGTTGTTGAGTTATGATTTCCTTTTTTTGTTGCCGCAATCTTCTTGCAGCAGTTAAAATTAAAGCATTTATTTCTTCTTCTTCTCTACCTTCAGTTAATGACATAATTAATTGACATATAAAAACAACAATTTGTTCATCACTGGCTAAACTTATGAAATTAGGTGTGGTATTCTTTGTCGATGTACCAGCTGACCTGTTAGCCTGATCTTTAACTTCAGACAGTGGTGTATCCCTTTGTTGGGTGTTGACAGGAAAGTTAGTCTCCATAGGTAGTTCGCTTGGAACCGTTGCTACCTGTGGATTTGTAACTTTACTCTGGTTATCTGTTACATATGTTTTTACTCTTACCTTAGGTACTGATTGGGAAAATCCCTTAGCATCATCAGTGACTGTCTGTGTGACTTTTTGTTCACTTTGTGTTTTCCAGACCTGGGATGCTTCAGCATATGTTAGCTTTCTTATTATCTTTATTTCTTGTACTTCTTTTGCTTTTTTGGCCTGCTGGCATCCTTTGAATGCTGCGGAGTGTTCACCTCCACAATTGGCACATATTGGTGTCAATTTCTTCTGGCATTGATCAAAATTATGATGATCTCCACACCTAATCTGAGATCTGCATATGTCAGCAGTGTGACCATACCTTTGACACTTAAAACATCTGGACACAGGAGGGATATATGGTTTTACTGAAAACATCTGGTAGCCTAGATTGATATTCTGAGGGAGATCTGCCAGACTGAAAGTAAGAATCACACTCCTCATAGGAATAAAAATAGGCTGATTATTATCAGCACCTTCTCTTTCTTTGTCATTTTTGTTTCTCTGGTCTTTCTTTACTATTCTTTTTACTGCTGTCACTTTCTGGTCTCTCAATTCTTCAAGAATATCCTCTTCTGATGTTTCAGTTGGGACACCATATATCACTCCTTTAGTTCCCGACCTACTTTCCGTGACCTTTACTGGTATATTGCCTATGTTTTGAATCTGTGAGATGGATTTCATCTGCTTTAGGTTGATACATTTTACCAGCAACCCAGTGCTAATGGGTTTAATAAACTCTACTGGTTGTGAAGTCACATCTCTGATCGCTTTTTTTACTTTTAAGGGATCAATATTCCTTAAATTCAATTTCTTCTGTCTATCTATAGGTGCTATAAATAACTTGAAATCAGACAATCTTTTGGTTGAAGTAAAACCTGGAGTACGATATGATGTATTCGAGTCAGAATCTGACGATGCGTTTTGATTGATATTTTCAATTGTAATATCGTCACTCTTTTCTCTTTTTCTTTTTTCTGGTTGGTACGAAGTGCTTTTTTTTCGACGTGGTCTTTGTATCATCCAGATTTCTTCATCCGTACTCGTTATTGTATGGTCCGGCTCGGATGTCGCCGGCCCAGTCGCCATGATTGGCCTTTGGTAAAAGGGCGGGAAATTTGAATGTTAGTACGGTACGTATAGGTGCGACCTACGACATAAAGTAAGTGTGAAGTGCTCAAAAAAGCCCACAAATGCTCGCTTACCCTGTCACTTGACCATAGGAAGGATGTTCCAAATGCACAATTTAGTCTAACAGCGCGATATTGGTAATTTATAGAATTTTTCTGATATTTTCAGAGATAGTGAGTTGCACGTCCTACTCAGGTCAAGCTGCATGCGACCATCGAGACCATCGAGTCAACAAGTACGGTGTCCTTGATGAAAAAGCGCCATCTCAATCTCGCGCGCAGACACCAGTGTAACACAAATCGATCGGAAATTACGTCTACCACGTTTCCTCATTTGTTTCGGATTCTTTTCTTTTTGAGAACGGTGATACTTAGAGGGCGGATGCTGTTCAAGGCGGCTAGAGTTTTGAGAGCGGCAATTGAATATCTTCCCAGTGTAAAAATGGTGGTCAAACTCGCCCTGTTCGGCGGACTGGCAGCGGTTCTTCGCGGATACGCCTCCCTTGACTGGTGGCTTGTCTTGGCACTAATTTTCGTTGTCTACCTCGTGACCGGTGGATGGGATTTTGTGTATGTTGCCATCGTCACCTTTCCAAGAGATTTCAAGTAAGCCAGAAGTTGGGAACTAATTGGGTATACTATCTATAGTAATAGACATTATCCAGCCCACATGTCATTTGTACGGTAGCTAGATTACAAATTTCAGCCACCTATACTATAGCCACCCCAGCTGTGGGCAGTCATTTTCAGATGGAAAAAAATATATGATTTGGGCAATTCCACAGGTTGGGACAAATCTGTAACGTGAGTAACCGACACATTCCAAAGATTTGCCAGGAGCATAATAGAATTTCCCAAGTTTTGTTTTTATACAAAGGATAGTCAGACTGTGTACTTTGTTGTGATACGGAGATGTTTAGTTCCTATCAATAATAATGGAGTTACAGCTCCAAGTATGAGTCAAGGTGTCTCCAAATGTAACGTGAGTAACCGTGGAATAGCCCATTTATATTTTCAATTTGAAAATATTGTCTGTTTTTTTTCATGAATGATAATTTGATTTCAACTGGCATGACTGTAGTCACTTATCGCCTAATGTTAGATCCCCTCATTATGTATTTTCAGAAATTTATCAATTTATCTAGGAGTAGGACTGTTTATTTAATTATTTACACATGTATAGTGAGTGATTGTATTACCGACCGGCCTTGTATTACCGAACGCGCGCATCATATGCGTCAGAAAATAATCAAATACGCTCAAACCTTTGCAACTTCCTTCCAAAGGGAACTTAAATAGAAAAATGATGAAAAATTATCAATAACACAATTTCGAAGTCTTTATATCCTCAAAACAATAAATATGGTCAAAATAGCTCATCAGTGACCTTGTTGTTTTCCCAACTTTTCCCATAGAAAACACACGTTCGGTAATACGATACCTTTTCAAGTGACCAAAATATTTCACTTGCGAAGAGGGGTCCGATTGGAAGCTGATGTCGTAAAAATGAAAAACAATTTCTGCAAAATTTCTGCATGTTTATATTTTGTAGGTATTTGTGTATTTATGGTGAAAGTTTGGTTAATTTTATTGGAATAATGTGTTTGATATGATCAAATTCATGAAAAGTGTTCGGTAATACGATCCACTACCATATTATGTAACGTTAATTATTTTTTATTTATTCATTTATTTACCGGGGAACGGTACCCGGTACTTTATTTGTTTGTGCATCAATATCATCATTGTAAATATTATTATTGTTTTTGTGGGGGTGGGGTGGGGTAAAGATTTTAAATCGCTCAAAGGTTATAGGCCTGGAGTTTTACTTGATCAGTGCAGCCCCCTCCCCCTAAACTAATAATAGTATGATGGGTGACCTAACCCAGGGAGCACCGCAAAGCGGGCCGTAGCCCAGGACTCATCCGTGTCATATTAGGCAGACATGCGAACTCTCCAAAATGGGGGAGAATGTGGTCACAATAGCACTCCAAATAAAAGGGGGAAAATTAATTACCCGGTCATGCCGGTATACACTTAGGCCTACCTCGATTATATGGATGAAGGTCTATCGTGACACAGAATCCTGACATGAACTGAACTGGACCCTCAAAATAAAGGAAAAGTTAGACCTTTATGTCGCATTCATTCTTGGTATTGATCGGCCTTCATATAATCAAGGTAAGTGCATAATTTATTTTTCCCCTTTTCTTTGGGGTGTTATTACGACTCCATTCTACCCCATTTTGGAGAGTAACCGCTGCCTAATACTAATATTACATGGACGAGTCCTGGACACCAACCCGCTTCGTGGGCCGGAGCTCCCTGGGTTAGGGGGACCTAAAGCTACGCACATTGTTTTCAAATGATAAAAACTATGCCAATTTTAATATTTGAACAAATTATCTTTCAATAATTTGTAATAAATATATTCTAAATATTAACCAAGAAGAAAATATCACAGAACTCACTAAAAAAATACGAAAATCCCGCCATGTTTTCCGAACACCTCTTGATTTCGCTGCTCGATGTAGAAGGGGTCCTAAAGCACACACTTGATTTATCATGCAAAGAAATAAGGGTCATTCCATCTGGATTCACCCAGTGGTTGCACCCGACCGTCTCAGAATTTGTTGTAAATTGGTATACATAAAATTCAACATGGCCCAAGCACAAAACAGAAAAATTATTCAAATCGGTCCGTCGGTTCTCGCGCTACAGCCCGCCCTTTTCTCCTTGTTTTGACAAAAATGGGCGTGACCTTCAACTTTCAATGGCCATTGCGTCATAACGTGTTGACCAATTTTCACGAAAGTGGTACTATTTAATAGGAAATTCAGAGAGGAATCCAAAACATATATATCAAATAATGTATTGGAGCGATTTACATGTATAAGGTCGTGACCCTTGACCTATTCTTTGACCTTGAATTTGACCCCCGGACAAATAATTTTTTGACTTGATTTTCGTGTATGTTAATTATTTGTATGATATTGACAAAATATGTTATAACCAATGATGATATTTTATTTCTTCACCTTTAAAAACTCTTCCAAAGATACCATGAAATTTCACTCTAGTCCCACATACTGATATTCATGTTAATAAAGTGTTCAAAAGTTACATGATTTCTTCCAATCTTTAAGTCACAGTATGCAAACACATTAAAAGAAATTAAGCTCATCAGTTCACAAATGAAACATTAAACATTTATGCTCATGAGTAGGTATCTGTTTAGGCATTTTTATGTTCAGCAATATATATCATATATGTATATATTCTTCTTAGTAAAGTGTTTACCCGGTACTTTTATCATCAATGCTTATTTAAGGATCCCTAATTACCCAGGGGTTAAGGAAAAAAAATTTAGTGTGAAAAGGATATTTCCTTTATGCAGACATTAAATTTCTTTCTTTCTTCCATTCAGTCTAAACTCTGGTCACCTCTTACATGTATGTACAGTACTTAATCTCTGTGCAGGCCATTGTGCAGTGATACCTGTACAAATAGTGAGTGGTCTGTTATAGGCTGAAGCCATAGTTTTTATTAAGAGAGTTACCTAAGGTAAGAGGCTGGAGACTGATAAGTGGATAGACAGGTCAGCTCCTTGTAGACTAAGCAGGGAAGAAAATAATAATACACAGGGGTTCAAGCCCAGTATCTTGTGAAAAATGAATAAATATGTTTCCTTCCACATTGAACTATGGTAAGACCCCCTGAGTCTGCGCAGTGTCCCTTGTCTGCGCAAATGTGTATCTGCGCGATTCTAGTAAAAGAAGATATGCGACGAGTACAAACCTTACACATGCAATACATAGAAAGATATTCATTAACAAATCTGACTCAAAATAGTGGAAAAATAATGAATTTCGGGCATTTCATGTGACAACCTCAAAATGCAGATTTTCTCATCAAAAATCCCCAAATCGTGTGTAAAGTGAATGGGTGCACAGACATGGGGCACCATCTTTTTGTTCATTCTGAAAATGACTGGCCGAGGTTTTTTCCAAGAAAATCATATATTTCTCTCAAATTTTCATGAGATTTTTTGCACACTTATAAGTGTGCAAAAAATATAAGGAAAATTATCAATGTATTTTTTTTTCAATTAAAAAAATAATGATTAAGCTTAAGTTATATTGTTAGGTGCGCAGACATTGGGGCCACCTTCTTATACTTCATAAGCTGTTGGTAACTGTCGGCCTACTGCTCTTGTTTATAGTGAATAGACTGTAACTGTAAGATACCATTACAATAACCCATGAAGTTTATGGGCAAACATTGTACATGTACATTTAGGGTGAAAGAAGTAATAGAAAACTTAACAGGGCAACATTTTGAGCCCAATATCTTTGCTAAAATTATATAACAATGCACATTGGACCCTAGGTATCAAAATTTTAGGGGCTCTTAAAATTTCCAGGGCTTTCAGGGGAATTCCAAGAGTGAATTAGCCCTGAGCCCATGCATGTGTATTTTTTTCTCCTGGTACATTTATATTTGGTAAAGGGTACTCCAGCTTGAAACCAATAGGAATTGAAGGGAGTAAAATTTAACCAGTAGAATAATGAAAAGGTGACCAAAAATCACAGTAGAAGAAACTTGGATCAAGAGAGTGAATTTTAATTCTTAAGTTTGTGTACATGTTAATTAATTAAGCAGCACCCATGCATGTACACAGAAAGTTTGACATCCTAGGTTGATTTTATCCAGCAGGAAACAAACAGAATATTTCTAATGGATTCAAATGCTTTTTTTTGTTTTTTTTATTATGGTTTCTACCATTTTCAATCAATTTCTGTTTCCTTATGAATTCTAATATAGTCATTGGTTTCCATCAATTTATGATTTATCTTGGCTGGGTTGTTATTACCTCGTATCTCAAAATTAAAAAAAAATTAACTTAGGAAAAGTTGCATTTTAGAAACATGGCAATGGTGAAAATATTGTATGAAAACATTCTCCTGATACCTTCTAAGAACTCTTTCTAGGCAAACGAAGGCTGCTACTCCAAAATCAATCTTATTCTGAGCTGTCATCAAAATATTTAATTTTGAGATACAAGGTTTTAACAGCCCAGAGACATTATGTAATATTTCATAATGGTTTCTATCGATTTCTATTGGTATTTCAACAGTCTCTATGTTACAATGGTTGCTCTCATTACCATCTTTTTCTTCCAGGGGCTTGGTAACTTTGATCAAACTGAACTCATACCTCCGCAGTAAAATACGTAACAATCACATGACCCATGACGTTTTCAGAGAGAATGCTGAACGCAATCCAGACAAGGTGAATATTTCATTTCCCCCCCCCCAAAAAAAAAAAAATGATAGTGTTTGTAATTACAATTTTCATCATATTGAATCATCATATGTATACTTTTTAAGTTCTGAAATGGCTTGTAATAGTAAAATGAATAGTCAAATGAACTGAACCCCCCAAAAAAAAAAAAAAAAAATCTGTTCGTTAAAAAAATTGTGTTTTATCATGCATTCATGCAACTCCCCAAGTCCATTGTCGTGAAATTTATGAAAATGCAGTAATTATTTCTTGTACAGACTATTGAATGAAGCAAAATAAAATGATTATATCCCAACTTTAGGAAACAATTTTTGAAGCTTGTATCTTTTCAACAGCAGGTAATTTGTTTGTCACCCATTATGCATTACATATCAGTAAAAAAAATTAAGTATACATGTGTTAATAGCAGACTTCCTTATGGTCTTATTTTTTATAATGTACACAACTGTCAAAGAAAAGTGTATGTGCTGTTGTAATACGATTAAATAATAATGAAGTGATATTTACTTATCATAACTGGAACATTTCTGAAGCATCCAGTCACATACAAGTGTGCTTTGGACTAGTGGGAAGTGTACAGATGGTGAATTTATAAAGCTATATTAGACTGGGCAATGTGTGGAGTGTTTTTGCATTGCATAGCGATATGGATATTTGTCTGTTAATGACATTGCTACTTGACTAACATTGCACAAACAGTATATAGATTTGGAGGTGATAACAATGTTTAAACACAAGAAACATGCCTACACTGTAAAATAGCTTGTTTTTCATTCAATGATAGTAGACAGATTCAATAAGCATAACATAATTTTTTATAAACAAGTATGCAAAATTATACAACTGTTTTGTTTTTGTTTACAGCTTGCTCTGCTATTGGACGACCAAAAATGGACCCTGCGAGACCTTGAAAAGTACAGCAATGCGGTGGCCAACCTTTTCTTTGAACGGGGCTACCAGAAAGGCGACACGGTTGCCCTGCTCATGGACAACCGTCCAGAGTTTGTCGGTCTGTGGCTAGGACTGTCAAAGATTGGCGTCGTGTCTGCTTTCATCAATCACAACCTTCGGAGGGACGGGTTGACTCACTGCATCAACGTTGCCAACTCTAAGGCTCTCATTTTCGCTGCTGAACTGTCAGAGGGTAAGGTTTGCAGTGTACGTGGGCATTTTCGATTTTCAGTCATGATTGATTAATTTGTCCTCTTTTTCTTTCTTGACTATGGTCTTATTGCCTCAAGCTAAATTGATTATAGCATTGTAACAGACAATTTGTTGGTGTAGCTTATCTTCTACCAATTTTGATTTATTATGATTTTTATTTCTTATTCATTTATTGGGGGGGATATTGAATAAATTTACAGTAACAAATGCATGTACATCAGCTTTACGTGATCTGTGTGAAAGTGAAATATAAGCAAACATAATTCTTTGGATAAAAAAAATCTATGAGAAGTAGTTATAAAGGTGAGAATCACAGATGAAGTTTTCAGTTGACACCAATTAACTTATCAGAGTATTATTGACATAAAGAATTAACCTACATATCGGCTAGGTACTCTGGATTAAAGATATTGCATGAAAATAGTTCAGCAGACTGCACATAATATTCAGTTTGCCATCTAAATAGTAAATAGTGTATCCATGGAACTGGCTGTGATTTGTAATGATAGCATCACATTATCTATAGATGTAATTTATGTTGTATTGCATAGATATGGGATTAAACATTCCCTTTTTTGTCCAATATAAAATTTACCATAGGCCTACATAGTGATTTTAATGGTCAAGGCATATTTTTAAAGATGGTTTTAATTGTTGCCATGGTCATAGTATTTTGTAAAAAGCAAGCTCGTGGATCACATTGTTTCTTCAGTTCAGTTTTACTTCAATGCAGCATTTCAGGCTTCTAATCCAGCAATCTGGGTTGGATTCCTTGAGTCATTGTGCTTGTATTCATATGAATCCCCAGAGCTGCCAGCTATTGAGAAAAAAGTCATGAATATTAGGATTTTCATGTCAAATTATTCCATTATACTTTCGACCTTAATTATTACTCTTTTTAGGGCAAAGAAGTAACATTTAATACTACATTATGCAGTGGTGAACTTGTCTGAAGGTAGCCAATAATGCTCATTATTCACATGATCTTTGTTACATGTGTATTATCCCTATGAATGGTATATAGATTCTGACTCGATTAGGTGGTTTTCTTCCTCTTCGATTTATCATGGATTTATGCAAAAGAGGAAAAACTGGAGATGATTCTGAATCTGACCCTTGAATTAAGGAATCTGTTGTTAGCTCATCCGGCCTGAGGGAGGGCCAGATGAGCTTATGTATATTACCTCTTCTAATAAATTTATAATACTATGTGGCGCGTATATATGAAATTAGGACTTGTGTCAAAATTATTACTTTTTTACTTTTAAAGGTTGGCAGCTCTGTATCCATTTTCAATGGTTATAAGTACCAGGTCCCTGGGAAAGCTCTTTAGACATGGACTCGTGGTTGTTATTAAAAATGACGAGTTTTCAAGTTTTCTTCAAGCAGCATGAATTAACTATCACTAAATTATTAATGGAGATATTTGTACAAAACAAGCACATTTTCATAAAAGAATTCAAACATGATATCAATTCAAGCTGTGCCATAATAAAGGGATTGTTTAGCTGTAAATACTGCGCAGTGTTTATATTGTGTTGAATGCATGTATTAGTACTACTGTGATCATCTCTGCCGGAGCAGTAAATATCTTTGGAAAAGCAGGAGTCAAGATTTGTCCCTTTGAACCCATATGAGGTAAATGGGTATCTGGCAGGAAGTTATTCCTGGACATGTTGTTGCACTGTAAAAGGCTACCAGGCTATTAAAGCTAGGGTAATGATAGCCAAAGTCCTTTTTTTATTTTGAAGTGCCTATAGTAGAGATGTTAAGGGGACAATTCTCTATCACGATCAGAAACCCATTCATCCCAATCATTAGATTGGCGGAGAGCGGGATAGGAATCGGTTGAAATCGGGAGCAGCGTAATAACAACGTTGTGAAGACAGGGTAACAGCAGGGGGCATTTTATTCAGATTGGCGTGATCGGCTAAAAATTTTGAACATGTTCCAAAATTTCATGCCGATCTTCCCGATCAGAAAACACGCATTTTAAATCATGAAAAGTGCAAGCAATACAGCTTGTAGTCGTGAGATGAGCGTAATCAGGCCTTTCCTGGCATACTAACAGCGGCGCGTGGACATTAATAATCCAATCCTTGGATAATTGTTATTACTGCAAATTATTTTTCACCGACTCCCAGTAAAAGGGTTAATTTTTCCTTGACTATGCCCGACCTGAAAGTTTGTCAAATCGTAGCAACATCGGCATAGTGGAACGGAGGCTTTATATTTTAGCATGTTGTGTGCCATACAACAACAGAGTCTGTTTCATAAAGACTTGTATGCTCTACATGTTGCTAAAGAAATAGGAGAAACATAGCCCCCCCCCTCAGTTACACAATTTTTTAAAAAATACAAATAGATGCCTGTTTTTTAGACTTGTATGCTCTACATGTACATGTTGCCAAAGAAATATGAGATACATAGCCCCCCCCTCAATACATTTTTTTAAAATACAAACAGGAGCCTGCTTTATAAAGCTTGTTTGCTCTAGATGATGCCCCCCCCCCCCCCCGCCAGTCTTGAAATACAAATTTTTTAAAAGCAAGTAATTTGCCAAATTGAAAGTTCCATGGAAACCTTGAATGTGATTGGCTGCAGAGTCCTGTGACCATAGTAATTGACATTTTATTTCATTGACATCTTAAATTTGCTTGCAGCGGTGCGAGAAGTCCATCCATCTCTGAAGAACGTTGAATGCTTCACCACTGGACCTCTTACAGAGACGCTGTCCTTCAACAGTCAAAATGTGGACTCGTTGATCAAAGCCACATCCAGTCTACCTCCACCAATCATACCAGGAAGAAATCTTAAAGGTGAATAAGATTGAAATCATTGTTATGATCAGCCACCCACAAACCAGTAATAAGTCATCAGGGAACTTTCCTCTGAAAATGGCTGAACATCAATTTGGTCTTTAAAGATAAATATCAGTTGTGGTAACGATATACAAAATGTGTTTGAACAGAATCCAATTAGATTACCACGAAAGTGTTTGTAATATGTGCCGAATAGCTCTGGTAGGAATGCTGAGAAATTGCCAAAATAAGCACAGAATTCCATCAAATGTCGGGTATTTTTCGAAGCAATATTAATACACTGTCCCACATATGCTTTTCTTTGTTAGTGATCATCAGAATTATCGATTTTGAGCTAAGATTTCATGATTTTACAAAGATAAGTTTACATTGATGTACAAGATCTAGATATATAGTAATATTTTGACAATTAACCTTGATTTAAAACACTTTCTCATGATAGTAATAATAATAAAATTACACTTCTATTGCGCATAATACACAAAGTCTCTATGCACTTCATATATACGTGAATTAAATATCTCAACTTATACAATATGGGCATTGAAAAAAAACAATGAAATGAAATAATTGTTTGCTGTAACTACTGTCTTTTACCTTTAAAAAGTAAAATTTAGAAATTGGCTTATATCTGAAAGAATAATTTGAGAGTAAGTTTCATAAAAGAAAAGATGTATTATTTCTTTTACATTTTTTTTTGTTTCTGGACTACTTGGAAGTTTCACCACTGTTGTGCAGTGTGCACATCTCATGCAAATCAGAATCACATCAGCTGAGTTACAATCGGATCTTTCCAAATTATATTCTCCAAGTTAGATTGAAGTTCATATTTGAACAGAACATTAATTGGTTAGCGCCGTGCTGGTCGATTCCAAGAACAATCATACAAATTTATAGACCTACGTGTACTCCTCTTACTGTCTTGCAATACAGATATTGTCTTCTATATTTATACATCTGGGACAACAGGACTGCCTAAAGCGGCTGTGATTACACACTCAAGGTAATAGTAATCTTTCAATAATCTGTAGCTGTTTATTTTACATGTACAGGTGGGTGTTTCATAAAGCCGTTTGTAAGTTAAGAGCGACTTTAAGAACGACTGGTGATCCCTTCCTGTGGTAAGTGGTATTGAATTAGCGATGGTTTAGCTCGTAAGAAAGGATCACCAGTCGTCTTAAAGTCGCTCTTAACTTACGAACAGCTTTATGAAACGACCCAAGGTATATCAGGATGGATGATTGGTCCACAGAGCATCGTAAGATGTTTGTTTAATTTCCACATAAAAAATGCAAGAATCCACAATCCAGGAGCCAGATTACATCCAGCTTAAGCTAAAAACAAATCAACAATACACGATCAGGAGCTAGAGTAAACAGTCGTTAGTACAATGGAATCATCATCAAACAAATTTATATCGATTCTTTGGTATTTATCACTGTTACAAGACACACGAGGACCTAAAGCATACATATCGTCGCACGCACCACGAACCGTCCTCTCTGCACACTTCAAAAGTTAGTTTTGCAGAGAACGCATTTAAAAAAAAAGGTTTTTTAAAACCGGCAATAAGTGCAGCTACAAGGAGAGCAAATTATCTACCGGTGTCTTTGTTCGATAGTTCAGTTTCCAAAGTTTCATCCTGTATCTTTACATTTTCTTGAAGTGAATTATTTACGCCACAGTGGGCATCATAACAGAGAGGACGGTTCGTGGCGAAATCGCGAGGCGTGATAGCGCACTGTATCTGCGCAGAGAGGACGGTTCGTGGTGCATGCGACGATATAATTGGTAGTAGACATTCATTGTGGACTATGATTAATTGTCACCCTAATGTACAGTGTGGAGGAACCCATCAATGTCAGCTAACTGCTAGCTGGCGGTAGTATGCTAGCACAGACTCATATTTGACATTTGACACAATAACGGGTCTAGAGTTAAGACTAGACTTCAAAGACTCTGTCTGTGTCAAGTCGAGCCATCTACATTACATTGTGAATCTAGTCTCACTACTCCAGACTCTGCATTGTGCACTTATGCGAAATTGTGAAAATCAAAGGTCTGTGCCTTCAGACTAAGCTGGGGGTGCCAAAGGATGAAATGGTAGTAATATTATATGTATAGTCTCACTATGCCGCATAAACACAAAACCAAAACTTCCTGGTAATTCCCCCTAAATCAAAAAGGTATGTTTTAAAGGAAAATTGCTAGAAATGTTCCTTCACTTCTAGATAGAAGTGATCCCTCAGTTTTAGATAGAAGTGTTCCCTTACCCCCCCCCCCCATTCAACTTCTGAATGAATCTGTCTAGTCATTCCAACACATATTTGATATTTATATTTGATACTTTTGTAGCATTGAATTGGACATACCGACAACTGAATGTTTACATGTAAATTGATAATTCATCAGTTTACTGAAAGAATAGGTGGATGATCATGTTTATTTAGTGGACAGGGGTAGGAGACCCTCAGGTCACAGTTATCAAGTTAGCTTTTCCCAGACCCAGGCAGCTATTAAGTTACATGTAACCATACACGGTTCTGTGTTTATTCATAAATTGTTATTGCCGAATTGGTAATAAGTAAACAAATTGTGAAAACGTGAGGAAGGATATGAAACATGAAGTTCATAACCATTATCGTAGACTGCTGAAAAAGTCCTTTGAAATTAGGAGATGCTACTTTTCAGGCTGAATTGAATTGAATTCATTCCCAAGCAAGATATTTTCATGCCAAAATACTCATTATTTGTGTACGAAAGCGCTCATTTGAGGTTATTCTCAGGAGTTCATATCAATTTTAAGTAGCGTACATCCACCTGTTTATCAATAGAGGTGGGTGCTTCATCAAGCTGTTTGAAAGTTATGAGAGATTTGAAGAAGGACTGGTGATCCTTTCTTGTGATAAATGATATTCACCATTAAATGTACATTGGTGATTATTTTGCTGGTAAGAAAGATTCACCAGTCATTCGTAAAGTCGCTCTTAACTTACGAACAGCTTCATAAAACACCTACCAGATGGGTGTTTCATAAGTCTGTTTATAAGTTTGAGCTACTTTGCGAATGACTGGCTATCCTTTCTTGTCCTTAATGATACCCACTAGATTTCCTTTGGTGCTTCTTTAGTAGGGTCACTGGTTGTCTGTAAAGCATCTCATAACTTATGAGACACCCACCAAGATACGTGTGATACAAAAGGCCTTTATTCAATATTTACCTTCTTTTGTGCAATTTTTAATTCAAACTATAAAGCAAATAAACTTTGCCCCTTTTTATATGTCTTATTAAAGTTCTTGGCCTCGGTGACTCCAATAGTGCCATTCACTTCGGAAACTCTCCCGCCAAAGTATATATGTATATCACTGTTCAGTCTTTACATGAAAATGAATAATACTAAGCTTGTGAGGATTAAAAATCCCTTGTCTGACTGAAGAAGCTTTTAACATGATTCAGACAAAAATTGGGTAAAGGTTCACCAAAATTTGGCCAGGGCCCCGTCTCACAAAGAGTTGCGATTGATCCGATCACACTCAACTACATGTATGGAAAGCCAGCAACATCTAAAAATGCATGCTTGTTCAAAAAAATTTCTAGATATGATGTATATTCATAAATTCATTGATTTCTTAACAATTTGGTGTGTTCGCCTTTGTTTATGAAGGACATTTTACACATTTTCTGTAGAGAAAATTGTGACACTAATGGATTTCCATAGAGTTATGATTGATCGGATCAGTCGTAACTCTTTGTTAGACAGGGGCCCTGATTTTGAGGTACTCTGTACATGTAGCAGAACTGCCAAGTAGTAGGATTTGAACTTATTTGGTAGGGTTTTACTTAAAGGGGAAAGTGACATTGAAAATATTTTTTTATCATTTGAAATAGGATTTTTGAAACTTCTAAGAATAATTCTCTAATAATCAGTTCACATACATGTACATGTATTTCTACCTTTTTTGCTTGTTTTTCAAATTTCGAAACAATTATAGGATATTAGGCTTGAAAATATCATAAAAAAGAATTAAAAAATAGGATTTTTGCTTAATCTGGGTCAGCTGATTTAATGCAGGATGTTTATTTTGTAATCAGTTGGTATATTCATCTCCAGGCCCTGTAACATTTAACATAGCGATTTATCATGGGGCTGATTTCTATGATCGATTGCTTTGTAATCAGAGCCCCGTCTTACAAACAGTTACAATTGATCTGATCAATCACAACTATGGATGGCTATCAACGTCAACACCTATTATGCATGTTTTTTCAAAATATATTCTATGATGTATATTCATGCATTCATTGTTTTCTTGAACATTTACTGTGCTTCTCTTTGTTTGCACACCTGTAATAGGGCATTGTGCAAATTTCTTATAGAGCAAATTATGGTATGGATGGATTTCCATAGAGTTACAATTGATTGGATCAGATCAAGCGTAATTCTTCGTGAGACGGGGCCCAGTTGTAAAAATTAGCCCAGTGATCCATCGCTAAGCTTTATGTTCACATGACCCTTATACTATTTATTCACATCAAGATGTCATTCACCTAGCGCAAAGATTAAATTCTTTCGTATTACGAACTCCATTGGTCAAGTAGATACTGGTCATTGTGTCTGATACTTTATCTCTTTTATATTGACTTTTCTTAATGTGCAGACTCCTTGACACTTCAGTAGTAGGTTAATAGTGGCACCACTGAAAAGCTTTCATATTGGTCTTTAATACCTAATAGTAACACTGGATATTGAAATTTCAATGAATATGCAAAATCCTTACCCAAGAAGTTTGTATACAACCTTGACAATATATACATATTGTGGTAATTAGCACAGAATTTATGTGTGTGTGTGCGATATCACATTCCACGTGTTGGATACAGGTGAGCCAAAAAGACAAAGATGCATTGCAGTCCCAACAAAATTTATTTCCAAGTAATATTCCAATTTTTTACACAAACCTCACGTCTTCGTCAGGGATACAAGCTTACAGTGACAAGATATTGAAATAATAGATGCATTCATGATTATGGTAGTTGCGGAAACGCGCGCGTTAAAAAAGCATCACCATCATAATGAAAGCATACTTTAGGTGCAGACTGTAAATATTTTTGTGTGAGAAAATTGTTATGTCATAATCACTTGATATTGACTCAACCACTATCGTTAATATGCATGAAAAGAATAAGATAATCGATATAGGCTTATTATGAAACTAATTCAAGATAAAAAGAGGTGACAATGACCTCTAATATCACTATCTTGAAATCAAGTGTTAATTTTTTGGAGGAGAGTTAAATGTGTGCTAGGCAAGAAAGAATAATAATACCTAAACTAGTAACAAAGTACATTGATAGCGAGGTAAGATGATTGTTTCGGATTAACTCATGAAATATTCCTGAAATTATTTGTAAAAATTGTATTTGTCCAGCCTAGAGAGATCTCGATTTAGGCCATATTGAAAACTTCTGCTATGAATAATTGCTCGAAGCTCAGCGAGTTTCCTCTCATCTGCCGATTTATAACCTCCGAAAAGAATGATTTTGAGATCATTGATAGAGTGATTTTCTTTGTTGAAGTGCTCGACTACCTTAACACTTGATTTCGAGATAGAGTGATATTAGAGGTCATTGCCACCTCCTTTTATCTTGAATTAGTTTCGTTATAGGCCTTTAATTGATTATCTTATTCTTTTCATGCATGATTGTGGTTGCATTATTATCAAGTGATTATGACATAACAATTTTCTCACTGACGCAATTATGTTTACAGCCCGCACCTTAAACCTGTGCGTTTCTATGACTACCATAATCATGAATGCATCTATTATCTCAATATCTTGTCACTGAGAGTTTTGTATCCCTGACAAAGATGCGAGCTTTGCGTCGAAAATTTGGATAATACTTGGAAATGAACTTTGTTGGAACTGCAACCTCTTTGTCTCTATTATATATTGGTACTGTTAAAGTTGTGTATAACTGTAAATAAATTCTAAAGTCCTGTAATGGCAGTTGCAGGACTTGAGGTGGTGCTATTACGGCTGCTGGTTTGTATCTGCTTTTAATATAATAAATATTTTCTATGTCTTCCAGGTTATTGTTCATGGCTAAGAGTATCTCAGAATCTTTCAACATCACTGGTGATGATACCATCTACTGTGCTCTTCCGCTGTACCACTCTGCAGCAGGATGCCTCGGTGTTGGCCAGCTCATCATCAACGGAACGACCATGTCCATGAGGGCCAAGTTCTCTGCCTCAAATTTCTGGAAAGACTGCATCAGATACAATGCAACGGTAAGTATGAGAAATAAAAGAAATATGTTTCATTTTATACCTTAGCTCCTATCCTTTAAAACAATTTAATCAAATTGCATTGTGTATATTTAAAATGCACATTTTACATCATTTTTGTTGTTATTGTTTCAAGATTGAAGACTTTCATTCCATTTTCATACATGTAAACAAATAAACAATTACAAATTAACAAATACAATATGTTTTTGTACATCATACAATTAAATAATAGGTAATAGTAATTATCATGCCAAACTTTGAAAATGTGCTTGAAATAAAGCTTGTGTTTAGATATAACAGGGTCCAAAAATGAGCAAAGCTTGGGAGCATATGGTTCCATCTGATAATTGCAATAAAAAAAAGATTTTGTCAAGTAGGTTTGACTGGGCAAAAGAAATCCCATGTATCCACAATAGAGATCAAGTTACAAAGTAAAGCAGTTGTTTCATTTTGGTTTAACCATGAGTAGCTACAAGTGAAATTCTGTCCATGCCGTAACCTATTTCTTATAGTTACATGATATCTGGATTATACTGTAATTGTCAAGAATACAATAGAGTACCGAAGCGATGACGTCTGGTCCGGTGTGTTGGCTCAGTCGGTAGAGCATCCGTCTCACAACCGGGAGGTCGGGGGGTTCAAACCCCGGCCGCGTCAGACCAAAAAACGTTAAAAGATGGGAGTTGCTGCGACCCTGTTTGGCGTTCAACGATTAAAGGGATAGAGCCTCGTCGATTTGGCGCTGCACAGTGGCTGCCGGGCCCACGATCAATTGGGCAAAGCAAATTTTCGGAGTACATCATTTCATGTCTATTTTGAACAATAAATTATGGATTTTCATTTTGGATTTTTTTTTCATGGTGTCATGGCGGCCTGGTTCTCAACAAATGAAAGCGTGTGTTTCTCATAGGAGAAAATCGCTGCTATCATCCGCGACTCTGTTTAGAACCAGCCCGCCATGACACCATGGCAACTGACGTCACACTTCGGTACTCATTGCAAAACTGGTTTCAATAGTTTTAGAATCACAGATGTTGATTAGTCAGTCATTAACTGCTAGAAATTTTTGCCATACTGGGCTATCATTAGAGAGGCAACTGATTTTGAACCATGGGTTAATGTCTGCATTTGTGTACCTGGTATATTTTCTGTTTGTGAATGAAGGGTAACATATGACCTCCATTGCAATTGATATTTTATTTTATTTCTGTTTCAGGTAACGCAGTATATTGGAGAGATCTGCCGGTATCTATACGCCCAACCCCACAAACCTGAGGAAACCAAACATCAAGTCAGATTAGCTATGGGCAATGGACTCCGGCCAGAGCTTTGGAATGAGTTCAAAGATAGATTTAACATCGCAAGGGTAGGTCATATCATGCCCTGCTTTCAGACTGTCCTCCAAGTGAATTTGCGCCTTTTGAGTAAAGTGTTCTGAGAGGTATTTAGGGGAGAGTGCAACCTTTGGTTGGGCTCAGCTGTTTTTTATTGGGGTTCTAAGTAAGGGGAATATTTTGATTTTCAGGAACAATAACAAATTGCAAAATAATCCCAAAAGAAAAAAAAGCACTGGTCTAATTGAAACTGTCAAAACAGCCATTTTGAATATGTTTGTTCCATCAACTTTTTTTCCCATAGAAAAAGTATACTCCATCAAGAAATGATAAAAACTGAAATGTGATAACGACCAAAACGATTCTGTATATCCTACTGAAAATCCCACAGTGCAATTTTTTTTGCACTTTGCCTTGCCTGGTCACATATTACCTTATTATCATCACAATAAGGTCACAACTTATTAATAATCACTGCAGATTGGAGAATTCTACGGAGCCACGGAGGGCAACGGTAACATCGCCAATATGACCGGTCAACCCGGAGCAGTAGGGTTCAACTCCATGATAGCACCATGGGCCTATCCTGTCTTCTTGATCAAGATCGACCCTGAGACTGGGGATATCATCAGGAACTCTAGGGGACTTTGCATGAGGGCAAAACCAGGTGAGGAAGGAATGGGGATGGGGTCTTTACATTTTGTAGTGGTCCTGGCGCCGCCTGCCTCTTGTTCCGAGGGTTGTGGGCTCAAATCCGTTTCCAGGCGTCTGTTTCCTTCTGAAAGAAATTCATCCATGTTGTGCCACACTCAAACCAGGTGGGTGTTTCATAAAGCTGTTCGTAAGATACGAATGACTTTACAAACGTCTGGTGATCCTTTCTTGTGCTCTGTGATATCCCTATGTAATTGAATTATGACCTACAGGTAAGAACATGTTCCAGTCGTGCGTAAAGTCGTTCGTAACTTTACGAACATCTTTTTGAAACACCCACCAGGTGGAGTAAATGGGGACCTGGGGGGCGTTTCATGAAAGGACTTGTCAGACGTTTTATCCGACAAGTCCCATTTTATCCGACAGTTACCATAGGAGCAGTGCCTCTCAGCCAATCAAAATCATGGAAAGATGTCAGATCTGACATCTTGTTGGATGAAAATATTGATGGAACACTCCCCAGGAAGCACTAGTAGGCCTATTGGTCATTGCCATTCTATTCTCAACCCACATATTCAAATATTTATATGTAAATCACATTCTTATACAGACATTGCATAAGTCTCTGGACTACTGCATGCTATTGTATTGTATGTAATATACCGAAATTGAAGTGAAGTTTAAACTTTAATTCTTTTATTTTTATTTACCTAGGTGAACCTGGGCAGTTGGTTGGTAAGATTCGTAAAGGGGATCCAGTCAGAGAGTTTCACGGATATGCAGATCGTCAAGCTAACAGCAAGAAGGTTGTATATGACGTACTAAGGAAAGGAGATTCTGCATTCTTGTCGGGTATGTGAAATGAAAAATACTATTACGAATGCCAAACAAAACATGTTAAGCAAGGAATAAATTTGTCTGTCAAATACTGATTTGGAAAGGTTATTTACAATACAGAGTTTTGTATAGTTTGAAGAAACACTGATAAAATGCAGGTCAAGTACTTTTGTGTGTTGGTGATCTGTTTTGAATATTATTTCTATATTAGGATGTGCCTTTTCAAGATAAAAATCTCAAAATTCATTTAGTGTGACCCATTGTTGGTTTTAGGGATGGTTTACAATTTAGGTTTAGCTAATTGGGTCTTATCAACTGATGATCAGAGTTTGTCCTTACACCATATATCTGTCATCTTTCTATTGATAGGAGATGTGTTGATCATGGACAGGTTTGGATATTTCTATTTCCGGGATCGTTCTGGGGATACGTTTCGATGGAAGGGAGAGAACGTGTCCACGACAGAGGTGGAAACAATCATTAGCAAGACGATAGGACTCAATGACACTGTAGTTTATGGTGTTGAAGTACCAGGTATGGTGATTAAATGATGTTTAACTATTATTCCAATTGTTTGAATGATGAATAGTTTTCGGTTGATATGAAAATAATAATAATCACAATATTATCCCATGTTTATATAGTGCGTAATACATCCACAGATTTACCCCGAGTTACCCTAGTCATCTGGGGGGTGTTTCATGAAAGTTGTCAGCACTGACTAAATTGTCAGTGCTGACAATTTCAGTGAAATCCTTGGTTTTGATTGGCTGTGAGGCACTTGTCTCTGACTATTATTATAGTAACTGTCGAAGAAAGCCAATTTGTCAGTGCTGACAACTTTCATGAAACGCTCCCCTGATCCTTCACCTGTAGCATGCCCGCACACATTGTAGCCATCAGCTTTCTCCTATCTCTTAGAGAGCGTTCCAACAAGGGTTTAAGACTCAATTGCTAAACATACTACAACGGCTTCTGCATCCTACTGGGTGCCCATTTGACTCCTGGGTGGAGAGTGGCAAAGTGTGGATTGTCAAATGACACCAGGCCATGATGGGATTTGATGAATCAAGAACTGCATCACGATGCTTGTGAGCTATCATTTTCTTGTAATGACATTTAGCGAGAATATCACAGAAAAATGGTCCACTTTAAGGGATGTTCTTCGTACTTCCTAACATTCAAGGGAGACAACAATGTTGAAATGGTTGGGCTGGCGTTTTATATTTGGTCCCATAGATTCATATCTGTGTAGCAGTGCTTGTGACTTTTGACAGAATTAATGAAGTTAAATCAAGTTTATTTTCAGGATTTCATTCAGCTAGTGCAAATTCTTAGATGTATTGAACCAAGTTTAAAATCAAATTTAATCGGTTTTATACTGAAGACCTGTGGCCCGGTAACACAGAGCTTAGTGATCATCGTAGAACATTTTTTTATGATTGATTGCATCTACTAGGATGTACAATCAATCGTAAAAATCAGGCCTAAGATTAATTGCTAGCTCTTGTGCTACAACTTAGACCCAGGGGCCTTGCAGAAATACTTAAAATCAAACACAACTCTAAAAGTGCTGCATCCTGGACTTGCGCTTGACATTTGACTTGAGTTTAATCGCAACTCTTTCTGCAATGGCTCCAGAACTGAATTGTATCCTCAAGCCTTTGCCTAAGTATTTTTTTGTAAACCTACTAGAGAATTAGGAATAAGAATAGAACTTGTTTCATGAGCTGAAATTGTAGTTGCAAATTAACATTTTAAACTGATTTCTTTTACGCTGGTTTTATTCTTTTCTTCAAGGTGAGACCGCTATTGATAAGATTTAAATTTACTTTTTTATTGAACTCTGAGCTCTTTATGCGCTTTGAGCACTCTACAGAGTGGATTTGGCACTTTATAAGTCACATTACTATTACAATATTATATGGTGATGGCTAAAAAAAATTAAAAGAAAACAGGTGGTATTGTCTCAAAGTAGAAGAAAATAATTATATGTTTCTCTTTCTGTTTCTCTCTCTCTTTTCTGTCTCTATCACCATCTCTCGTCTTTCTCTGTCTGTCTTTCCCTTTCTCTGTCTGTCTCTCTCTGTCTTTTTCTGTCTCATCAAGGATCTGAGGGTCGTGCTGGTATGGCAGCCATAGTAGATCCCAATGGGTCTCTCAACATTCCAGATCTATACACATTACTCAAAGGCAACCTGCCAGGCTACGCTATCCCTCTCTTCATCCGTATAGTCACAAAGGTGGATACAACAGGTACGTAAACCTTAGCGTTTTCAACTACCAATGCCCTCCCCCTCTCCTCCAAGGGGATGCTATATGCTACATCTATCCCACTTTTCATCTGTATAGTCACAAAGGTGGATACTACAGGTATGTAAACCCTTGTGTTTTCAACTTCCCCTCCCCTACCCCTTCCCATATATTGCTATGTCACGAAGAGCCTGTACACATAATCTGCTTGCTAGTAGAATTGGAAGGCAGGAAATGAAATAAGGCAGAAACTTGTGGAAAGTTGTAGGTTTCATCAATTCAAGCTAGCAGGAACAAATATTTATGATATCTCTATGTGATAGAAGTGAATAAAATCAATTGTGTCATGTGAAAAGCAGAATATCACCCAGTTCTTGTGTATACAAACCTATGGAATCACAATGAAATCATGGATCTGAGGCGGATGAAAAGCACAATTAAATTTATATTCAAAGCCTGATAATTGGAGCTATTTTTAAGCAAAATACTTGGCTAGGAAGCAGTGAAATGCATAAACCTGACATTGCTGTGTTTTGCAGTTTATAAACTTTCAGTGGATATATATGATTTGTCAATTTCACTTTTGGGTCTGGATGGGGTCTTGAAACACGGAAGGGAAAAAAACACTCAAATAGAAGTTGATATTGAAATAAACATTTTAACAGGTTTGTATTGGTGCAATGGCTTTTTAATGATAAATCAAAAAAAAAAAATATATATATATATATTGAATGATGATATTAAAATATTGCTTATCATTTCTTTGTAATTAGTTCACAGACTTTAATTCAGTTACCCGATAAGCTTTTCATTACACTTTCAGGATGTATCAAAACATACAAAAAAATATATATATTGAATGATGTTATCAAAATATTGCTTATTTCTTTGTAATTAGTTCACAGACTTTAATTCAGTTACCCGATAAGCTTCTTCATTCCACTTTCTTGTTTAGGAACCTATAAACTCAAGAAAGTCGAGATAAGAAAGGAAGCATATGACATCAACACCGTCAAGGATAGGTTATACTACTTGAATGCCAGGGCGGGGCGCTATGAAGAACTTACCCCCACAGCTCACCAAGACATCAAGTCCGGTAAAATCAGGTTATGATGAGAGTTGAGCTGTTAAGAGGTTTTTAGGAGTTATTACAAACCTTGCATCTATGTTTTTTATGCAGTATCAGATTTTTAGGAAATTGTTACTTGGTCTACGTCCATTTGGTATACTGTCCATTTGTTCTCATCCTAGTTCATATACAACCAGTTGCCTATTAACCATCGGAGGGGGGGGGGCATTTCATAAAGCTGTTCGTAAGTTAAGAGTGACTTTAAGAACGACTGGTGATCCTTTCTTACGCGCTAAACCATCGCCTATGGTGTATACCATTTACCAAAAGAAAGGATCACCAGTCGTTATGAACAGCTTTATGAAACACCCCCTGGTCTAATTGCCATTCAGGCTATTTACCAGTTTGTCTAATTTCCAGTAGGGCTATATTCACTTTGTCAAATATCCTCTTGGGCTAACACACATTAGTCTATGTGATTAGATGAAACTGTTCATGAGCCAGGTTTTCATTTGACGAAGTGCAAAATGATAAGTAGTCAAAATGGAAATTAGGCCATCTTGGCAATAGACTATAAGGAGAATTATACCAAGTTATAGTTGACCAAATGGTAATTAGACTAAATTGTTTGATGTTTGTAGACCAATCAGGTTTAGCCATGATGGTGTTTGACAATCTGAGAATTAGATTACTTGTAGACCAATGGATTGTTGATTTGGTCAGTACCTTAATTGTATAACGTGATTGCAATAGTTCTTTTGATTATTATGTTGATCTACTTCAAAATGATTTTTTAGTGAATCCATTATTGTTTTAGATCATTTGTCAGTAGACAAATTTTATCCAATACGTTGAATTGGTCAGTACGTGACTTGTGTAATGTGATTGCAATACTTATTTTGATTATTATGTTGATCTACTTTTAAAAAGATTAATTTACATTAAGAATTTGTATAGATACCAAGTTATTTTTGCAGTTCAAATTTTTGTTAAGTCATTTCCTACTGGAACCAGCTCGTCCCTACAGGTATAAAGCCTATTGGAATTACATCATTCAGTAGCAAGTGAGTTAGCAAAGGGTTTCGTAAATTGGTTTCAGTTTATTGTGATCAGTACACCCTAAGTGCTTTCAAATTGGCAATTGCAGTGCAAGAAATGTGTAGAATGATAAATTCATTTATATGGCAAGTGTTTTCCATAATTATTATAACTTTACAAATTCTTAAGTATGATAAAAGGATTACTTTAACCTCAAACTACAGTAGCCACCTTAGTACCTGTTGTAAAGATGTTTTCTATAACTGTAACACAATTTGTGGTCACTTTGCCATTATAATAATAGACCTTATGCATATGTCATAATCTCATAGCGCCCTCCCTCAGAGGATATAGGAATATGCATAAAAGAGTTGTCAGAGATGCGCCAGCTGCAGATCACCAACGCATTCAAGGCAATGAGTTAAGCCTCTAATAGATCATCAACGCATAAGGTCTATAACCATGGATACCTTCATTTTTGTCTCACCTGCATAGCAGAGTGAGACTATAGGCGCCGCTTTTCCGACGGCGGCGGCGGCGTCAACATCAAATCTTAACCTAAGGTTAAGTTTTTGAAATGACATCATAACTTAGAAAGTATATGGACCTAGTTCATGAAACTTGGCCATAAGGTTAATCAAGTATTACTGAACATCCTTTTAGAGTTTCATGTCACATGACCAAGGTCAAAGGTCATTTAGGGTCAATGAACTTTGGCCGAATTGGGGGTATCTGTTGAATTCCCATCATAACTTTGACAGTTTATGGATCTGATTCATGAAACATGGACATAATAGTAATCAAGCATCACTGAACATTTTGTGCAAGTTTCAGCTCTCATGATTAAGGTCAAAGGTCATTAGGGTCAATGAACTTTGACCGAATTGGGGGTATCTGTTGAATTTCCATCATAACTTTGACAGTTTATGGATCTGATTCATGAAACATGGACATAATAGTAATCAAGCATCACTGAACATTTTGTGCAAGTTTCAGCTCTCATGATTAAGGTCAAAGGTCATTAGGGTCAATGAACTTTGACCGAATTGGGGGTATCTGTTGAATTACCATCATAACTTTGAAAGTGTATTGGTCTAGTTCGTTAAACTTGGACATTAGAGTAATCAAGTATCACTGAACATCCTGTGCGCATTTCATGTCACATGACCAAGGTCAAAGGTCAATGAACTTTGGCCGAATTAGATGTATCTGTTGAATTACCATAACTTTGAAAGTTTATGGATCTGATTCATGAATCTTGACATAAGAGTAATCAAGTATCACTGAACATCCTGTGCGAGTTTCAAGTCACATGATCAAGGTCAAAGGTCATGTAAGGTCAATGATCTTTGGCCATGTTGGGTTTTTTTGTTGAATAACCATCATATCTCTGTAAGTTTATTGGACTAGTTCATAAAAAGTGGACATAAAAGTAACCATGTATCACTGAACAGCTTGTGCGAGTTAGAGTAGTTTTCAAAGTCAGCACTGATGCTATATTGAACCGCGTGATGCAGGTGAGACTGCCAGAGGCATTCCACTTGTTATTTTAAAATACCACAATCCTAACACACTTTACTTTTGTATATTGTGTATATTAGCACCTTCAAGATTAAATAACCAGTTTCTTGATCCAAAATGTATACGTTTAGCTTTGAAGCAACCTAAATCTATGTAAAAAATATTATTGTGTGCTATAGAAATCAGGGCTTTGATTGAGTTACATATTTTTGTCTCACTTGCAAACGGTGGCGGCGGCAGCAGCATCATCAACATGGAAATCTTAACCAAGGTTAAGTTTTTTAAATGTCATCACAACTTAAACAAATATATGGACCTAGTTTATGAAACTTGGACATAATAACAATGAAGTCTTACTGAACATCCTGCCTGAGTTTTAGGTCACATGACCAAGTCAAAGGGCA
Source organism: Lytechinus variegatus (assembly GCF_018143015.1). Classification (NCBI taxonomy): domain Eukaryota; kingdom Metazoa; phylum Echinodermata; class Echinoidea; order Temnopleuroida; family Toxopneustidae; genus Lytechinus; species Lytechinus variegatus. Next base: position 27,651,760 of record NC_054754.1, read on the forward strand.
TTTAGTGTCAATGAACTTGACCCTGTTGGGGGTTTTAATATCAAAATCTTGTTATAACGTTGAAAGTGTATGGATGTAGTGAATGATCTTAGACATAAGCGTAATCAAGTATCTGTGAACATCCTCTGCGAGTTTTAGTTCACATAACTAAGGTAAAAGGTCATTTGGGGTCAATGAACTAAGACCATGTTGGGAGAATCAGCATTGAAATCTTAACCAAGTGTAAGTCTTAAATTTATGGACCTAGTTAATGTGAAACTTGGATATAGGGGTAATGGTGTATCACTGATCATTCTGCCTGAGTTTCGGGTCACATGACCAAGGTCAAAGGTCATTTCTGGTTAATTAACATAATGTTTCATTATCATATGAAAGATGTTTTTGTCTCGCCTGAACGAAGTTCAGTAGAGACCTAGTAATCACTTTTCCTTTTGGTCTGTTATCTTTAGAAAAAAAATGTTGAAGTTTTTGTTCAACTTGCTCTCATTTCTTTATTTTTGCATCAATTACGATCTTTGTGTAATGCCGCATGTGACCCCATGAGAATAATGGGGTCAAAGGTCTTCTAGAGGTCAAAAGGTCAAATTATATGAGGTCATGTCCATCCAAGTTTGTGTTCAATATGCTATCATTTCTACATGTCCCTGCCTCTACATATTTAGTGATGATTAATATGTGATACTCGTCCATGTATGTGCCCATTAAGTTTACACTGTTTTGGTGTGCGATTCTTTGGAGACCAGCTGCTTCTTTCAAGATCAGACTGTCTGGCCACTTTCCTTTCGTCATCCTTATTACTTCACAGCAACAGTAGCTCTTTTCATTGTGCCTTTGAACACTTCCCCATAAGAGCCATGGTTGATTTGGTCTTTGAAGTCACAGGTTACATCTGAAGTGTTGATTTGCTGACAGTTGCTGTATTGTGCTTATAAATGTCTTTTCCATGACATTGACATATGTGGTTTGCGTGGATATGTCAAGTACCAAATCTTCACACTTACTTTACTTTCATTCTTGGGATGTGTTGAGGAGTGGGAAATCAGACGTAGCAGACTCTGATAATCTCACAACTTGAAGCTTATTGGATTCTCTTGGGAAATGCTGATGTTCATCACCTTCCACTTGAAGGAATGCCTTTAAAGTGCATTGATACAAGCCAGGTTGATTTACTTGCATTACACAGCCACCGCAGTAAACCAGCTCCCCGTCGCAGAACCATTCAGTGATGATATATACGTGATACTCATCCATGTATGAGCCCATGAAGTTTACACTGTTTTGGTGTGCGATTCTTTGGTGACCAGCTGCTTCTTCAAGATCAGACTGCCTGGCCGCTTTCCTTCTGTCATCCTTATTTTCTTCATAGCTACAGCATGTCCTTTCATTGTGCCTTTGAACACTTCCCCATAAGAGCCATGGTTGATTGGGTCTTTTAAGTCACAGGTTACATCCAAAGAGTTGATTTGCTGACAGTTGCTGCCTTGTGCTTATAAATGTCTTTTCGATGACATTCACATATGCGGTTTTGCGTAGATATGTCACGTACCAAATCTTCTTACTTTACTCTCATTCTTGGGATGTGTTGAGGAGTGGGAAATCAGACGTGGCAGACTCTGATATTCTCACAACTTGAAGCTTATTGGATTCTCTTGGGAAATGTTGAAGTTCATCTCCTTCCACTTGAAGGAATGCCTTTAAAGTGCAGTGGTACAAGCCAGGTTGATTTACTTGCATTACGCAGCCACCGCAGTAAACCAGCTCCCCGTCGCAGAACCATTCAGTGATGATAAGTATGTGATACTCATCCATGTATGAACCCATGAAGTTTACACTGTTTTGGTGTGTGATTAATTTGGTGACCAGCTGCTTCTTTCATGATAAGCCTGTCTGGCCGCTTTCCTTTTGTCATCCTAATTTTATTCACTGTAACAGCGGCTCCTTTCATTGTGCCTTTGAACATTACGCAGCCATCGGAGTGAACCGTCGCCCCGTCACAGAACCATTCATAAGACACTCCATCTTTGTTGTGATGATGGAACACAACCCCGCGAATCAGTGTTCCCCCTTCATACCCCCACAGTTCATCTGGATGGTGAAATCATCAGGTATGGGTCTGAATTGACAAGAAGTCAAAATATAGTTCCTGAAAATATATTCAAATCATGATATATCCATGAAAAATAGTACTATGATGACTTTGAATAAGTTGACCATTCATTAATCATATTGACAAACACCTTAGCATCCTTTATTATTCTTGACACCTTGTATCCATTTCAGAGAAGATCGCATACTCCATTTTCTCTTCTGTGGCTCTTATCAGTGGGGTCTGTGTACGTACATTGTGTCCATGTGCTGACATTACCACTGTATTTAGACTGGTCATCCTTAGAATATCAGACATTCAGTACTTTTTTAGACATGCAGACCCCTCCTCGAATAACAGGGTAAAGTCCTGACTTGTGCGAAAAACATGTGTGGGGGTGATGTCACCCATTCTCTTCTCCGGACAGACCTGTGTTCCTCTGTTGTGGTTGATGCCTTATAGTACTGAACAGAAATCTCCATTTTAGGGATGATGTCTCTCTTTCAGTCAGGACAGACTCTAATTTCTTTGCAGATACTGATGCCCTCGCAGTGGCCCTCATTTTTTAAGTGGCTGCTTTTTTTTCCTTGGTCTTGACAGATTTGTGTTCCTTGGTCATGGTTGTTGCATTTTAGTGTGTATCAGAGGCCTTCATCATTGTTGAGAGGTACCATCTCGATTATGCCACTTGGCTTTTCTATCTCATAGGCTTCTCCCACTGATTGCATCAATGGAGTTTCAGTCATACTGAAACCACACAGATAGATATCTAGATCTTCTAGTCTTCTGCCCTTTTTGGCGATCACGTGATGCATCATCTAGCTTGACAGACGCCTTTGATATTCTGGACACCTTGTATCTATTTTGGAGAAGTTCACTTAATCCATTTTCTTGGCTGTAGCTTTCGTCATTGGGGTCTGTGTACATACATTGTGTCCATGTGCTGACATTACCAGTGTACTTAGACTGGTCGTCCTTAGAATATCAGACGTTCAGTATTTTTTAGATATGCACCTCTCCTCAAGTTGCAGGGTAAAGTCCTGACTTGTGCGGAAAATGTGTGTGGGGATGATGTCACCGATTCTCTTCTCTTGACAGACCTGTGTTCCTCTGTTGTGGTTGATGCATTATAGAGTACTGAACAGAAATCTCTATTTTGGGGGATGATGTGTCTTTCAGTCAGGACAGACTAGATATCTTGGGAGATACTGATGCCCTCACAGTGGCCTTCAATTTTAAAGCTCCTGCTTCTTTTTCCTTAGTCTTGACAGATTTGTGTTCCTCAATCTTGGCTGTTGCATTTGATCATGTATCAGAGGCCGCTCGACTTTTCTTTCCCCATATAGGCTTCTACAGATTGCATCGTTGGGGTTACAGTCATATTGAAATCACACAGAGTAATATCAAGATCTTCCAGTCTTATGCCCTTTTTGGACATGCTTGCAGGAAAGAATATGTTTGTGGCATGTTCTCTGAAGTCACCAGCGACTGCAGTTTTGGCAACATTGATTTTCCTGGTTCTGCCCCCGGTCTGTTTACACACCTGTTGGCTGTTATGGATCCAAACAGGTTCTATTGTTTTGGTTTGTTTTCCTGCGATCTTGTTGCCCCTCATCGATTTTATCTTGCGTGTGTTTTGTGGCTCCTCTTCTTTAACGAAAGTGATTGTGCCTTCATTCCAAGTGGTGGAACTTGCCTCACCGCCTCCCTTGCTTCCACTGCCATCTCTTCACCACGGCGCGATTGATTCATCTCTCTGTTTTCTTCACTTTCTTGTTCCTTACATAACCATTGGATGCTTCTGTCAGTGGAATCGACAGACACTGGGTCGAAAAATTTTCTCAGTTTTTATGTAGTGCCTCTTCATCCGGGCCATAGATTCGCTCTCATATGTACAATGTTCACATTTTAGAGTCAGAGGAACGTTGTTGGGTGACCGCAAGTGCATATGATATGCCCCTATCGTGGTTATGAACTGTCATAATTATGGGCATTGTCATTTTTGTCTCTCCTGTACAAAGGTTGGCAGAGACCTAGTAATCACTTGTCCTGTTGGTTTTTTGAACTGTTACAAAAATGTTTAAGTTTCTGTTCAACTCGCTTTCATTTCTTTATTTCTGTAGCAATTATGTTCATACTTGACACATATGATCCTTGGGTAATGTCACATGTAAGTCCATCAGAACGATGGAGTCAAGAGGTCAAATGATAAAAAGGTCATGTTCATCCTTTTTGAGTTTTTGTTCAAATTCCTCTCATTTCTTTATTTCCACATCAATTTTGATCACACTTGGTACAAATGATTTGTGGGTACCTAATCCCACATGTGTGTTGTTGGTGATAATGGGTCAAAAGCCATCTATGGTCAATAGATCATATTGATCGCGAAATCAGGCGAGACTCGTTTTTCATGAACCACACTGTTTGAGAATAATTATTCAATAGTTGTTTACAAAGTCAGCACTGCTGCGATATTGAATCGCGTAATGCAGGCGAGACTGCCAGAGGCATTCCACTTATTTTGTTTTTGTGTCATTGGATGTCCATATTGTGGCCCATGTTATGAATTCTGGCCCCTTCAACACAAGGCTGGGTAATCGACCGTGGGACTGATTTCGACGAATGATTACATTGACCGTTGCTTAGACCCCAGTCACACTTCCCCAACGGCTGCCGTACTGTGAGTCGAAAACAGCCGTTTTAACATATTTTTTACAAGCTACATTATAGTTTGAATAAAAACAAATAAAACGGCTGTTTTAGACTCGCCGTAGGGAAAATGTGATTGGGTGATTTCAAGTTCAGTGTTGACCTTTTGGTGTTGGTGTTAGGTCAATTTTTACACGATTATAACACCAAAAATAAAATGAAGGTGGTCCCGAAAAGTCACTCACTAGTTGTTGAGATGTTAATAATGTGATCTGGATCAGTTTTACAAACTCTGAATAAGTTTTGGAGCTAAGGGAAGCAATCCAAATTTCAACACTAACACCAACACCAAGGCCAACACCGGACTTGAAATCACCCATTGAGGCATTATGATCATTCATAAAAGTCAGCCCCATGATCAGTTAATAAGCTTTATGTTACTGGCCAAGCTGGTGGGTGTTTCATAAAGCTGTCCATATGTTGAGAGCGACTTTGAGAACGACTGGTAATCTTTTCTTGTGGTAAAAGGTACATTCTTTGCGAACGGTTTAACGGGTAAGAAGGTTCTCCGGTCGTTCTTACGTCACTCTGGACTTTCAAACAGCTTTATGAAACGGGCCTGGTTCAAATTTTAATCATGATCTAAATGTGTGGGTAGCTACACATTTCTAATTGTTGTTTGCACTTTTCAAGCTTCAAGACATTCCAGGTACAAGTTTAAATTTTGAGATAAGTATTATTGCTTTGAAATCAGGGAAGTGAATTAAGAAAGGATTGCAAGCAACATGCTTCAAGAGCAAGTCAATATGAGGCCCCAAAATCAATGATAGTTGGCAATATGCAGTTAAATTCTAGTCTATTTTGTAATCTTTGTTTTTATGTTTTTATGTTTTTATAGTATAGTGTGTGTTAGTCATTAAAAGGAATGTTTCTTGTTATTTCTTGAAATCATAAGAAACTGTAATTCTTGAATTAACCCAGATTTTCCTAGAAATATATAGTCTGTTCTCAAAGATCTTAAAAACTATCGTCTCTTTGTGTGGATATTAAAAGAACTGTTTCTACATTTTCGGCAAAAATGTCTTTGCCCATCTGAGACAAGTTGCATGAGAAGACATGTCGAGTTTTTTTTTATCTGACAAAGTCTTGTTTATTCTACAGTTACCATAGAAACATTGCTTTTCAGGTAATAAAAATCAGTGGGAAGTTTTCTGATCTACTTGTCGGAAGAAAATGTTGATTTAACGCTGTCCATGAGTGATGGAAGCAGAAGTTTGCGGATACTTGTGAAGGTCAATAGCAAATGACAAGTTACTTTTACAGGTATAACATTTAAAACTTAGCATGTGCCCATTTTAAAATCTAAAGAAAAAAATGTATCTTGTTATAATTAACTTTTGAATTATATTTGGGTGATCGTATATGATAAAAATTGTGAAAATGAAAATGAAAAATGTTTGCTGTACTAAATCTTTATGTTAGAGGTGATATTATATTCATAAAAGATTATAGAAACATATTTATATTTTTTTAACTGCTCTCCAGCGCCTTGGATGTGATGCCAACATTAAGGAAATACAATGATAAAATGACAATGACCCCACTTTTCAGTGGCAGTTTGATTTTCGTGTGTAATACAGTACTAATGCATGATTTCATGACCTTGATTTATTTTCTTGTTTGACCTAGATATTGAAGGTTTCTATCAAAAAGGGGGGTGCATGTTTTTAGGCCTATTTTCATAACTACATTTTTTTTTGTTATGTCGTGCCTGGAAGTGAAAAGTATAAGATCACATAAATATCTAGTTTATATGCCAAATTTGGTATAGTGTATCAGCTTGGTAAATCAACATAATTCAACATTGTTTTGATGGATACAATTGACAGTTTGTTTAGGTTAGACATTTGGGGATTGTTGGTACATGATTATTGTGTGGATTTGAAGTGTGTTATTTTTTATTGTTCTTTTTTTTCAGTACTTGCAAGATTGAGAAAAAGTGTTCATATCATTTTCTAGTCTCATTTATATAATTTGTATTAGATAAAGCTCTAATATATAATAATAATACATTCATAACTGTTGTAGAAATAGATACCTTTTTGATTATGTGATAATGTCATAACATAACAAGGCATAGAGAGAATTGCAGTAGATTTCATGAAATGGTTGTATTAAAAGATATTTTGTATACAAGGACAGGAACATAGGGGCTATATTAGAACACTGATTCGTTTCCTGCTGCTTTAAGTTTGAAATATTATTTTTACAAATCAATAACAGATAGAAATGTGATGTAAATGGGTATGCTAGAAAATTCAAACCACAAAAATACAGAGTATAAAAGAAGTCAAATTATACTCCAATTCCTGATACTATATTAAGCCCATGATATCTCGAATGAAAAATTTATTAAAAAGTTTATGCATAATGAGTTATTTCTATGTCACATTTTCCATGTTTGTTTTATTATTTGGTCTTGAGAGATTTAAATTGGGCAAAAATACTCTGTACATCTCAATTACCCCCCACATTAATAATGAAGATAATGAATACCGTAATGTGAGCCCTTTTACATAAAGCTTAGCAATTAATCATTGGCTGTTTTCTATGATTGATTAAATTGATTATATTGTATAATCAATCATAAAAATCAGTCACTTGATCAATGGTAAGCTTTATGTAACAGGAGCTCGGTTGGTTGCAAGATACTTAAGACATGCATAATGCTATGTACATGTGAGTGCATGCAGGTACATGTCTATATTATACCATTGTGTAGTAGGTTTCACGGTGCACCATGTATCTTTCTTGGGCAAGTGTTGGTCCTGAAAAGGACCACCCAATATCGACGTTTCGACAAGTGTGTTCTTGTCCTCAGGAGAATGAGCAAAGTTTGTCGAAGTGTTGTAATGCACTTATCAAGCCAATCAGAGACATACCGTGCATAAGGCACTTCGACAGAGATATAAGGCCCGCTTTTACAAATTTTGCTCATTCTCCCGAGAACAAGAAGAAAACACTTGTTGAAACGTCGAGATTGAGTGGTCCTTTTCAGGACCAACACTTGCCCAAGAAAGATACATGGTGCACCATGAAACCTACTATACTATTCTTCTTCGCCATTGAAACCTTCAGAAATTATATTACACCATGGTTACAGGTGTAATCACTCTTGCATGCATATGATAAATAAATGCACATGTTCCACTTCCTGGGGAATATTGTATTCCAGCAAGTTGCTGTGTGAGGTGCTCCCGATGATACGTGTAACCCATACAGGTTCCTCTGTTGTAACGAAACTAGCCTCTTGTGTATTATTACTGACATTTTAGAGCATAACAGGTTCAATCATTCTTGCCTGCATGTAATGAACGCACATGTTCCTTTTCCTGAGGAGTGTTGTGAGGTGCTCTCTGGGATACATGTAACCCATGCAGTTTCCTCTGTTGTAAAGAATCTAGCATCCTCTTCTATTATTACTGCCAAAATTGATGTGCCCATCTTACAAGACTTGCGATTGATCTGATCAATCACAACTATGGAGAGCCAGCAAAGTCAACATAAAATGCAAGTTTGCTCAAAAAAATTCTAGATATGAATGTATATCTATAAATTCATTGATTTCCTTCAGTTTGCTGTGTTCTCCTTTGTTTACAAAGGACATTTTGCACATTTCCTGTAGAAAATTTTTTTGACTCTGATGGATTTCCATAGTTACAATTGATTGGATCAATCGCAACTTTTTGTAAGACGGGGCCCCTGATAGTGATTATATGTGTGCTTTTTCTGCTGAAATTATTACTTTGTTTATTCCTGTTCTTTCAACTATAAAAGGATGTTGTATGTTTCCATATATTGTGCCTATCAACTCAGAAATGTGTCCTGATACCATTGAGGAAAATACTGTGTGACTTGATTGTTGTAATTACACGTTGTTCCATCAAATCTTAAGATTTACCGGGTAAGTTTCTTTCAATTTTTCTTTTAAAAAGTGTCTTTTCTGCATGACCATTGAGTAATGGTTCCTCATGAAGTAATTAATGTAGGTTGTTTGTTCTTCACAGATTGCAAAGAATTGTCATGCCATTTATTAAAAAAATGGAAAATGTCAAATTTTAAGTCTTGAAATCTGATTCCTAATTCAATGTCTTTATTTGTAAAGAGGGAAATGTATGAATGCATTTGTTGAGGATGGGGAAATTATATAAAAAAGCATATAAACACCAACCAGAGCATGCCCTCAGGCATACTCACGATGCAGTAGAAACGACCTTGCCTCTCATATCAGTCTATAATACTACGCCCCCCATGCACTCATGTAAGGGTTCAGGGCAAGTCTACTCTCATATAAAGGACATTTAATACATATATATATATATGGAATTAGATTTTATTTTCACAAATTTCACCTCATATCTGACAAAAATAATGGTGAATTTACAAATCCGAAAAACTTTCACATAAGTTGAAATAACAGTTTTTCATACATCCAAAAAACAAACATGTACATGTAATCAGGTTTATTTCAATATAGCGGTATTGATAAATTCACATGGTGAACTGTCACATACTTACAGATAATAATTTAATTACAAATTTATATAAATAAAACACACTTAATATTTAGTATTGGTCATGAATAAAGCTTTTAAATCATTTTTCATTTTCATATAATGGCAAAAAATATAAAAAAATAATATAAGATCTAAAAATGTTATACATACAGTGTGCATAGCAAGGATGTGAATGTGGAGTTACATATGTACAAACACAATTCATTTTCATATATGGCAAAAAATACCCCGGCCCACACGCCCTTGAGAAAGATGACACATTTCTTAGAATTTGAGGAGTGTGTTGAAGAGCTTAGTGTTAACACATATAACTTCTACGAATGGGTGTGTGGTTGTACTTTTGCACTTGTGAATTTGTGTGTATTACACAGTTGAGGCCAAAAGTTGACATACACCCATGGAATTCAGTGAGATTTGTTCGCTTGGCAAACGTCGTAAAACTTACTACATCTTCAGAAATATAAATACTACCATGACAAATTTGGTTCTCACTCACTATTGGATTCCATTGGGATCTAAGTATAGTTCAGGTGGAATTTTCTTTGTAGAAAAAAAGTAAATTTGTGCCAAATGTATTCTATCGTTATATTTTCAAACACTGTTTCATAAATATATATAAATGTTGAATCTATAATTTATATTACATTTTCTATCATATGTCACCATTGAACAAAAAAGTGTAATGTGAAATGTCTGTGTTGAGAAGTAACTAGCACAAATATGATTTTTTTGTCAAGTTTTTATTTTCAATTTGTCTAATATATGACGATTTTGGGGGAAAATGACACCTAAATATTTTTCGGCTCCTGGTGACAAAGCAATGTGATGAAGGGGCATGACATACTCATATGTTTGATATCAAGTTTGTTGTGATTGATATTTTATAAGATACAGTAAATGTTATATTTGGCAAGTGTCAGCTTTTCTTTGAATTTCCTGGGTTATGTAAACTTCTGGCCTAAACTCAACTATATACCTAATGCATTGGCGCGCAGTACGCCGCCGTTTCGAGAGGCTGAATCCATTTCCTTGCATGCATTGGTGATTTGTAGCTGATCTCTGACAAATTTGTTTACACATATTCCTATATCCTCTAACGGAGGGCGCTATGAGATTATGACATCATATGCATAAGGTCTACACAATATATACAAATACATGGACATATCCATTATGATATTTACACAACATAGTACACATTAGGGTTTTACACAACCCTAACCAATTTTTTTGTTAATGGTCGTAGCGATTAATGACCCTCATGTTGAACAATAAATGGACCCCATCTTTCATTATGAACAGCACGACTTCTGAATAATGGTCATTATGGCAATACCAATAGCAACCCACTCCTCTTTATGACAAGTAGACAATTGATAATAGGACCTTACACATTATTACTAGTAATCCTTATGACGAGCAGCCAGTAGGACTATATCCCTCTACATACCTACTAATTACACGAGACACCCAAACAGAAAATTTACAAGATTTACAAGATGAACAAAAAGAATGATTATAATACATACATGTTTACCCTGAAAATAGAGAAAATGATTAATCCCTATGAAAGATACCTGAGAATGATTCACACATAAAATGCATACGCTTGAAAATGGAAAGGCCTTTGTTCGTTGGGGGTACATTATTCCATTGAACTAGAACACCAATCTGTACTTGATAAACTAAGACTTCATATTATGACATTGTACAGTACAGGGATACAACTATGTATTGCATATGGGGATGATTGCATATAACTATGGATGTGCATAAATCATGGATTCACATTAATGTAAAAAAGTATATATAAAACACATCTTAAAAACACAATAATATAAAAGCAAATATTGTGCAAGAAACTATACACTCTTGTTAACAGATGAAATATATCATTAATACAGATTTAATTACAATGTTAAGAAGTATTACTAATTCCAGAAGGAAACATCACATATATATTTTTTTTTAAATACAGAATTTTATTTTGATGTAAAAGATTGTACAAACTCTTAGGCAAGCTCTCTGCAATTATTAATATTTAAGTATCATTTGAAACAAATTACAATATACATAACTCTACTGTATCCTATGTTATTATGTAAAGATGTACCCCAGGTAGTGAGACAAGTTTTCCCATTTAAAATTGTCTTTTGGCAATGCACAAAACCAGGAAACTTTAATAGGTACACAGATGATTTACAAAATAATTGAGCTTAAAAAGTCAGACTTCATATTCGAGTGTTTACAAACCAGCAAAGTATTCAGGGCAGATTCAGTATGGGTTATCAAATATTTAATATTTCCCCCGAGAATTTAAACATCTTTATATTCTTATTGAACTCTTAAAGCTACTTGTTGCCCACGCTTACAAATTCTTTTGCATAAAATATGATTGTTTTATTTTGCAAGTTTTGTTAATCATCACAATGCATTCTAATTACAAAATTCATTGAAGGGATGGTCTGGGCTAAAAATATTTATTTCTAAATGAATAGAGCAAAATTCAGATTAAAATGCTGAAAATTTCATCAAAATCGGATAACAAATAACAAAGTTATTGAAATTTAAAGTTTATCAATATTTTGTGAAAACAGTTATATGCACAACATCATGAATATTTATTAGGTGGACTGATGTCACATTCCCACTTTCCTTTTTCTTATATTATTACATGAAATCATAAAATTTTCATTTTTTCATACATATGTAAATGATGTGTCTCCATTATATTGAAGTAAGTTGTGGCAATAAATGAATAAAAAAAGCACCATTAACACGTTTTTTTCATATTCTGAAAATGCAACCCTAAACAAGTATTGGCATGCGAAACCCTACCCTTAACAAGTATTTGAAACAAAATGGTCCTCGAAAAGTATTTTTTCCCTGAATTGAACCCCTTAATACAGCAACATTTCAAATGTTATGTCACGGACGTCTGTTGTCGGTTCCCTGTACCTAAATCAGTGGGTTTAGTACGGCCCACCTCCCACACCTCACACAAATCGTAGGCCTTCTCTTAACACGTGTTGACTCTTGGGGCAATAAGTACATCCTTTATAAAATATTTTAGTCTTAAATTGTAATAACCTTGCAAATTTGACCCTAAACACATACTTTTCATAGCGAAATACATAGGGGAAGGCGGGGTAAGTTGAGCATAGGGGCAAGTTGAGCCACCAGCCCCAGGCCAATAATGAATGAGTCAGACATTGTGGTGGTGTCATGTATTGATGACCCATAGCATAACCCCTAACCCCACCACATTGTTTTCCACTTTGAAACAAAAAGCAGTTTTTTAGAGGGAAAAGTATGAATTTCAGCCAAAAAAGTAAAAAAGAGTGTGAAATAGATAAGTACTTTATTCACACACACGCCTTTAAATATAGTAAAGACATGATAACAACATTGTTAGTCCAGGTATGGATCTTCATTCTTGTCATAGTCTTTTATATGATAGATGCATAATAAATGTGTGGATACAAAATTATCGCACTAAGTTCGGACTGGGGTAAGTTGAGCCAAACAGCATGGGGCAAGTTGAGCCATGATAATTCTTATGGTAATGTATCTTAAAAAACAAACAAACCATAAAAATCGATTGAAATGCAGGCTGAAAGGAGCAAATTTACATGACTGCTCTTTTCCTTTTAAAGGATGTTAGTATTATAGAGAATTAGCAAGTGAAAAGACTTTAAACAAAAAATTGACATGCTGGTTCTCCCTCATTCATTTTGTACATAGTTTTTGTGGCTCAACTTACCCCCAGACGGTGGCACAACTTACCCCATATATGGGGCAAGTTGAGCCATTTGACATCGTTTTTTTCAAAGGTCACGATGACTTTCAGTGTGGGGGTAGAAAGTTATATGTAGGTGAAAAACGTTTCCCAAGAATCAAATTTAAAGGCAAGGTACTTATTTCTACAATAGTACTATTCATATCAATTCTAACATGCAAAATGCAAAAAGTGTCACAACTTACCCCGTCTTTACATACCCTTTTTTTCATTTTTGACACCCTTATTAGGTTACAACATGTAACACGCCCTATTTTGAAAAAGACATCCTTTTTAAAAAAATTTTTGGTCGCGCATGGTATCCACTCGTCAATGTGAGTGGACCCCCGGGACAAACACAAACAATCATACACAACAATTGTATCATTTTATAAACTGAACATGTAACAAGGCCACATTATAAATCCAGAACGCAGGTTCCAGGACATCTGCTCTGGCGACAACTGCTCTGATGGACAAGCTGCGTATTGAGCCAAACCTATAACCTAACCTCCAAACTAAGTCAATCCTAATCATCCTTAGAGTATTCTGAACCAAAAACTCTTATACATTCCGTAATACTCTAACCCTACGCCATACGAGATATTAAGACCGGAGCAAATGTCACAGGAGCATCTGTTGTGTCACCCAACAGAAGGGGGGGGGGCACTCAAATTATTTTTTGATGGGGGTGTGCCTCACGAAACTCTGAAATGGGGGTCTAAGGAGCTGACTAAAAGAGTAAAATACGGGGTCTTCAGAACTAGATATATACAGATCTGTGCGAAAAACAGTCTACGGAAACGGATCGCAGGACTGCAAATACATTGCACCATAGCGCTGTGCATGAACTCGCCATGCATAGAGTGCCTAAAAGTTAATGTGTAGAGTTGCGAAGACATACGTGCATCTCTCGCAACCAGTCCTCGTGCTAGACAATTTTGGTAGGGCTGGGGAACTGAGATGTCTCGTAACGGGGGTCTTGCGAGTGGGGCTGGGCAGCGTCTGAACTGAATTTTTGTCATTTGGAGCATCTATAGAACTGAAAATTAGGTCTGAAAAAGGGAGTCATTAAAGCGGCATGTCCCCGTACCACCAATATATGTGAGTGCCCCCCCCCAACATCATCTGGAGCTTCACACCAATTTTTTTTTATAAATCAATTAAATATTTTTTGAGTTATTGAGTAGAAACCAAGTGGGACGACGGACAGGGGCAACGCATAATGCCCTGTCCAGACTTCCTCTGTAGGGGCATAAAAATATTTAATAGACACAATATGATATCTTATGTTTTACTGTAATACTGCAGAAAACCTTCAATTTCGAATGAAAAAAATAAAAAGTACATACAGGTAAATTGTCACGTAATATTGATCACTTTATATTGCAATGTTTATTTATTGCATCATGCCTAAAAAAATGACAAGATTTGAGTGATGTCCAATTCTATTTCCTTTTAAAGTTTTTATTGGGTTTTCATAATTTTGTGTAACATATCACAGAAAATCAATACAATTACTATTGAGAAAAAAAAAGAAATGAGAGTAAAGAAAAAAATAATAAAGCAGCCTAAAACTTTTTAGCATAAACTGGAAATAATAGAGCACATCAAAAATAATTAGCAAATGGTTAACAAATAGTTAATGAAGTCACTTTATCTATTCTATTGTATGTATTCTTTGTCCCCTATAATATAGTACAGGCAAGAATGTACCGTAGTACAGAAAGATTTGCCTATTAAAAATTTAAAAAAGTACCTTTCAATCATCAGAAGAGCATATTAAGATATTCTCTAGTTACAATAATTAATAATGATTCACAGCTTATCTCTACACTTCAAAAACTATTTGTAAGTTTAATAATTTTCTTGGCAGTGATGCCCAATTCTGCCAGGTTCCCTTCTAAGTCTACTCCACAAGCGGAACCTTAACTTGATAAAAACGAACAGCATTTTCACCAAAGATTGCACCCCTCTCCTCCTCAGTGGTACAGTCCAGCAAGCATTCCATTAGCGCATCGTAAACCTGCTTGTAAGTGGCACCTACCATTTTGAAAACGGGGTAATCGCTGCCGAAGATACAGCGGTGGGCACCAAAAGACTTTACACAGTGCTGAAAATATGAGAATCATAACATAGGTTAATTAATTACTTAATATCTAATTTCATATTCAAGTTTTATGATTTTATTAAGTTTCACTTATTTTGGACAAAACGGTTATATGCATTACTCAGAGACATGTAAAGGAGAGAGTTGCTGATGTCCCTCACTAATTTTGTATTTTATTGTTTTAATTATACAATATAAACAATTTTACAGATTTGACAATAAGGGCCATCGTTTCACAGGATAACGAGGAGAAAATTAGTATCTTTTATGTATAAAATACAAACTAAATAGTGAATCGGTGATATCAGCAGTACCTCATTTGCATAACAACCACATAACTGTTTTGAGAAATTGAGGGAACTGTAAAGATGTCGCAACTTTCTTATTTTACCTCTGATTTTGATGAAATTTTCAGTGTTATTGTATGCTTAAAGGCAAAAAGAAGCTGCTGAAAACTGCTTATCTAAAAAAAAGAGCCAATGGAGTAAATTAGAGAGTCAAAAGGGGCCTAAGCTTTCGATCCTAGCAGAATCTTCGTCGGAGGCAAAATGATCATTTTGTCTCCGACGAAGATTCTGCTAGGATCGAAAGCTTAGGCCCCTTTTGACTCTCTTATTGTATGCTTGTTAGATTTTTTCTATTTTTATTTGAATCAACTTTTTATTGGGTGGACTTGTCCTTTAAATCATGTTATTTTGATTACCTGAACATAGGGCTTTAGGTCACATGGTTTCCAGCATTGTGGATCAGCTTCCGTTACCATTCCAGACCTGTACAAACAAAATTGGGAGATTTCTTCATCAAAATTGTTTTCATAATTAAAACCTGGGGAAAGTTTCATGAACATCATGTCAGTGATGTTCAACATTTTTGCTCGCCACCAATCAGATGCAAGGATTTCAGCTTATTGTCATCACCACCACCATCATCATCATTACCATCAACATCATCATTTGTCATCATCATCATCATCATAATCATCATCATCACCATCATCATCATCATCATAATCATCATCACCATCATCTTCATCATCATATCATATCATCATCACCACCACTACCACCATTAATTTTATAATTGTTATTATTTTATTATTCCGATTATTTTTATTACCATATAGCTATCATCTTGATTATTAATTCATTAATACAATCCAATATCATTGTTACTACTTGATGACAAACAAATATGAAGCACAAAATAATTGACAAGAAAAGGAATAATTCAATCACTGGTACACCAGGTGGGTGTTTCATAAAGCTGTTTGTAAAGTTACGCACGACTGAAACATGATCTTTGGTCCTACATGTATACTTAATTACATAGGGATATCACTTATTCACTTGGCATGAGAAAGGGTTAAGTCATTCGTATCTTATGAACAGGTTTATAAAACACCCACAGATAAAATCAACCCAACAGCTATAGCACAAAGCTTTCTGTTGCAATTCCAGTGAAAGCAAAGACACAAGTAAAACATTCAATTCATCATTACAAAAAATTGTAAATTGCAAAGGGTAAGTCAACGAATCAACCCTAACAAAATTACACATTATGAAATTACTGTCAAAAAGATAAACCACAGCACATCCCAACTCATATCATTTTCAGTATTAACACAAGGCATACATATAATGATTCATATAATTCAGACGTACCCAGTAAATAAACAGTACAAGTGGAATGCCTATGGCTGTCTCACCTGCATCACGCAGTTCAATATAGCAGCAGTGCTGACTTTGAATACTACTCTAACTCGCACAAGATGTTCAGCGATACATGGTTACTCTTATGTCCACTTTTTATGAACTAGACCAATAAACTTACAGAGATATGATGGTTATTCAACAAAAACCCCAACATGGCCAAAGTTCATTGACCTTACATGACCTGTGACCTTGATCATGTGACCTGAAACTCGCACAGGATGTTCAGTGATACTTGATTACTCTTATGTACAAGTTTCATGAATCAGATCCATAAACTTTCAAAGTTATAATGGTAATTCAACAGATACACCCAGTTCGGCCAAAGTTCATTGACCTTTGACCTTGGTCATGTGACCTGAAACGCGCACAGGATGTTCAGAGATACTTGATTACTATAATGTCCAAGTTTAATGAACTAGACCAATAAACTTTCAAAGTTATGATGGTAATTCAACAGATAATCCCATTCGGCCAAAGTTCATTGACCCTAAATGACCTTTGACCTTAATCATGAGACCTGAAACTTGCACAAAATGTTCAGTGATGCTTGATTACTATTATGTTCAAGTTTCATGAATCAGATCCATAAACTTTCAAAGTTATGATGGGAATTCAACAGATATCTGCAATTCGGCCAAAGTTCATTGACCCTAAATGACCTTTGACCTTGGTCATGTGACGTGAAACTCGTGCAGGATGTTCAGTAATACTTGATTAACCTTATGGCCAAGTTTTATTAACTAGGTCCATATACTTTCTAAGTTATGATGTCATTTCAAAAACTTAACCTCAGGTTAAGATTTCGATGTTGATCCCTCCTACATGGTCTAAGTTCATTGACCCTAAATGACCTTTGACCTTGGTCATGTGACATGAAACTCTAATAGGATGTTCAGTAATACTTGATTAACCTTATGGCCAAGTTTTATTAACTAGGTCCATATACTTTCTAAGTTATGATGTCATTTCAAAAACTTAACCTCAGGTTAAGATTTGATGTTGACGCCGCCGCCGCCGCCGTCGGAAAAGCGGTGCCTATAGTCTCACTCTGCTTCGCAGGTGAGACAGTAAAAACAAAACAAAAAGATGTATCGAGACATGTACATCATCTGGATAACTAATGTGTTAATTAATGATGGATCAAAGTATTATTATAAACCATACAACAAAATAAAACATCATCAAGTGATCATCACGCTGGCTTCATCCAGTGAAAACAAAGTATATGACTGGGGCTTCAGGCTCATCACTCAAGAAAGTGGAAATTTATTTGTAAAAACCATGCTGTATAATACGGTCTCAACCATCCCTGAGCACAGTTTCTCAGATAGCTCCTTCCAATAATTGGGGAGGGGGGGGTAACATTGATGGTAGAGCAATACATAGTCATACGCTGATCTGCACCCTAGGGTTAATGAAATTTATTTGAGAATACCATGCTGCTTAGTAAGGTCTCAACCATCCCCGAGTACAGTTTCTCAGCTCCTTCCAATAATTGGAGGGGAGGGGGACATAGAAGGTAGAGCAATGCATACCTGATCTGCACCTGGAGATGAATGAAATCTGCGATATCAAGATACGCTGTGATACATTTCCCAATATCACAATTGATAATTCCAAAAAAGGCTTTTACAACGTATGAAATCAAACAATATTTTATTCTAGACTCAAAGAGTTTGCTGATTTTAGGGTTTAAAGGGAAATGTATATCAATGTTGAAAAAACAGTGAATGGGGCAGAATACGTTTCCCAAAGTTTGAGCTAATACTGCATGGGTCTCATACCTGTCAATGCCTAAGGATTTAATTTGGGGGATTTGTCTTTACAACCAGTACAGGTAGATATATGTACCTTTGATTTCACATCTACAAATAGAAGAGTATATCAAAAAGGCAAAAAAAAAAACAACTTCTTATTACAAAGCGAGAGAGAAAAGTGGATGAACTTGTCATTGGGCACTTTTGCATTTTCTAAATTGAATTAAAAGGATTTTGTGCATAGCACAATTTAGGTGAAAATGTTTCAAACATTCTGGGAAGGGGCAGTTCCCCCCCCCTCGGCTGTATACATTCATGTCTAGATGTGAAAATAGATCAGGCAAAGGAGGTTCAGCAGGCAACATCTGGGCCCTGTCTTACAAAGAGTTGTGATTGATCCGATCAATCGCAACTGGGGACGGCCAGCAACGTCGTCAACATCTGCAATGCATGTTTGTTCAAAATATTTCCTAGCTTTGATGTACTAGTTAGTATATTCATGCATTTACTTTTTTTTAAATTCACTGCGCTTCTCTTTGCACACAAAGGACATTGTGCAAACTTTTCGTTGGAAAAAATTATGACACTGATGGATTTCCATAGTTACGATTGATCGGATCAATCGTGACTCTCTGAAAGACAGGGCCCAATTGATATCCGAACATAAGCGAAATCAAGCATAAGGTTGCATGGCAATGAATGTGTCAGTCAGGTTAGTGTTAATTTTACATAATAGACCAGTTCGTACTTACTTCATGGGCAATTTTGGTCAAATGACCTTTCATTTCTTTCATCATGATAGGCAGATTTCAAAGCAAGATATTACGTAAGCTTGCCTTACATAGCAGGATGAAGAAATTGAATAGACCAGGTGACTAGAATAGCACATAAATGAACACTTAATGAAGGCATTTGTTGCATTCCTACTTTGAATGCATATCTTAGCATGTTGCACAATGTACTTTGCAAACTGCGAAATACCAGTCGTTCGTGGAAGCATTGTTTTTTGTGGATATAAATGAAAACGACATTCAAAAGAATATATGAATAATCAAGACATCAAAGTTGGTGCTTATCTCATTAGATTTTAAAGCACCATGTCACTTTAGTACAAACGACCTTCTACTGATCATGCGTAGAATCTTTTGATCATGCGCAGAAAGGAACTACGAACTGGCTTATTATCCCAAATGCAGTGCAGGTCTGTGAATATGTAATAATCTATTTAGATGTGGTGCTGTATACCGTAAACATGATGAAACATTATGCAGAATGTACATTTTGAATCATAAGTATAACTCACATTTCTCTGAAGAAAAAAAAAAACCATGGGTTTAAAATTAGTGACAATCCTGATAATCTTGGGGGCGTCATGGTCTAGTGGTTATGACTCTCATCCTTCAATGTGAGGGATGTGGGTTTGAATCCCAGCCATGTGTTTTCCTTCTGCAAGAAATTACCCACATTGTGCTGCACTCGACCCAGGTGAGGTGAATGGGTACCCGTAGAATCTATTCCTTGAATGCTATAGCGCCATGCAATACGGTGGCTCAGCTACAGCCAGGGTAATGATATAATACGTATCAAGCGCAGTACAATCTTGATGTTCCAATTTGTTTGCTCTTTGATTGTTTTTGTTGTTATTAAATATATATCAAATTTGTGACTCCATACAATACCATGCTCTGTATATTTCTCTTCTGAACAATATTCATATCTAAACTCTGGCTTCATTGACAAAAATCAACATTTAAATGATGATGATAATAATAATAACACTAATAATAATTATTATTACTACTATTATTATTATCCTCATAATAACAATAACAAAATCAATAATAACAATAATAACAACAATATTGACAATGATAATGATCAAGACCTAACAAGAGGATGTGGAACATAAAGGCAGAGGTTACACCAGTCATCATTGAGCACGGATGAATGGTGAAGAATGGAGTGGAAGCCTCCAGGTATAACCAAGATCTCTACTCATCTTTGATTGTATGAAATCAAGAAGACATCTTGGGCACAACCAGACTGATAAGAAAGACTCTCGGACATTAGCACTCGAAATTACTTGGTGCTTTTGTGAGAACAAAGTGATTCAAGGAAAACATGCAGACTTGATCATGATCAAAGGAATGATAATAATGATAATAATAATCAAAAGAAGATGAAGAAAAATAAGACAGATGTAATGCATTGGTATGAGAAGATTCTCACGGCATGAAAATATACAATACACATTTTTTTCCCCAATTGACATCGGAGCACACTCACAATTTGACGTAGACATTTTGGAAGCTGGCTGCCCTGCTCATTTCCTTGGCCCAGTCATCAAACTCTCCTTCTTTGATCTTTGGTTTGGCAAGGTGATCGATGATCAATCTCAGATCAGGAAAATCTTGGGCAACATCAGCGGCATAGTGGAGGCTGTGAGGCCTGTAGGAGGGGTGGGGGTGAAGGGGAGGGAAGAAAGCCCTATTAAAGATCAACGGAAGCAGACACAAATTTTCTCTTTTTTTCAGGGAATACTTATCAAAACCTATTTCCCAAATCAGCTACATTGGATAAGCTTTAAAGAGAAATGCCAGTAGTTGCAGTAAACACTGATTTCATGAGAATGTCTGTAAAACCAGGCTTAATTGTCAGTGTATCATCAAGGATCAAGATCTGGTACAGTCACATAAACTAAACTTTGTGAAATCTTGAAATCTACGCTGAAAAATATTCACACTGAAGATCACCAACACAGACAAGCGCACGTGGGACAGTGTATTATCATTGCTTTGAATGTCGTGCCCGAAGCTTGACCCGAATCCTGTGCTTGTTTGCTAATTTCTCAGCAATTACACAATTTCTTCCAAAATCATTTGGCACATATTCTTTATTTATACAAACAGACACTTTGGTGGTCATTTCATTGGATTCTGTACGAACTCATTTTGATATCGTTACCAAAACTGGCATTACCTTTAAAGGGGAAGTTCACCCTGACAAAAAGTTTATTGTAAAAATAGCAGAAAAAATAATAAAAAATATTGCCGAAGGTTTGAGAAAAATTCATCAAATAATTAAAAAGTTATTAGAATTTCAATCATTTGATTTGTGACGTCATATGCGAGCAGCATTCCTACATAGCGAATGGTAAAAAATCAATGAAATGTCATTTTCTCAGAAAATTGAAAATGGTTTTCACTGTACCTTTTTTTATATCAATAGACCAATCATTTCACACCCGATCATGAATGGAAAACAAAATTAAGTCATCAGGAACCATACAAAATTTGAAATTCTTGCATTTTATATTACATAACACATGGGGCAGCTGCTCGTTTATGACGTCACAAATCCAAAACTTTGAACTCTAATAACTTTCTTACTCTTTAACGGATTTTCCTCAAACCTTCATCAATATTTTTTACTAGTTTTTCTGCTATTTTTACAACAAAGTTTTCTTCAGGATGAACTTCCCCTTTAACAGTGCAGTGATTGGGGATTTTCCAAGGGGCCCTTGATCATTTTGGGGGTGAAAATCCCCCTGAGCCTTGAGTAATTTTCTTCCTTGAGCAGAAGTTCTGGAAGATGGGGGGGGGTTAGATCATCCATCTCCCATGCAGATAAATTTAATGCAGAAACCAAATCTCCTGTCCCATGACAAAAGGAAACAACTCTGTGGAATCAGTATCTTAAATAGCAAATATGTCATTGTTTTATGTGGACATATGTAGAATTACTTTTGCTTTTGAAACGTCTTTATTTCAGAAATTGGGGATCTGAGACTCAAATTCCTTTTAGCATCGTGCAGAACATACAGAGAAATAACCCTAATCAAGAAAAAGTATTGAATTTGAAAAAAAAAGTCTTGAAGGTGCTTTCTTTTGTCAGTGGACGGCCTGCTGTAAGTGGGGAGGGAAAAGAGAAAAATCAGCATAAGTTATGGAAGGTATGACAAGGGGTGATGGGTGGCTAGAGCATGCTCCACCAAACACAGTTTTTGTCACATAGAAATATGAATACAAAACCAAAAGCTCCCCCCCTCACATTCTCCCTTACCCCCCCAAAAAAAAGTCAATACTGCCGAGTCCACTGTGCCTAGTGGACCGTTCCATTATCTGTCAATTCAATTAAAAATTACTGGATTGTAAGGTAAACA
The DNA here is from genome assembly GCF_018143015.1 of Lytechinus variegatus. NCBI lineage: Eukaryota > Metazoa > Echinodermata > Echinoidea > Temnopleuroida > Toxopneustidae > Lytechinus > Lytechinus variegatus. The sequence goes on from NC_054754.1 coordinate 27,674,591, forward strand.
GTCCTCCACCATCAATAATAACATGAAACGGCTCTTAATTTCTTTTGAATCACGTCATATGGAATCCGAAAAATAAGTCTTTCAGGAAATTGTTTCATCCTTTTTTTTTCTATACCGTAAGAGGATGTCATAGGTCAAATTTAGCTTCTCCAGTCTACCCAGAGTTCTTCTGACTTCCTTCTTCTCGATCCAGCCTGGTTCTTCCAAGTCCAGGATGTGACGAAGTCCAAGAAAAAGGGGATTTTGGGATAACCTCTGTAACTCCTTGTCAACCTTTCAAAGACAGAATACAGTAAAACAGAAAAGAATTTCATGAAAATCAAATCCAAATTAGAATTCAAATTTTCAAGTTTACTGATATAAATGGCATTTAAAGGGGAATGAAACCTTTGGAACAAATAGGCTTGTGTAGAAACAGAAAAATCAAAGAATAAAAACAAAGAAAGTTTGAGAAAAATTGGACAAATAATGAGAAAGTTATGAGCATTTGAATATTGCAATCACTAATGCTATGGAGATCCTCCCATTGGCAATGCGACAAGGATGTGTGATGTCACTGATGAACAACTTTCCCTTTGGTGGACTATAAAATACCCTCAAAATGTCTCTTTGCTTTTTCTCATGATGATACAAACTCTCTATCCATGATGTATTCTAAAAAAATATGTATTACATGCCCTCATGTAGAAAGAACACATGATCTATGGATAGATGTGATAAAAGAGGCAATTCAAGTGAAATATATACTAAAGTAATGGGGAGAGTTGTTCACAAGTGACATCACACATCTTTGTCGCATTGCCAATTTGCTATCTCCATAGCATTAGTGATCGCAATATTCAAATGCTCATAACTTTCTTGTTATTTGTCCGATTTTTCTCAAACTTTTGTTGATCTGTTTCTTTGATTTTTCTGTTTTCACACAAGCTATCTTGTTCCAATGGTTTCATTCTCCTTTAAGGGTTATCATCAAAACAAAACATTAACATAACATACCAAGACAAACACAAATGATAGAATTCAAATTCCAGCAAATGCAATAAGAAATTAAACAAGATAATTTACTTATCACCACAAAATGACATCACAGTGATTAAATTCTACTTCAACTGATGGGAATAAAAATGATTGAGATTTCAACTCAGCACCCAAGAACCAAGTCACCGGTCAGGTGCATAACATGCATAACTTACAGACAGCTTTATAAAACAGTAGCTTGGTTGATTTAAGCTTACATTGCCACAAGGCAGTAGGGGATGAAATTTCATATTCATAAAGTTTTTTTGGGGAAAAAAGCAATATCTCTATCTTTACAACAGGAATCTATTTCAATTCAGTAAGAACTACATCTACAATGACAGTATATTATTTTTTCCATTATAGTATTATTACATTGGAAACACTGAATTTGATTGGCTAGTGAGCCCTGTTAACAAAGTAATTCCCATAAATGGAAAAGATATCATAATTGTAAGTTCTGTATGAAACAAGACCCTGCACTAAAGTCTATGAAAAAAGTAAAATACACTGAAATCAAATCTGTTTGACGGGCTTTCAAAGGGGATTCAAACTATACCTGCAATATAGCTTACAATATTCATAATTGGCAAAGTACTACTGCCTTTGGTAAGGCAATTTATCCTTATTGGTATATTTTTTTACCATGGTTTTATTGTGGTACCCATTTACCTCACCTGGGTTGCACACAGCACAATATGGGTGATTTCTTGCTATTAATGGAAAATATGACATGGTTGGGATTTGAATGATGACCTTCTTGATTGAAAGACGAGGGTCAGAACCATTAGACCCCCCCCCCCTCTTGTCAATATCAGTGTAACAAGGACCTTGGGCGACTATTGTTTGGTCAAATTTTGCCTCACACAGTTTCACACCAATCAGATTTACCTCATCATCTGAGCCACACATGTCAATCCAGCCAACTACTCCCACAATGCATTTGTGACGAGTAGCCATGTCTAAGACCCAATCTGCAAATCAAAAATAAACTGTCGGTAAATAATGATAATAATTATCAAATTGTAACAGTAAGTGACAAAGTCTAATTATCGCTATTATCAAAATAATCAACAGGAGGTCACTTCTTGGAACTTTTTCCCTTCTAAATCAGAAAGTTTCCTTAAATATTGCTCTTCATTTCCTATGCAAATGTGGGGTTGAAAATAAATACAGTTTATGGGGAAATAAAATGTTCAACTGAAGATGGGAATAAGCTCAATCACACATCAAACAGAAGCAAACGGAGAGGAGAAGAGGGAACTTAACTCGAAAGACACGGGAACAAAATAGAACTTAACTCGATGAAGTCTGGTAGTGCACTGTTTATTTGCTGGGCTAATTTGCCTCAGCTAAACTCATAATGGCAATACAAAATTAGCATATATTTAAATTACACAAAATCAACCAATGAAAATGAAGAGAATGGAGGAGCCAACTGAAAGTGGAAAAGTCTAATTCATAAAAATAACCAATAAGAGATAGAGGATGGAGATGAATAAGATGTTGGGATGATTACATAATAAGAATGTTGAACAAAAGAATCAGATGTGAGAATGTAATGAATGAACACATCTGAATAGGAAAGGAATGACAGGAGAAGCAGGTTGAAAGTCAAATGTAAATGGATGACAACAGAAGCATCAGGAATGTAAACAAAGCTGAACTAAATACCAAAGCTTGAACTGTAAATAACTAAATAACTATTAAAGGAAACAAAATGTCAAAATAACAGTCCTACACAAAGCTAAGTCAATTGTTAAGATGTTTTCCTCAAATAGCATAGGGCCTACACCTCATATGCAGAAAACAGCCCCCCCCCCCTCCCTCCTTTGTTCACTACTGTAACTTGTAGAATATTCAACAAAAACAACTTTGTCACTTACCAGTTTCTGCAACTGTGTTGTTTACAACTTGTACAAAGATGCCATTCTTGACAGGGCAGCCACTCTCTACTAGGGCCTCTTCATAGCCACAAGGATAAAAGTTGTCAAATATAGCAGTCTCTTGTTCCTCCCTAGGCCACACGTATTGGAACTTGTCAAGATCCCAAAAATCTAAGATTTCAATTGAAAAGCAAATAGATTCAATTACATATAACATGATAAACAATAATGAATAATAGAAATTGTGACCTTAAGATATTTGTCACTGCTCTTCTTGTGTGCTTGCTTTGTGTGTAAAAAAAAGCATGATAATGAACAAGGTCAAGTGGAGAAACTGTCACTAGAAATGACAAAATATGATAACAGTCAGTGATTTTAAATCAAACGAATGCAGCACCATCAATCATTCATTAGGTGTTGAGGCGATATTCAGATGTGAGAAAGAAAGAAAGAAAGAAAGAAAAAAAAGGAAAAAGATCAAAAGGAAGGAAGGAAGGAAGGAAGAAAGAAAGAAAGATTAAGAAAGGTCTAAACTCGCATGTTGTGTGAGTGCAACTTTATAGTCTAACGTTAGAACTATTTATAGGCCCTAGTATGGTCAGTTCCCCCATGTCTGCGCGGTCTCCCAAGTCTGCGCACCCGCGTATCTGCGCGATTCTAGTAAAAAAGGATACGCAATGAGCACGAACTTTACACAGGCAATACATACAGGTATTCTTAAAAAATCTGACTCAAAATAGTGGAAAAATAATGAATTCAGGGCGTTTCATGCGAAAGCCTCAAAATGTAGCCTTTGTCATCAAAATCCCCGAAACGTGTGCAAAATGAATGAGTGCGCAGACATGGGGTATGGTGAGACTACTACATATCGACCACCTCTTTTGAAACCGACCACCTTGCGCGTTAAAATTATTGCGTATTACAAACGATACGCGCAGGAGAGTAGGCGCAGTGTCCATAGAAACGGTAAGAATTGATTTTACGAGAAAAAAAGAAGCAACAAAAAGTAAATATTTAGTAGAATTAATCAAAATTGTATTGACCAGACCCAAACCACGCTGAAAAACCAAGAAATCCGATAGGAAACGGCTTTAGAACAAGTATCCGTCGTCAATCGTCGAATCATGTGCCGGAGCTCGCAATGAAAATAGTGAGACGATCATTTAGCATGTTGACATCACAGAACTGATTTGGAAGAGTCAAAATACTTCGCCACCGCGACAAGAATAGGCCGTAAACTTAGTGTATCGCGGGTGGTCGGTTTCAAAAGATGGGTGCAAATGTAAAATCGTCGCATTCGTTGTTCGTCGATATATACGCTGATTGAATCGGAGTCGCCGTGAGAAACATGGGAATCTGATCTGCTCAATTTTCTGCACAAATGAGATGAAAACTGGGTAAATTTGATGAATATTTTCGCAGATACAATGCTTAGAAGATTAGGTGGTCGATAAGGGGTAGTTCCAACCATACCATTTTTTTTTCAATCTGAAAATGACAGCCCGAGGTTTTTTCTAGGAAAATCATATATTTCTTTCAAATTTTTATGAGAGTTTTGGCACACTAACTCATTATGATTACCTTACCTTACCTTACCGCAAATACTGGAAGAATGCTGAATTAGCAGTCGAGCTTCCAGATCTATCTTCTAATTTAGTCATCTTCCATCATGCTTCAATAGATTAAGGAGGCAGTGGGGCAAGTTGGTGAAAATTGACTTTTCGTATCTAAGAGTAGTGGGAATCATAATGCTTATCTTGCCAGTATCGGTCTAGCCTGAATATGATGTAAGGAACATTATCAACTGAAAGATTTTGTGAAATAAAAAGAAATTCACTTTAAATCTTAACTCAAATCGTTAGGTGCGCAGACTTGGGGCCCACCATCATAATAATAAAAACAAGGAAGTAAGAAGAAAAAAAAAAGGATGGGGATGGGAGGGGAGGACAAGGAGATTATGAGGTCTTGAGGAAGTAACTAAGTTTGCCTAATGCAGCTCCACTGGTGGTGGATTGCCCCAAGCCAAGCCCAGCTCAGGGCCATGGTTTAAATAGGGCAGGCAGCCGAGGCCGAGGGGCAAGTCATGCCTGAGGTCATGGCTCTGAACTGGCCACCGCGGCAGGGCGGGTCTGAAATTTGAAGTCTTCGCTTAGGAAATCATTTCGAGAAGGGGACGATATGTGAAAAAATACTCACGGACGTGTGCATCAACCGTTGGCCTTGCCATTGATAGCTCGGCACTTTGTTCCAGAATCCAGACAATCAAAAGCTAAGTCTAAGACTTTTTGTTAGGGCTGTTCATTGTTTTGTTTGTGGGAGGAACCATCGCAGTCGAGTCAGCTGATCAAAATAAATTGTCTCGAACCAATTAACGAACTCGTCCACGAAGGCCGAGTTACAGAGGGGATGATTTGGAAGAGTACCCCATATATTATGAGACGAGGCCTCTATCACTATGCGCAATTTCTTATGCATGCAAATTAATAGGTTTTATCACGATCTTTTGTCTGAGATACTCGAATAGCACGTTAGGGAAATCGCAAGCAAAGAGGTAACGTCTGGAGTGGAGTCATAGTGGCCGGAGTGCAGAGAAGAAGTGGAGATCTTGTCTTGAACACTAAGTTAGCTATTTAGGAGGTCCGAGTGGTAAAGGCAAGCTTAAGGTATGTGACAAACCTTATCAGTAAAGGGATGGTTCAGGCTTGGACTTTGGAGATATTTAGATATAAAAAAATTTACTAGAAAGTAGATCTAAGACTAAGCAAAATTGGCAAAAATGCTGAAAATTTGATCAAAATCGGATAGGCCTAACTTTCATGACTTTGTTTTTTTTTGTTTTTTTTGGCTCCTGTTTATTGCCATTGGTTAACAAGGTGTCAAATTTTCCTCCCAGGTCATATCATGTAGGCCTAATTTAAAGAAGGGTAATGTTTAATATCATGAATATGGCTGGAACCATCACTTATCGACCTCCTACCTATAACAGAGCTACCAAAAAGTAGTACCAAGTCTCGCGCATTATGCGTGAGACTCGAGGCGCATTTTGGACTCTTGTTCATCCCCTCAAATCTCTGTCTCACACAACTATCACAGCCTATCCCCACATACATTGTACACAATGTCTGTGATCTCACTCAGATTCACAGAAAATCTCACGCATAGCTCATGTAGCTGGTCTTTGAACTTGGCATCTCTGCCTATATTCTAGACCAAAAGCTTCGGTCTCTGTTTTGTTGGTTGTTCAGCTGAACTTCGTTGGCTTCACTCACCAAATACAGAGACCGAAGTTCTAGCGCGATCTGTACAGGGGACTCAATGGCCATATGTTTATGTACTTAAGATCGGATAAAACGGGGAAGTGAATTTGCGCGACAGCCGAGGTAAGTCACTGTTTTTGTTCCTTTTAACTTCATTTTTCTCCGTTTTTTGGCAATTGATGCCAAGAGGGAATATAAATTTGCACTCTGGTCACTATAATTTTCGAAATTTTTATTCATTAAAGACAAAAATTGAAAAGCCCCGACGGGGGGATTTTGCATTGCAAGTCCCCTAATGGTGGCTGCACGATAGCGAGCCGTCTGTGTACGAGGAGAAATAAAAAAAAAAATGTTAAAAAACTCCTCGAAACAGACGGATGCCAGCTGTCTACCTATATTCCTAATTCGTATCTGCAAAAATATCAGTTTTACTACCGCCGGCATTAATCCTGATTCCTGGTCCACTCCATTCACTGCCGTTTATTTTGTCAACAGTGGCGGTGACTTCTTTCCCATTGACTATGTACACACACCGACACACGAGAAAGAATGAAGGGAAGAAAGAATAGAGGAAAGAAAAGAGATGAATGGAGAAGAAAGAAAGAAAAAAATGAATGGAATAAAGGTAAAAAGAACGAAAGAATAAAAGAAGGATGAAAGAAATAATAAAGGAAAGAAAAAAGATTGAAAAAGATTTAAAAATTGAGCAGATCAAATTCCCATGTTTTGATCGATCACTCCGAATCTATTCTATGATGGGGTGTCTGTCAGATCTTGGGACTGAAATTCCCAGTCTGGTAATAGATTTGGTTCTGTTTGAAACGAAAGTAGTTACCACTTGCAATAATCACACAATCATTCAATATCTATATGTAACATAAATTTAATTCAGAGCGACCAGCTCTATAAATGTACATAAAGTTAAAGAAATTGAACAATCAGAATTAAATCATGAATCACATGCATATCAACATAACATCAAACTGTATTTAGCAGTTAGCATCAGCATGAATTAACCTATACTGAATATTTTGCAATATGTATCTAATGAGAGTGATTTATTTATATTTAATCAAGGCCTAATAATTTGGCATCCAAACGTGACAAATATTTTTGGTTATTAATTCCACCAATTAGGTTTCATCAAAAGAGGGTTTACACTTGGATGAATACCTACACTGGACCGTAGTATATCTAATCTGGTTATAATTTATATAGTTCAGAATAAGGACCCCTTCGACATCGTCAATGACTATCGTTGGTCCGATGAATATAGTCGTCTAAGAGCGAGCTGCGGTGGCTTCGACGACGCGAAGTAAAGCGAGCGAACTTTCGACGAAAAGCCAGTCCAGATTCGCGGACGAAATGATGAGGGCTGAGAGCCACAGTACGAAGATTGCTACGATGAATCACAAGTCACGAACTCTGAGTTCGAGGATGAAGTACGAGCCCAGCTCGTCCAGTTCTTTTGAACAGTCGTGCCTGGTGAGATGAGGGCAGATGTGGTGGCTTTACCTGGCCCGTGCTGCCTGGATCCAGCCTGCCAACGATGGGGATTAAGACTCAGCTGTGCCTGCACTACACTGCCTGCACTACACAGCCTGCAACATTCACCCAAAGTAATGGCCTACGAGAACCACACCCTCACACTCCGAGTTAAGACCAAATGTGGAAGGGTCTTCCTCTCCCGAGAATCAAACGATTTCTGATTTGCTTTTACTCAAACACCACTCCATCTTGACTCTCACAAAGACAAAGTCATTAACATTCTCAATATTCCTCTGCTTTACTCTTCCACGCTGAACATATCCAATTAAAACTACTTGACTATCCAAGCTTTAATTTCACCTATTCAAAACTCCTATCTCAAACATTCTCAACAATCTTTTCCTCTCATACATAAAAACAAACATCTATAGAATTTTAGAGACCCATTGAACTTAACAAAATATATCAAGTTAAAAGACCCAATGCTCATGACCTAAGCTTGTCAAGAAGTCAAAGTAAAATTCTAATCCTTACACCCCAGCGGGTTTGATCACTTACTTAAAGATACAGTTGATTGACTCTGGGACTATGACAAGAGTCAACCACCCAAATTCCTATATACAAGCTGAATGGTTACTAGGGGTTAACACTAAATAGACTTACAGTCGCATTGTGACAGTGTCCAAACTTCACGGACTTTTCAAAAATATTCATCAGGCTTTACCAGGTCTTAAATTCATCCACGCGACGGCCAAGCCGTCAATGCATGCCCCTATAACTGGCAGTGATGCCCTTTAAAAAATGAACAATTCATGGCCAAAAACGCTGCGCCCTTTCAAACTGGCCGACGTGCCTGTTTTCAAAACCGGCTGTGAGCTTTCTCACTGTGAGATTGAAATTTACAAAGTTCTCCCACATTTCACAAGCAAAAATACAGAAGAGAGAGAAAAAAGTTAACAACTTCCCTCAATTCAAATTGCAAGCCAGTTTGCACTAAATTCTGTGATCTACATACAAACACACACACGGAAAGTCAACATACATACATGCACTAGCTGCTGCATGCATGTGGCATGGCCTCCTGCCTGTGTGTGGCAGGCATGCAAGATCACAGTGTTAGTTACTTTTGCAGACTATTGGAATCAGAGCGAACAATCTCAGTTTTTCCACCAAAATAATCACAAAATTGGAGGGAAATTTATTTTAAATGTATATGGATTCTCATATTACAGATTTGGTGATGTAATGGGAGGAGCCAGTTTTTTAGTTTGTCATTACTAGATCGGTTTAGTTGTTTTACCTTTTTTTTTTAGTCTTGTTATCGGTGGGAACTTGTAATGGGAGATCAGATCGAGAGATGCCTGTGTTTATGTGGTGCCGCGATGTTTCACCTAATTTTTAAGTTTGATGTTTCACTTTGAAATTTTATTCATTTCTAAAACATTTAGTTTTCTAACAATTTTAAAAATATATTCACAAAACAAATATCAGTAAGATTATTGTTAGATGATTACATTTTCTTTGTTTGCTTGAAGTTTGAACATTTTTTCCTTTTTCTTCCTTTCATTTTTTGTCTTACCTGCGAAGCAGAGTGAGACTATAGGCGCCGCTTTTCCGACGGCGGCGTCAACATCAAATCTTAACATGAGGTTAAGTTTTTAATGTGACATCATAACTTAGAAAGTATATGGACCTAGTTAATAAAACTTGGCCATAAGATTAATCAAGTATTAATGAACATCCTATCAGAGTTTCATGTCACATGACCAAGGTCAAAGGTCATTTAGGGTCAATGAACTTAGACCATGTTGGAGGAATCAACATCGAAATCTTTACCTGAGGTTAAGTTTTTGAAATGTCATCATAACTTAGAAAATATATGGACCTAGTTCATGAAACTTGTACATAAGGTTAATCAAGTATCACTGAACATCCTGCATGAGTTTCACGTCACATGACCAAGGTCAAAGGTCATTTAGGGTCAATGAACTTTGGCCGAATTGGGGATATCTGTTGAATTCCCATCATAACTTTGAAAGTTTATGGATCTGATTCATGAAACTTAGACATAATAGTAATCAAGCATCACTGAAAATTTTGTGCAAGTTTCAGGTCTCATGATTAAGGTCAAAGGTCATTTAGGGTCAATGAACTTTGGCCGAATCGGGGGTATCTGTTGAATTACCATCATAACTTTAAAAGTTTATTGGTCTAGTTCATTAAACTTGGACATTAGAGTAATCAAGTATCACTGAACATCCTGTGTGCGTTTCAGGTCACATGACCAAGGTCAAAGGTCAATGAACTTTGGCCGAATTGGGTGTATCTGTTGAATTACCATCATAACTTTGAAAGTTTATCGATCTGATTCATGAAACTTGTACATAAGAGTAATCAAGTATCACTGAACATCCTGTTTGAGTTTCAGGTCACATGATCAAGGTCAAAGGTCATGTAAGGTCAATGAACTTTGGCCATGTTGGGGTTTTTTGTTGAATAACCATCATATCTCTGTAAGTTTATTGGTCTAGTTCATAAAAAGTGGACATAAGAGTAACCATGTATCACTGAACATCTTGTGCGAGTTAGAGTAGTATTCAAAGTCAGCACTGCTGCTATATATTGAACCGCGTGATGCAGGTGAGACGGCCAGAGGCATTCCACTTGTTCTTTTCCTCATTCATTCTTTCATCTTTTTTTTGTACTCTATTTTTTTCCTTTTTTCTTTCTATTTTTTCTTTCTACATTTGTTTCAAAGAATAAATGAAACTTTTTTTTTTCCATCACTATTTCTTTCATCCTTCTTGCATTCCAACTCTCTTCCTTTTCTTTCTATTTTTTTCCTTTCTTGTATCTTTCTATTTCTTTCTTTCTTTATGATTATTTTCAGTGATTCCTTTTTTTGTCTCACCTGCGAAGCAAAGTGAGACTATAGGCGCCGCTTTTCCGACGGCGGCGGCGGCGGCGTCAACATCAAATCTTAACCTGAGGTTAAGTTTTTGAAATGACATCATAACTTAGAAAGTATATGGACCTAGTTCATGAAACTTGGCCATAAGGTTAATCAAGTATTACTGAACATCCTATTAGAGTTTCATGTCACATGACCAAGGTCAAAGGTCATTTAGGGTCAATGAACTTAGACCATGTTGGAGGAATCAACATCGAAATCTTAACCTGTGGTTAAGTTTTTGAAATGTCATCATAACTTAGAAAATATATGGACCTAGTTCATGAAACTTGGACATAAGGTTAATCAAGTATCACTGAACATCCTGCATGAGTTTCACGTCACATGACCAAGGTCAAAGGTCATTTAGGGTCAATGAACTTTGGCCGAATTGGGGATATCTGTTGAATTCCCATCATAACTTTGAAAGTTTATGGATCTGATTCATGAAACTTGGACATAATAGTAATCAAGCATCACTGAAAATTTTGTGCAAGTTTCAGGTCTCATGATTAAGGTCAAAGGTCATTTAGGGTCAATGAACTTTGGCCGAATCAGGGGTATCTGTTGAATTACCATCATAACTTTGATAGTTTATTGGTCTAGTTCATTAAACTTGGACATTAGAGTAATCAAGTATCACTGAACATCCTGTGCACGTTTCAGGTCACATGACCAAGGTCAAAGGTCAATGAACTTTGGCCTAATTGGGTGTATCTGTTGAATTACCATCATAACTTTGAAAGTTTATGGATCTGATTCATGAAACTTGTACATAAGAGTAATCAAGTATCACTGAATATCCTGTTTGAGTTTCAGGTCACATGATCAAGGTCAAAGGTCATGTAAGGTCAATGAACTTTGGCCATGTTGGGGTTTTTTGGTGAATCTCTGTAAGTTTATTGGTCTAGTTCATAAAAAGTGGACATAAGAGTAACCATGTATCACTGAACATCTTGTGCGAGTTAGAGTAGTATTCAAAGTCAGCACTGCTGCTATATTGAACCGCGTGATGCAGGTGAGACGGCCAGAGGCATTCCACTTGTTTATTATGTGCAATGGTCACAAAAGTACATGAAAATATATGAGAAAGGAAACAATTGAAATGGCATATCAACACACTAATGATGGTCATGACAGGCAAGATAAAATCAGTAGATGGCAGGTTCCAATTTTTTCTGACTTATGAATTTTGATTTTCATACAGATCGAGCATACTGATCTTAAACAAATAGGAGTAATGTCGAAAAATTTGTTAAACAAATTAAGATAAAATCAATTTGAAAGAAAAATACAATTGTACAAATACAATGTACATCAGTTCATGTTAAAAAGAGAGGAAAAGGGCAATGGCACATGTCCATAGAACAGCACTTCTTTCTTTTAAAGTGGCAAGATCTTGTTTTGAAAAAAAAATTGGGGGGGAAGTAAAATATATATTTGGGCAAGTATTTTCCAACTATTTTGAAATCACTTGGCCAACTGCGCAGTTCTTCAAAAAAGTTATGAAGCATCATCCTGTACAAGAATTGACATCTAAAAAAGGATACCTAAAAAGATTGGCCTTTGATGCCCTTCTTGGAAAAAGATTTTGGCCTTGGTGCCCTCTGTAGTGGCCTTGATGCCCTCCAAAATATGGGGTATTTCAAGGCCAAACTGGCCTTGCTCTAAAAATGACAAATTTGTTCACAAAATATTCACAATTTATACAAAACCAATTCAATAAACAGTTACCACATTGACGGCAAAATCCTGATCTTGAAATTTCAAGTATGTATTATGTCATAAGCTTGAATATGATAACGGACATGATAATTAAAGTTATCAGAAAGTTTAATTTCAGGTTACTGGGTCAAGGTCAAAGGTTATTTCAGATCAGTTAACTTGGATAAGAACTAATATTTTCTTCACTGTATTACAGTGTTTTTAAACACATTAAAAATGAAACTTAGAAGAAACTTAGATTTTTATTTGATATCATAAATAATAGAAAGCAAATACAAGCTTTTATTAAGTCAATCAGGTCAATGGTTGTTTGAGGTCAACAAACTTAGTATTTTATCATCAAATGAATGGATTTTTCTCCCTTTTCAAATTTACCACTACTGCTATAAATGTGTCAATTTCTTATTTTTTCAATCAGGATTCATTCTGAACTGTGTATGATAAAGCAGCTCAGTTCAAAATGTCTCTTGGACATGCTGGCCAGCAGCAACCACAGAGGGCGCTCACCCAAAGTAAAGACACCCAACTCAAGTCGTACAAGCGAAGACTTAAAGATGATGTATCGTCCATACTCGACAACTTTACAGAGATCCTAAAACTCGCCAAGGTGAGGTAGATTGATTGTATGAATTTTCTTCATTCAAAATTTTGGGTGCTGGGTGATCTTTCAGTTGCTTCTATTAAGTAGTGCCCAAATTACGAAGTGCCCGCACATGCTCATACAGATTGCAAATTTTAATGAGACTTATCACGGAATACATACAAAATCCCATCTCCTGATAGAGATACATGTTGCTTATGATTAATCAGAGTAAAAATGTGTCGTATTTTCCAATATTGATAAGCCTCCAAACAATTTCTTTCTCTTTGAATTATTAAAGGAAAAATAGACACATTATCAACATAAAGGAGTATCTGCCAGAAATAAGGGGTGATAATTTAGAAAGGATACCAAATTTGTTTATAATCAAAGCTAAGAATAATATTTTTAGCTTACATGTATGTCGAGAAAGTGAAAGTTTCATTCATGCACTGCCATAGATTTTAGAATATGAGACAAAGGAACGACAGATCACACTTGCAATGAATATTTTTGGGGGTTGGGGCATTGATAAGGTATACATACTCGGATATTTGTCCATCGCTATAGCTGCATAAAACCATGATATGGCTAATTTTAGCATATCCCAAGAAAAATTGTCAGTAATAGTCACTGTACATGTACCACTTTGGTCAGCTTCTGAAGGATAAGGAATGTAACGTGGGGATGAAGAGAAAATTCTCGGTAACACACATGTAGAGATTTCATTTTTATGAGCCTTTCCCCGGGATCCTCAAACACCTCGTGAAACCTAGAAAGATGGTTCCAAATCATGCTTCTATCCAGATATGTAAATTTGATGCTCTTTCTGTTGATGTTCAGGTGGAGGATGAAACACAGGTTGCAAGACAATCTCAGGGAGAGCAGGACCAGACTGAAATGCAAGTCAGAGCGGCTAACATTGTGAGTCTCAACAAGTTCATCCCTCATCAGCCATTGCTAAAATTTCTGTAATATTATGTTTTATAATAATAATAATAGGGATGATGATGGTGATGATGATCATGAGATGTTGATGAAGATGATGATGATAGATGATGATGATGATCATAATAGCAACAGCAACAAAACAACAATAATTGTTATTATTGTGCTTACATGCATGGAGTGCTTTAAATGTAGTTTCCCCCCCTCTGGTCATTTGCTCCTTCTCTGTTCCACACTACACATAATGTGCACAATCTTATCCCCCTGGGGAACAACCTATAATAGTTATGTTATCATCTCTCCTAGGTTCGAGCAGGGGAGTCTCTCATATCGTTGGTTGCAGACATCAAGCAGTTCCTCATCTTGAACGACTTTCCCCTGGCCAATGAGAACATCGAGAAGAGGGCTCGTTTCTTGAGCAACGTCCAAAACAACGTTGACTCAAAGATAATGCAGCTCCGGGATGAACTTTCAAATGACCTCTACGAGATAGAGGAAGAATACTACTCTTCGAAGTATAAATGATAAAATTGTCACCATCTCATTTAAAAACTAGTCTTCACCGATCATGCGAGTATACGTGAATGGACTGTTCATGCGCGACCTGTCGTGATCAGATTAAGCATCATCAAATACTTCTTGAATAACTATGCAGTGATTCATCATCTATGTGGGATCATCAAGGTTATGAATGATAGTGTCATCCATGACTGGTCTCCAGAGATGTTTTGCAGGATGCTTTGAAGATTATAGAATGGACCGTTGGCTACCTGTCATGATGTGACCATGCAGTGCCTAAAACAATGTCTCTGGAATATTGCAGCTTTTTCCAGAACTATACAATAATCTTTACGAGATTGAAGAGGACAAGATCATGCGAATATTGTAGTAATCTGATCAAGACCTAGGCTAAGAGGAAAAACTTATAACTCAGCTGCTTTTTTTTTTTAATTTATGTGGGTTTTGCAGCGCCATGCAGAAGAATTGACCCTTGGCTTTGATAGGCCCTGTGATAATATGAGTGAAGGAAAATGACAACCATTTCTTTTTCTTGTGTATCCTTTTATGGGGGAAGTTTACTCTGAAGAAAAGTTTGTTCTTGATATAGCAGAAAAATAAGATATTGGTTAAGGTCTGAGGAAGATTAAGGAAGATGTTGGAATTTAAAGTTGTGGATTTGTGACATCATAAATGAGCAGCTGCTCCATGTTAAATATAAATGCATAAATTTCAAAAAATTTTAATGGTTAATGGGGACTTATGTTTTCTTTTTAGAAATAGGTGTGAAATGATTTGTGTATTTATGTACTGAAGGTACAGTATAAACAAAAAAATTTCAATTTATATTTCACGTACAGACGGTACAGGTAACTCTGCCTAAGTCAACTTTCCATATGTGGTTATTCGCCCATTTATGAGACCAGATTATTCAAAACATGTTGGATATTCTAAGTCTTATTTTTCTTATAACCTAGTTCCTATCGTCATGATTGGTGCCACAATGGAAACGGTGGTCTTAATCGTGGGATAATCGTAATGATCATATCAGATCCTATAAGATAAGTCAAGGCAGTCGCATTTATGGCAAATTTTTTTTGTGAATGTTCAAAAAATTTACGGTATTCAGTTACAAAAGGAAAATGGTGGCATTCTTAATGGATCGCACGTCAGTGGGAACGCGGTACAAGTCAAACAGATTTCTGCAGTCCCTAAAGATTTGACCTGTATTGGAATGATCATACTTCAGCATTTTGATGTTCTGTCCCCTCCCTTTTTCTCTCTCTATTCTCTTTCTGTATTCTCTTTCTCTCCTCTTTCTGCCTCTGGTATGTATGTACAGAAATGAACATGTAATGTTTCACTGGCTCTCCATATTGTATTGACAAATTGAGTGAAAAGGAGGAAAATATTAAACAGAAATACACGTAAACTTTGATTTTAGGATTTTGTGATTTATTAATCGCTTTTGATACAAGACACAATAGTCCATGTCGTAAATTTGCCAGAATAAAACCTGGAACAAAGAATGTAAATGCTTTCTTTCTTTGCATTACTTTCAAAAAGATTCTGCATATATTCAAATGCAAGAAATACGTATTTGGAAATTTTTGTCACGATACAAGAATATGGTTGTCTGGCCGACAATGATTGCCAAATCATCCAATATTTTTCTTAAAAGGAATACATTCAATCAACGTGTTTGCTGATACCATTTGAAAATAATGATAGTATATTTGCTTCAAAATGCTTCATCATTGTTATAAAGATGAGTGCCAATATGCACATAATATGTAGCATGTAATCTCATTATTACACAGAAGCATGTCTCATGATATACCACATGACTAGGAATTTAAACGATCTTCGGTGGAACACCTAAAATTCTTTTACTAAACCAACAATTGAACTTGACTTTTTTTTTATTCTAGTCAGAAAGTGTAACAAATAAGTCTTCTTTCATTACTAGGCAGCATGGGTCCCAAATCAGAACTTTAAGGTATTATTTAAATCTGGTTTAATAATAACTATACATTTGCATTGGGCAATTTCTATACATAATCCACTGCGCATTACAATGTTATTATTACCCCGGCTAAAGTCATGCTGCCCACATGCGCTCTGGCCATTGAGGAATTTTTTCCTACCGGGTACCCATTTACCTCACCTGAGTGCACCGCGATGCGGGTTAATTTCTTTCTGACGGAAAACACGCCATGGATGGGAATCAAACCCACGTCCCTCAGATTGAAAGAAGAGACAAAACCACTAGATCACAACTTGTTACTGGTTTAACCCTAATTCTCCCGGGGGGGGGGGCCATAATGGCCCCCCCTCAACAATTTTCGCGATATATCTGCTGCGCGAAATTTTTTCACCTCGCAACTCACTGACTTTTTACATTCAAGTCTCGCGCAAATTTTGAGACCAAATTTGTGACGCCCGGGTACGCGGTTACGACATTACGCAACATTATGCAAGTGCATGTCAGACCCAAAATTGCTCATAAACGTGATTTCATGTACAAATCCAATGCAAATTGCGTATTTAGCCAAAATTCATTAAAGTATCATTATTTCTACTTTTACTGATTAAACTTAATTGATTTTGACTTGTTTATGATCAGAATTATGTCTGGAACAATTTCCATTGAAAAAACAATAAAAAACAAAAAGTAAAAAAACAAAGAAATACATAAGAAATTCATAAAACAATAAAATACTTAAGAAATTTATTTCCAAACCAAAGTTTTTTTTAATTACGATTGTTAAGAATGCTACAAAGAAAATTTTTACCAAAAATTAGCATTCTAGGAGCTTTATTTAGTGAATTAGACCAAAAAGTATGATTTATGCATAAATTAGCATAATTAATTCATATAAAATAAAATCTCATTATTTTGGAAAATTTTACCATACAGCCTTGTAGATTACATCGCACACTACCAGCGTGCAAATTTTTGCGTCGCTCGCGCGATCGGCGGCCGAGATCTTAAGGGGGGGCCATAATGGCCCCCCCCCCCGGGAATGACAAGAATCAAAATACCCCGGGAGATTTAGGGTTAAGCTGTATATTTCTATTATTCATAGGGCTTTTAGTGAAGACGACTTTTGGAAATAATGCTCATTTCCCCAAAAAGCCAACTGGAATGTCATCTGTAATTATATTTGGTTACCCATAATTATTGAGTTCAGAATATTTTTTCAGGTAAACTCTTAAGCTAGCCGTAATTACATCACCTTTTCATATCCAATTCAACCCCATGCATGTAGTATTTTTTTAGCAAATAAGCTACATTGAATTGTCACATCAAAAATATAAAATTACATTTTAATCAACTATTTTGTTTTCTTTTGGCCCATCAAACAACTGGTCATGGAAGTATAAGGTTTATTTTTTAACTCCTGGGCCCCAATGCATAGAAGTTACCATTGTGGTCTTTACCATCCAATGGTAACTTGCATGGAATCCTTGAGTTTGATTGGATGCTGATCATCGTTGCTGTGGTAGTTACCATTGGATTTTACAAAGGGGCCCAAGGTCAAAGATTATTTTGCTTATAGAAATACCACACAATACACTCTCCATTTTAAAATAAATAAATCTCTTGGACAAAATGTATATCATATCACATAAACCATATAAAAATACAATGACGTTGCACTGAAATTTGCGAAACAACACCGGTGTTTTAATTGCACAAAATTATGAAATTTAGTAGTATACAGATAGCACCGCTCCCATTACTTGTACATAAACATACAAGGTCTTGACAGATCTTGGGCCCCGTTTCATAAAGATTTACAACTAAGGTAACTTAACTACCATGGCAACCTTGATTGTGATTGTCTGCCGAGCCTCGTTATCATGGTAGTTGCAATAATGGTCAAGTTACTGTATAATAGTTGGGGGATGCAGCAAAACCGTACTTTGTCAATGTAAATAAATATTTATAGATTGCTTGTTATAGATGAGAATTAATTCCATCTTCGTAAAAGATCAACCAGTGGGGCGTTTCACATTTCATGCCTAGTTGCTTGTGTTATAAAAGGCATGACCGCATTGGTCAGATCATGCCAAGAGGACGCGCACTAAGTACTGCATACTAGCCAATAAGATTGCGCATTGCATATCATGTACACATCAACATTTAAGTGCCACTCTAAGTCATACTTAAATATGTGTGAAACACATCCTTAACATCAATGTGCCATAGAGCATGTTTGTGAGGGATTATAAATTTATAAATTAACATAATGAAGATAATGATGTTTTTCTCCCTGATGAAATGACATGATCACAATGAAAATCCACAAGAAATACGGTACATGGTATGCCAAAAGGGGGTTTCTCTAACATTTATAATATATGAGCTTAAGTTCAGATTACATGTATTCTGATTTTAATTGACATTCTTACTACCAGTACACATTAAATGCAAAGTATATATTTGTGTCAATTTCAAAGAAATTACATGTAAATCTTTTTTTATTATTATCAAAATGATATTTACCAAGGTAAAACTAAAAAAACAAACTTAGGGCTTGTATTTTTCCAGTTCTCTCTTCTGTTGTTTTTATAGAATCATCATGCATAAAATGATAAATTGCGTAACAAAACACCCTGACACAAAAGACCACATGTATGTGACAGACCAGAAGATGACTCGACAATTGGTTCTCATGGAAAAATTTGGAGTTTTTTTCATGTATAGCAATGGCAGTAGAGAGAAGTGGGTAAACTTTCGCTGGTAGACTCGCAAATTTTCCCATGAAAACAAACCCAAGTGATGTGCTACATGTGTTTGATGATAACTGAAAGATACATGTAAAAGGACCCACACAAAAATTTGAAATTTACAAGCATGCCACATGCAAAATGGAAATTTACAAGAGGTATTGTGAATCTTATTTTCCATCAACAGCAAATTTTCAATGGATAGATAGATCTTAGTAATTCATGATTTCTGTTGCAAGAGACTAGATGAATGTATTGCAAATAATTTTGTATGCAAGTAATTTTGTTTTCTATCTTTCTTTTCTTTGTAACTGAAGATTAAGAATTTAACTCTGTTGAATTACTATACCATATATTCTTAACAAGTTGAAACTGAATTGTTATATCTCGGCAGTCTCTAACATTCTTCTCTTTCTTTCCTTTCTTCCTTATTCTTACATTTTTATTTTTGTTTGCTTGGATGCAAAACAAGTAAAGGTGCTTCAACCAGTCAAGCTTATACCTTGTGTGTATGTTGCAACACCTTTGTATGCTCATTATTTACTTATGTAAATTGTGAACATGCATGAATAAATGAATAAATAAATTCAAAGAAATAAATGTTTGGTACTGCAAGATCGTAACATAGCCTTAAAAACTGACATACTGAATCTTTTCGATGTACACTCATCAGAGTAAAATTGCATGAATGACTCAAATGGTTAGAGCAAGACAACATATAATCGAACCGAGAGAGACAATGGACAATTGCAAGCAAAATTGATTTAAGATTGATTTTGGACTTGAAATTAATCAATATTTTTTGCATACAACTAATTTTATACATATGATAATCCCAAAGATGGTAATTATGACCTAGGCCCTCTTTCATTATACATGATATCAATCACAAATGACAAGTTGTCATTACGAGCAAGTGAAATTGTAGCATCTATCCATGAGAAAATCTGTTGAATATCGCTCTTACTACTGGTCGCAGGTTTTTTTAAATAAGACCCTTGCACCTTAATACCCTTTTTGTTATTTCATAACAGATCAACATAAAATGTGTATGCTTCTTTAGAAATGGATTGTATCATTTACTGGAACAAGGCTTTTTATGTGACTAGTGGTCACAACTCACTAATTTTAATCATGTAGTGGCACTAGTGTAAACTTACACCAAAAAATATACATGATTTTAGGCCAAAATGTATTCTGTATATTTCATTATTGAAAATGACATACAGTAATTTACTTAAAGAATGCCCATGGATATTTCAATAATAGGGTGAGGGTGGTGAGGTGGTAATACCAAAACAAAATGCAAAGACAACAGTTTGTAGCAACTTTGGTTTGAGATATATGTTACCGTCAGCTATAAAACATATCACAAGGAAGAATATTGACTATTGCAAGTGCTTTCACATTAACAAAAAGCAATGTGCAACTTGCTTAAATATTTGGCATGAACATATTTCCATTTCAAACAAATGACTTGCAATGATATGAAATTTTCCCTTACATACATTTGTTAAACATTACATGTAATTGTAATAAGAAATATGATATTTAAAGACATGGTTGAATTTCTTATATTCTCTGCAAAATAAATATTGTTGAAATTACACAAAGGAAGAGACGACAGATAATCAGCCAAAATAATTATGGAAAGCATGGCACTGAACAAAATATCTACCTGCACCAAACCATGCAAATGATAAACTTATTGCCATGGGTGGGGAAGGGGGTTGATTTTTCATATCATAAAGCTGCATTATTAAGAGCATTAAATTCAAACAGTAGATTCTGTTTCGAAGCGTTATTCAAATAGAAATTCATTCTAGTGTGGCCATAGCACTTCAAGGAACAGAAAACCCAATTACACATTGATCATGAATGCATTATCATTCAGAATCGCATACATTCGTAATTCCGAAGCTTCGTTATTCGAAGGTTCAGATATTCCGAAGGTTCGTTATTCCAAAGATATTCCAAACCCTTTTATGTTTTCGGATTAAGGAACATCAAGGTATAGGCAATTTACGTGTTTCGGAATTACGAAGTGTAACCATTCAGAATAACCAAGCATTTCAGGGTCTTCCAAGAACTGACCTAACAATAGGCCAATATCTTTGACTTTCAATGATCAAGTTGGACAAAATTAAAGGGGAATCCAACCCAACTAAAAACTTGTTTTTATAAGGAAAAGAAAAATCAGACAAGTTGATAGGTGAAAGTTTGAACAATATTGGACAAACAACAAGAAAGTTATGAATTTTTAAAAGTTGTAAATATTGGTAATCACTATACCCATGGAGACTTCAAATTGGCCGCATATGGGATGTCATAGTGATGTAAGGCAAGGACTACTCTTCCATGTACTCCAATACATAGTATGCCTAAAATGTCATTTTTCCCAAAAGTTTTATTTCAAATTATATTTTTCTTTCACGAGGACATACTACAATATACTACCTGGGTTATATTTAAATTACTGCCCCAGGGGAATGGGTACTTAGGAGAAAACCACAATTCCCTGATAATAAAGTACATGGCCTATGGGAAATTTGTCCTTGCCCCTTGTCATAATTTACTTACCCAGTTGCCAATTTGAAATATACATAGTATTAGTGATCTCAATTTTAAAGCAGCTATAACTTTCTTATTGCTTGTCCGATTTCTTTCAAACTTTCACCATTCTGTTTAATTTATTTTTCTCCTTCCCAACATAACATGTTATGGCCAAGGCTGGATTCCCCTTTAATATTGGGGCCCCAAAGAAAAACCTGGCTTGAGCCCGGACCGGAAGGTTAAGCAATAAAAAAAAAAAATGGGTCCTGGATCGGCCAGGAACTCGGGAGCACAGGACAACACTGCCACTGCAGCGCCAAGAAGCCCGGCCTTGCTCAGTGCACACTAGCACTAGATCTAAATCACTTTCCCATCCCGCGATGTCGGCAAACAAATTTAACCTAAATTTCTGTCCCAATCAATTCCAAATATCGATTTTCAACCACATAGAGCATAAGGAACGGCTTCATCTCAGCCTCAATCCTGATTTCATAGTTCGAATTCTCAGATTTAGTGTCTCAGTCCGTCATATATTTGTGCTGAAACACAAAGACAACAAACACATTGCTGCCCTGCACGTTCATTTTGCGAAATCAAAGAATTTAAACGAAGACATCGAGATCGAAGCCAAAATAATGCCGTTGAGGATGCTTGATGTGGCTGAAATTTATGCTAAGGATCAATTAAGTTAAATTATGTGGGAAAATACATGAGCTCAGTTCACGCATGGAGGTAAAAGGTCATATCATCTTACTGTTTATTTGGTATTATAATTTGATATTTTCTGTTTTAGCTTTCATCCGGACCGGCTTGACCCGGAGGGAATCCCCCCAACTCGCCGGTCTCTGAGTTCCGGCCCGGCTCCCAGCATGTTGTCTTGTACTTTCTTTTTATATTGTAAATTTCTGTGTCAATTACCTTAAGGATTTTTTTTTCAAGTTTCATTATTAAAAGCCCTGTCATATCCTTCTGTGCGAGTCTTGTAGGTGAGTTGTGGCAATCACTCACAACTCCTGCTGACAAATGCGTGCGAGATACTGTCAATACCAGCCATCTGTTGTTAGAAAATATAATCACCTGCAAGTCACACACAAGGCTTGCATTGGAGATGTGACAGAGTCTTTATTTTTTTCATTATTTACCACTAATTAAAAAATATCCTACCCCCCACCCCTGCCACCCAGGTTACCTCATTCCAACTTATGAAATGTGTATGTAGATTAAATACTTTAGTCCTTATTAAGATCACATATTTAGTTAAACAAAGGTACACCAAAGAACACAAGCATGATGTAGAAATAAAGTTTTAGCACACATCAGCGATAGATTTTGGTTTAGTTGCAGATTCACAATTTTGTCAGATTATTATTTAAGTAGGCTCTCAAGAGTGCTCATGAGGAAACATAGGGACCTCACTTCACTCTGAGCAATTATAGTTTATTTTTTGAATTATCAATAATTCTTATTTCAATTTAAGTGGTTTTAGGCATGATTACACCCCCTCTTCTAAAAGAAGATAAGGACATATGAATGTGAAACACTATACAAACAAATAATGTGGGAACTACTCTGCTAGGAATTCAATTCCATATAACTCCAGGATGAGTTTGGCGTAAATCAGAGCTAAAGATTTGTATAAATACGTCAGAAAATTGAGACCAAAAGAGGTATTTATCAGCGTTCTTGCTTCCCTTACCCAGCCTAGTCTATATTCAAAGGATGTGACACAAAAATAATTTTTATAGCAGATAGAAAACTTCACCCACATGGTGATGTGATCATCACTCCAGTGGCACATTTCATTCAGATAGAGTTGCTTTTGCATCACAAAGTCAATCACATTAATTCTGTTGATTCTGTCACCAATGAGATAATCCATGCTCTTCCACACTTGCATCCAATTCCAAGTGTGACGCTATACCCTGGCTACCAACTCCACACCCGATATCATCAACAATGGCAGTTCTCTCTGAAATAGCTTTCCTCTCTTCTTGATTTGAAGGGCTCCCATTGTTATCCTCACTTCCCTTTGAAGACAGTCCACGGGGGCTACCAGTCAAACTGCCAGCAGGATGCTGCGATAGTTTGTCGAATTCAGGACAGGAATGACAACTGTTGGAGGCTACAGCCGATGCCCTGTCCTTGAGGGATCTCTCATGAGATGCATTCCCTTGCGGAGCATTGGGAGCTAAGTTTGAAGGGGCACTGGACACGGAGTGCACCCGCTGAAAAGGAGAAGCTTCACTGAATCGAATGGCAGAACTCTGCATCTTGTTCGTTTTCCCATTAACAGGACCTTCCTTCGATCGCGACTTTACCAATGGTTGTGTCAAGAGCTCTCCTGCACAGGGACTAGGTGTCTTTGACCCTTCCTGCGTTGCTTGTTGAACCTGCTTAGGAGTGGGAGTGGAAGTCTTACGCGATGTCCTTACATTTGCAAATGCTGCAGCTTCCCCCTCATCTCCTAATGGGGTTCTCCTCTCGGCAGGATCGGGTCTACTCTTCTGAGATCCTGTGCTGCCGCTGCGATTGAACATCTTCTGCGGACTGTTGGATCTACTGCGGGAAATCCCGGAACTGGAGGTGGAGTCTTCCAGCTGAGCTCCATCTGGGTTGGAACGATGTTGGGCGTGGTCACGGTGACGGGAGTTGCACTGTTCACTGCGGTGTTTGTTGGGTTTAAGAAGCTCCCCTTCTAGACGCTGTGTAACTTTCTTCAAGGAATTGTATTTTGCTTCCATTGCCTGGTGACACAAGAGATTAAAATCAAAGTCATATACTAGAAGGGACTATCTTTTTTTCTAGATTGGGGTAATCGTGAAAATTTGGGGGCTATTTTTAAGGGATAAACGCAATTATGCAGTAAAAGCAAGTATCATTTTTCAACCATAGTTAGAATATTAATATTCTTCATCTTGAATATATGTTTTTGACAGATCTTGGGTGACTATAGACAGAACAATTGTGCCAAAGCATGCATTTTGGGGGATTTTAGGGGTGATTTGGGACTGACATGAGGGCAAAATCACCCGTTGCCCTCATCCAGGTTCTAAATAACATGACCTTGTTCCTTCTAATTGGCAAAATGTATAAGATATGTGATCAGCCACTCCAAAACCAATAACTCACCAGGGAAAGTCCTCTGTACATAGCCAAAATAGTCATTTGGTCTTCAAATTGTAAAAAATCAACAATTTGCTCATCTGAAAAATTAATTCTTCTTCTTCATACTGTTCACATTTGAAGTTGTAAAGTAAAAAAAAAAAGATACAAAAATTTCTTCAATGCCACCTTTTTATGACAGCTGGGAAATATCACAGAGATTGCACAATGTGCATATTATTTTATGCTTGAGCAAATCCCGTTTTTTAAACTTTGTTTTCTCCTTATTCTTTGCATCCCTCACTGAATTTCTCTTAAGCCAGGATTACAACAGTACCGATTTCTCCTGAATAAATTCCAACTGATTCTACCCAAATATGGCCTGATTAGGATGGTTTCGGTGTATTTGGAACTTATTCGCCTCTCATTTGGGAAGCTCCCCGAATAGAGACAAATGGGTCAAAAATAGGTCCCAATTCAGCACAGAATCGCCAACGGACCGAATCAATTTTGGCCATCCTGAATAAAGCCGTATGCCACCCAAATAGTGCCCAGAATTGAGCCAAATGTGACCCAATCGCTCCGACTTCAGCTGGATGACGACCCAAATGTTGACCCGAATTGGAACGAATATGGCCAAATACCTCCCCTAATCCAATCGAATGACCTCCGAATACATCCCAAATGTGGCACAAATTAAATTGGCTGTGGTCAAATTCAGGAGTATTTTGGACGGTATTTGCCTGGTTTTGAATATTTCAAATCAAGTTGAATTCCTCCACAAATGTTCCCGAATCCCTCCCAAATTTTCTTGCATTTGTGGAGGGAGAACAGATTACTGCCGAATACGTGAATTCGGTTCTGGTGTAACCCTAACTTTACATGCAATCAAGTACTTGTGTGGGTTATCGTTTATCAATTTTGACAAGTTATGCTCGGTTGGCACTTGCACACATTGTGGTGTCCACATTGCCCTGCATTGATATGTGCCAGTGCAGGACACTTCCTGGCACGACTTAGCTATACCAGTTCACGCATTGTTCGGACACGTTCACGACATGTTTGCGCATAGTTTATGCACTGTCCTGACGTTCTTTCAAAAGATATTCTTGACACCCTATTCTGTGACGTATCTAGCGCAAAATTAAATATTCCAACGTTCTGGTTTGACACCTTCTACGTTCATTGATTAGGACGACTTACACTGATCTCATGGTCTACACTCACAATTATGCGCATATCATTCACGAATGATGCGTGAAGTATGCTTAGCCTGTGCGCAAAGTATGCCTGGCCCTGTGCTAAATAAGTGCCACTACCCCGGTTGGATGTGCGTACTATTTCTTTTTCAATGCCACACAGTGGTACGCAGTGGCATGCCTAGGTTACGCATAGTTCACAAATTTGTGATGCGTGCCAAAATAATTTTGGCACGCACTGCCACACACCAATCCCCAAGCTGGCACACATGAGTGCGTGCCCATACACAAACCATGGAGCTACTACGCGGGGACCACAATGCGTGCAAGTGTCAACCGGGCTTTATCTTTTTATACCTTGGGGTTTGCTTTTTCAAGCTCAATCAAAATATTTTTAAAAATCATTATGGAGGACTTATTGTTGATTTTGAGGTGGCAGGTGACATAAAAAAATGAGTATTGTTAAGTTGCAATAGCAAGACTACTTTTTAATCCATTAAAACTCTTCATAAGTTGAGGCCCAGCCAGAAAATTACCTCAATCTTTCCATTTGATAAACTCTTCACACTCTCAAGGTATCTCTTCTGCTCTGCTATTGATCGGTCCTGTTTTAAAAATTAAAAAGTACACATGAAAAACTAAAGAGGAATAAACTTTAAAAATATTCAATATGATAAATTACTCACCCATGAATATAGTAATTTTCCAATACATTCATAATTACCTTGTGTTATATTTCTCCTCAAATGTTCATCAGAGTATATATGTTTTGTAAGTTTTGAATTGATTAGCATTTTTGTTTCAAACAAATATTGGCAGATGTGAATGAGGTTCCCATGATATTCAATTCAATTTATAACATTTAGTACCGATAACAGGGACAATACCTGGATGCTCGCAAATAATCTTGAGGCCTTCATTTAAAATACATTGCACAAATAATGTGAAATAAATTATACAATTATAGCTAAACTTTGTATTATGGGGAACAGATTTCAGTTTGTATATTCATTGATGTTGTAATATCGTTTATAATACAGAATTGTTCTGCTACAATCAAATTCTCATCAACTTGTGTAGCGGGACCATGCTGCTAGATCAGCTAGTGATCATAGTCCTGCAGTGTTTGAATAAGGGTAATTAGTGATAAATGCCACATTTATGACATCGGTGTTTATTAATGACAACACTCCTTAACAATCATATGCGACTAAGTGACCAAAATGTGATGGGAGAATGTTCTTTGCTTGCTGATAAATAATAAATGCATTTTGAACTATGTTTAAAGTCACAACTTCACAAAATAACTGAGTTGTACCATACTTAACACTTTACACTTAACATCTGGTAAATTTACACTTACCATATCCAATTTTGCGTTAATATGTGAGGTTTTAAGGGATTGAATTTAGTTTCCATGCCGTCATAACTTTTGAATGATAAAAAATTTCCATTTTTATTTCTGATCACCTCTCTCCGCTGATTATTCATGTGACATTTTATTATGGAATTTTATGGATGTTTGTATCTTTTTAAAAATATGAATTGTGAGCAAATTCAGCCTCTGGTTGGTAGATACGACTTGAAGTAAACCATGAATAACAATAAAATGAGCAATTGTTTGTTTATTCAATAAGGGGTAGCCCATTCAACATCAGTTGATCTCCCATGGGGCCCCTATACATACCCTTTGAATGAGGAGGGCGTCTATCTCAATGATCCTAGCTTTGGCCGCTTCAAGCTGTATGCTCTTCTGTCTCGCAGCATCATGACAGTCTATATAGACATTATTTTCAAAATATTTGTATATAAAGAGCATTGTCAACAATATAAATAAAATGAAAATCATCAAAGCATCTTCCCAATCTATATGGTAAATCATTCTCAAACTATTCATAGGAAGAGAGAACTGTCAACAAATCAACGAAATAAAATATGATCACAGCATCTTCACAATTCAATATGGTAAATCATATTTAAAACAGAAAATATCACGTGTACTAATTTAAACAATGCTTTCTGCAGTCACTCCAGTCAACAATTACTCTCCTATGAACATGGATGGGGGATAGGTTAAGAGTTTATTTCCATGGTTAAGATACACAAATACTAGTAGACTAAGGTAGAAGCTCAGGGGGAAGATAAGTTTAAATCAAACCACTGGCTCGTTCATAAAACCTGCATCAATAACAAATTTGCAATAACAGGTAAAATCTACAGAAATCCTTCAATATGTTTGGCTGATAGTAAGTTTGTTATAGAAATTGTGCCTTTGTTATCATAATAAGTCTATATGAAATGGGGGCCCAGAGTTAAAGAGTGTGTTTACTGCCGGTAAACTGCCAATTCGTATAGTGCCAACTCGTCCAATCATCATATGGTCTACCTTCATTCTAATGCCAGTCTGTCCATCAACATTTCGTCTAACAGCCATTTCGTCTAACAACCAATTGGTCCAATAATCACTTGGTCTAATCACAAGTTCATCTATGACCATTTCGTCCCAAAACCAGTTGTTCGAATGCATTTCATTCATTTTGCCCAATTAACACCTATTCAATTAGACCAACTGGCATATGGACTAAATGGCTATATTGGACAAACTGGTTTCAGGGGTGTGAGTGGTCACAAATAAAAAGATCTGAAAAAAGCTGAAGAGTATTGAAAAGGTCTGAAATAGAAGAGCTCCCATACTTTTTGTACAGAGGAAAGTCAAATATAAGCTGAAATTCAGCTGAAAATCAAAACAAAAAAATCTGAACTCTCACACCCCTGTGGTTATTGGCTTGAGGTCTTTCTTTGGCCTTACTCACACTAACTTCCCTTTGTGTCTGCCTACTCCTTTTCTTTCATCCCCTTCATTAACCGGATTGGTCATCTCTTCTCACTAATGCCCCTTTTGTCTCCTTGTTCCAGTGTTGCTGTTGAATGTCTGTGGTCTATATTATGGTTGTTCCACCTTATATGTTTGTCATTTTGCCTCCGAAGAAGATTCTGCTAGGATCGAAAGCTTAGGCCCCTTTTGACTCTCTTATTTACTCCATTGGCTCTTTTTTTAGATAAGCAGTTTACAGCAGCTTCTTTTTGCCATTGAAATGATGAGTGGGCGAAATGGCAATTAGACCATGTGGATAGCGGACGAACTGATGATAGACCAAATAATAGTAGACGATTGGTAATTGGACGAATTTGCATTACATGAATTGGAAATAAACCTATACTGCTCACCAGCTAATTCTTTCTTGAGACACTCCCTTCTCTTGTCCTCTTCCTCTACCAGTGCCTTGCTTAGTTTACTCTCTTCTATCTTTTCCTTGTACTTAGTATTAGTCTCTCCCAACAGGAGTATCTCCTTATTCAGACGTTTGATCTGGAATAGACAATAGTCAGGCAACATGCACAGTATCATATCACATATCTGTATGCATTATAAACTCCTGGGGGTCGTAACACAAAGGTCAGCATTGATCGTAGAACATTTTTTCTACGATTGATTGCTCAGACTACAATAGATAGATAGATAAAATGGTATTTATTAAAATTCTCCACATATTGCAGTTAACAAACTGAATTGCATGTGAATTACAAAGCTAAAAATACAAGTATACATTTCATTGAATACATTTTACAATACAATGTTCAAGTATGTATGTAGACAAAATACAGTATACTGTATACCATTGATCTTATGATACAAAAACTATTCAAATTACATTCATGCATAACTGTGTGTTGTCAGGATCAAGAAGGATCTCTGGAAAGATGAAGGTAAGGAAAGAGTACAGGGTTAGAAAATTTAGGTAGAAAAAAAAGAAGATAAAAAAAACATTAGGAAGGGTAAGATTGACCCTGGCAAGAACATGTAACATATACATAAAAAAGATGTACAATCAAAATCAGGCATACGATCAATTGCAAACCTTTGTGTCATGGGATCCTGGTGGGTGTTTTATAAAGCTGTTCGTAAGTAAAGAGCAACTTTAAGAACTACTGGTGAACCTTTCTTGCGCGCTAAATAATCACCAATTAACATTTAATGGTGAATATAATTTACCGTAAGAAAGGATAACCAGTCGTTCTTAGTCACCCTTAACTTACGAACAGATCTATGAAACTGCCCCCCCCCCCAGGATCCTAGGGATCCCCAAACAGGCAAAATATTAATCTACTTGGTGGGGGGGGGGCTACTTTCTACAATGCGTAATTCTACCACACTGGAGAAGCTTTAACATTACAATGAATAGAGACTTTCCAGGGGTCTTTGAACATTTTGTGTTGATATCATCCAGAGCCCCTGTTTAATTTGTTCTCTGCCCCCAAAGCTATATGTCTGTCTGTTGTCACAAAGGGGAGAAAAAATATATTTTTAGATAGCATATCACAGCTCCTACAGCTGTTTTCTGGGTTCGTGCAGCAGTGATTACTCAAACATGAGTGTCCTCTGCCGAAGATAAGGACAGTGGTGTACTGTGTCTTTCACCATTTTTTGTACAAAAATTTTTTAATCATTTTTTGAAAAGATACAAGATAATCAGGGTTTATTAGCACATTTTTAAAAATCTTGGCTACAAATTTAAAACAAGTCCCGGATATAGCAAACAAAATTTGGAGAAGTTTTAAAATTGCAGTGAATAGAGATTTTCCAGTGTGGTCTTTTTACGTTAACAAATGATTAGCTGAGATCGGCTGTCATGTGATTCACTCTTTTAATCCATCACTCATAATTTTTCTTCTGAAAAGCTACACTAGTTTACAGTCCTCCTTCTCTCTATCTGTTACATTTATGTGCATAGCATAGAACAAATCTCTTACCCCACCTCTCCCACTCTCCCTCCACTCCTTCTCCCCCTCTCTCTCTCTACTCATCGTATCTGAACACAACATAGGCTTTGATGCACCATTTCAGGAGCACGTTCTATTATAACAAAATTGTTGTTACAGTTCAAAGCTACTGAAATCATTCAATTTGATTAGTTGATAGTAAAATTGGGCATTTGTTTTTACAAAGTCTTGATAGAATGTGCCCCAGAACGAGGCCTTGCAAAACCTACCTCATCTTTCAAGTGTTTATTGGTAGCTATATCAGCTCTAGTACTGGCCAATTCTTGTTCTATGTCAAATAACGATGAATTTGAAACCTTGAGGTCCTGTATTCAAACACAAACATGAAAATCAGCAATTATAGTACAAACTCTTTTTACTTAACTGTTGATTTATTTCTGCCAATATTGCAATTTACAAACAAATGGCATACAATTTACAAACAAATGGCATACAATTTGTTTCCTTTATCTACTTTTGCCTCTATGAAACATAGCAAGAATTCACCTTATATTATTTCACACTGCACTTTTAAATGCAAGCTCCAATAAGGTTCTCAATTTACACAACAAAATTCAGAACACATTCAAATCAGAAACATAACTTTCCTCCACATATTTTTTTCAGAAATATTAATTTTGAGACTTTTAGAAATCAAAATAACGTTAAGCTACTGAGGCACAATAGCTTTGTTGGTATAGTGGTGGCCTTGTAATTCTGATGACCGGGGTTCAAAATCAAGTCGGTGCACTAGTGGCCTTTCATTTGGTATTAATCCCCCATTTCCAGGTCCCATGGAGAGGACCTTAAGCCATTGGTCCTCTGGTTGCTCACTTAAAAAGGATTTAAACTTTCTTTGAGAGCTAGTGGGTAAATTGACCACCATCTACCTCATTTATAAAAAAAGCTGCACAGATGACATTATAATAATAATGAATAATGGATTAACATACTTTTAAAAAATATGCATAAGCAAAGAGTATATCTGACTGAAAGGGAAAACACTCCATAATCAAATAGATGAACGAAGTATACACTGCTAAGAAAAGAAATTTTAACTGATTAATATGTGAACATACATGTATCATCATGTCATTGTAGGAACGCCCTTAGCACATACTTTGTGCACATTGCATGCGCGCATAAGGGCATTTCTGCACCGATGAGGTGTGCGGTAGTGTGGTGAAAGGGCGTTCCTGCACCAACACGACAATAAAATGAAAAGTGAAAGCAGAGTACATACCTTTTTCACTTTATCAACCTCTAGTCTATGTGTGACAAGAAGCTTGTTCAGTTCTTCTTTGCATTCTGTCAAGTGCACTTTCTCAGCCTCCAATTTTCTTTCAAGAAAAATCATTATAAAAAAAAGAAATCAGACATCTTACAAGCAGAGCTGCCAACCTGAAAAAGAACATTTCAGTATTTTTAAAGTTGAAAATCAGTATTATGGTGAGGAAATCAGTATAAAAAATACCATAGGACAACACATAAAGCTGAAAGTTTAGAAATCAGTATTTTACATTAAACTATCAATATTTTTCTCCCTTTTCAGTACTAAATACTGAAAATCAGTACTACTTGGCAGCTCTGTACAAGCAATCACTTAAAAGGGTGAGGGATCAGACATACCCAACATAATGTATTCATTCACTGACATCTATCTCAGGGCTTGACCAATTAGTTTAGGACTTCTTCTAGTTAATTTATACACTAAACTCCTCATTTTAGAGATAAATTAGTATTGTACAATGCCTACTTAGCTTGCTGTACGTGAGCAAATGGGAGGTTGAACGTCAAACATTTGTACCATTGCACACAAGACGTACCATCCAAAATGTACCATTGCACGGCTTTATAAGGTGACGTCACAATACGATTTAATTCATTGCGCTCAGTAAAAACAAAGGCGCCACACACGTGGCTAAATGCACAATGCTGCCCAAGGTCATGTGCGCTTGTGGGATTTTGCTTTTTGCTTTCAATATTTTTGCTCCCTTTTCATAGATGACTGCAGGGAAATACTCGTTTTGTTCATATTTTCACTAGATTCCGAGGCGTTGTACAACACTTATAGTGAATATTCTTATTCGTGCCAGATTTCTCATTCGGTAAAAGAAATAGATGCTTTATTCAACTCAGCTAACGCCTCGTTGAATAGAGCATCTTTCTTTCACCCCATGTGA
The DNA here is from genome assembly GCF_018143015.1 of Lytechinus variegatus. NCBI lineage: Eukaryota > Metazoa > Echinodermata > Echinoidea > Temnopleuroida > Toxopneustidae > Lytechinus > Lytechinus variegatus. The sequence continues at coordinate 27,707,535 of NC_054754.1, forward strand.
ATTTTTGCACCATCACACTCATGCCTATTCGCTATTTGTATAATGATGGTCTAAATAGGGTAACACAACATTATCTCCTGTGACATTTGCTCTGGTCTTAATACCTCAGAGGGGATTGTAATAAGAGTTTTTGGTTCAGAATAATGTTAAGATAAGGATTAGGGTTTATTTAGTGTTGGAGGATAGATTTCATGTTTGGTTTAACCTGTGAATTTTCCATCGGAGCAATTGTCAGTGAAGCAAATGTCACGGAACCCTAAATAAACCGGGCACCTTAGGTTTTAAAGAACAGCTAATATAGAATCAGATTCTGTAAACAGAATAACAAACCCAGGAGGGCTTTTAAACATCCCATGGTATGCCACATCTTAGGCCAATTTCATACATGTATTAAATGCTAACACCTCAGTCACATTTGCCCTACAGTGGCCGTACGGCAAGTCGAAAACAGCTGTTATATTAATTTGTATTCAAACCACCTACATGTAGCTATTACAGAAAAATGTTAAAACAGCTGTTTTTATCTAGCCGTACGGCCACTGTAGAGCAAATGTCACCGAGGTATCGATTAATGTTGCATATTATCATTATATGGCAAAACAACATGTATAGTATACTCACTGAACTGCCTGTTGGAAATTTTTATCCTTGTGATGGCATTCCATGGTGAGTTGTCTATTTTCTAGTCTGACCTGGTTGACCTCAGCACTTAACCTTGCTATCTCGTTCTCCTGCAGACGTAGTTGGTCTTTCATTGCGCTGTTCAACTCCTCATAAGCTTTAGCCTGTTGCAAATACAACATAAATATGTTTCTAAGATCATTATATCCAGTGGCTCCAGAACATTCTGATCTGGCAAAGCTTAGGAGGGTCAAACGATTGTGTGTTCACGATGGTTTGACCCCCCCCCCCACTTTTTAAGTGAGCCAAATGTCTCTGGACCACAGATTACACCTATAATATAAGTTAATCTATGAAAGTAAGAAAGAATGATTATTATTAAAAGCGAAAAGCAAAAACCCTCAAATGCACATCTAATCTGCAGCAGTAACGTGCATTTAACAAGTAAGCCCTTCGTTTATTTATGAAGCACAATGCACTGAATCTTAAATTTAATTGTGACATCACCTTCTTTCTGACTGTACAACGGTTCATTAAGGATGGTACATTTCGGATGGTATGTGTGCAACAGTACAAATGTTTGAGATTCAGACTCCCATTTCTAGCGTACAACAAGCTAAGAGGCGATTTACAATATTTCTAATGCAATGAACCATAATACTATGTACACTTTTGCAATGAACGGTACAAAGCAAACAACATCATGATATTTTTTTTTTACTCTCAAGTCTCTGGCATCTTTGGAGAGCTTATTAATAATGCACGGGTATTTGCTTTTCCAGTTATGCACCGTTGCTCGCAAGACTGAAGCTGAAACTTTTCTCAAAAAAAAAATCCTTCGTAGCAATTAGTTCGATATCAACACAACTATAATCAAAAGTATGGTAGCGGATCGTATTACCGAACACTTTTCATGAATTCAATCATATCAAACAAATTATTGTCATAAAATTCACCAAACTGTCACCATAAATACACAACTACCTACAAAATATAAATATGTAAAAATTTTGCTGAATTCATTTTCTCTTTTATGATATTAGCTTCCAATTGGACCCCTCTTCGCATGTGAAATATTTTGGTGACTTGGAAAAGGTATCGTATTACCGAACGGGTGTTTTCTGTGGGAAAAGTTGAGAGAACAACAAAATCACTGATGAGCTATTTTGACCACATTTTATTATTTTTAGAATAATAAGACTTTGAAAATGTGTTTTTGACCATTTTTCATCATCTTTCTATTCAAGGTCCCTTTGGAAGGATGTTGCAAAGTATTGAGCAGATGAAATTATTTTCTGACGCGTATGATGTGCGTGTTCGATAATACAATCACCACTCTACATGTAGGCCCGTATTCTGATAGCAGGTTTAACTTAAACTCATGTTTAAATTTATGGTTTAAGTATGGATAGCCAACTGTTACATAAATCACTAAGAGTAGAGATATCATACTTCAGCTCATTTGGCTCTCAAATTATTCATAATTGTCGAGAAAGTGTAAATAGATGATTGTCTTCACCATCGATTAATAAAAAAAGGGCACAGCAAACATAAGAAACATACAACTCCATAAAAATTTTGATACTTATGGCTTCCCATACTTCAACCACAACTTTAAACCCGAATTTAAGTTAAACCTGACTTCAGAATATGGGTCATTGAATGTAAAATCTTGAAGCATGCTCACCTTGTGTGTTTTGCCAAGAAGTCTTCTATTCCTGCCTGCATGGACCTCTCTCTTATGCCTTTCATAGAGGAGCTGGTTATGAAGGAGTTGGAGTTGGCCTTTCAGTAGATTGATCTCATCAGCAGGAGGAGAACCACCATAGTGGGTCCAGTTGACAGACTTCTGGCTAGTCAGGGGTAACCTGTGTCAAAAACAACAGGGATTTATACATTTCTTCACGTGCATAAATATAGGAGTACATTTTGGCATCTATACAACGATATACAGAGCACTATACAAAGAACAGTTCTGCTTTCCGAGTATTGGAATATTCAGAGTATGTCATTGACCATGTATTGGAACTGATAACATGAAAATGAAAATGCACATTTTGTTGTTCAAAATGGCAATGAAAAATAGATATCCTTCAAAAATTAATTTTGCAACGCTGATTGTGGGCCCAGCAGCCACTGAGCAGTGCCAGGTTGATGTTGCTCTATCCCTTAAATTGTTGATCGCCAAACAAGGTAGCAGCAACTCCCATCTTTTAATGTCTTTTGGTTCTGATGTGGCAGGGGTTTTAACTCTCAACCTCACGGTTGTGAGACAGACACTCTACCAATACAATAAAATCTACCATCTTATTCAATCATTTAATCATATTCTTGAAAGCACATAATTGATACACAAATAAACAGTGATTACCGAGAGGCAGTAAAATTAACCCCCAAAAGCTAACCACAATCCTCAATCCAACATTATTCTGAACTAACTACTATTCTCATCCAAATTTCAACCTTCTCTCTCTCAAAGACAGATTCAAGTAAATGTTAATCATTAATAAAGGTTGGGTCACTAACATTGTAAGCAATTGAAAAAACAGCCCTCTTTAACATTTCCACTGAAATTTCTACCATCACAGCTGAAATAAATAAATTGAAATATAGTCCTTCTAAGCTTACCGACTCAATTCTTTATCATGAACATCATCACTCATATTGATATGTCTATCCAACATTTCTGCAGGTGAAAACACAGCATGAAGGGGACCACTTCGGCTAAAATCCGAGGAAGCGAGTGAGATCTCATCCCCTCTATCCTGGGAGGAGGGTGCAGGAGTACCCATTGTTGGAGTGCACATGTAATATGGCAAGGCTTGCCGAAGCATGCTGTTGATTGAAGCATATGCATGCTGGGATGCAGTGCTCATTTCTGCTGGGTACGGCGATTCCAAGCTGTCCACAGAGCAATCACGTATTGGCGTAAAACCCTGATTGCCTCTGTGCTGTCTTGAAAGGGCACTTTCTGTGATTTTGTCCCCGAGCTCACAGTCTTCCACCATCTTCCCCTCTTCATTGACCTCTCTCCTCTTACTATCTTCTTCATGGACAGTTCCATTGGCTGTTCCAGCCCCAAAGAGATTATGGCTGACCTTCTGGAATTCCTTCTGGCAAGGACTGGATTCCTCAAGGTGCAGTTCATGCAATGCTGCATCAGCCTCACCAGAACTTGATGTGCTGTCCACACCAGCAATTCCTGTTTCTTCTGCTCTCACACTGTTCCCTATATCCCTTCCCTTGATATCTGCACAAGATCCTTCCACTGACATAGTGACATCATCAGCACCCTCTGCAGTGCCACGGACCACTTGTTCACTTTGTTTCTCTACTTCGTACTTTGGCGTGCTGTTCAAGACAAGGTGGCCTGAATCATCTGTACCCTCCTTGTGATGATGCAGCCCGGCCATGATCTTTGACATGAATTCCCCAACATTTCGCTGGGGACTATTAACGATGGAAGACACCTCAGCATTCGTAGCATCATCTGTAGAAGTTAATGAACCAGATATGTTGAATTGCAATTAAATTTGTTCCAAAAGACCCATTATTGATACTTTTGATTTGAAGAATTACGTATTTTCCATTTTTCCCAACAATGTATTTACCCCCCCCCCCCCCCATGTATATAGTCCAAGTTTTTTTTATAAAGAAATCATCAATTGTTTAAAAGGACATAAGACCTTCAATTATTGCATCCCTTAATCTTGATATTGACATACACAACAAATACATGGCTAGTTCTGTATTGGTAATTTTTAACTTTTAAAAAAATTGATCAATGGTTTAAAAGTCAATATAATCTTCAATTGCATCCCTTAATATTGACATTTACATGAAAAAAATTTGAAAATGAAAACTTATTTTCATATTTTTTTTACAGAATAGTAAGATTATTATGAACAGTAAAAATTACTACTAAGAAAATATTTCAAGCTTTGTAGCATTCAACTTCAACTACCGGTATACTCCCCAAAACTGAATTCCGTGGTATATGTGTTATTCATTGACAAATTAAGAAAATCCAATATTTTTCAATTAAGAAAAATGCAAACATGGACATGTACAAACTGCATAAAAGAAACAACACTTAATGCATCATGCACTAAAACTCATTTCCAAGAATGAGTTGCAATTTCTATGACATTCACTTTTGTGGTAATAATTTCATCACTAAAACCATAAAACTCTTAATTACCTGATCTTAGATGGCTATCAGAGAGGTGTCTTATTAAACTTGGAAGATCTTTGAGAGAAACAGAAGATTCTTGATCATCAGGGTCATCCTCCTGTCTTGGTTTTGGGCATTTGATTTGGCCACCCTTCTCTTCCTCGATGGAATCCTCCAGCACCGATTCCTCTATCCCCGATCCCTTCCCAGACGACTGCCTTGATCTTGGCGCAGACGTCTTGCCACCGCCGTCTGCAGGTTTTGATGCTTGGTGCTGTGCTGAAGACCTGTTGCCGAAATTGAAGATTGTCCGATCCGCACTGTACTTGCGGATGGGGGATGCTGGAAGCCATTGTGAGTTGGCATCGTACCCTGGAGTGGACGGAGCAGAGGTGGTACGCTGGAGGATGTTGGGAGGATAACGTGGCAACGCCCCGGGGCCCTTTCCCCTCGATTTCCGGCCCGACTTGTTAGGCGTGCTGCCTTCACTGATGTTGAGGACACGGTAGGGCTGTTCCTCTCCTAGAGTGGAGTGGGGCGAGTCTCTGGGTGTGGTGAGGGAACTAGAAGGGTCCCCGTACCCCATCTGGAGGGAAGAGGTGAGACTGAGGTCCATCATGCTACCCCCTGGTGAGGGGGGATGGGACGTGGGCGGAGTTGTGAGGCCGCAATCTACTGCAGGACTCCACATGGCAGAGAGGATGGCTTGCGATGAGATGAGATTAGAGGTTACGTCAGGTTTTTTGTTGAGGTTGGAAGGAGTAGTTTGTTTGCTGGCTGGAAGGATCTGGGCATCACTGGAAGGAGGTATCACTAAAAGATGTAAAAACAGATTGAAAAGTTTTCTTTCACTAATGAAAGTAAATCAATTATGAAAATGAATCTGAAAATTTATGTGCTTTTTCTTCTTCATAAGGTTGCTTGGGTAGCAGATAAAGTTAGATGAATATTACAATGACATCAATTTAAGCAAATTCTGGGGGTCACATTGGCAACCACATGAATTCATTATCCTTCAAAGGAATTAGGGTGCTATCTGTTTGAGCAAAGAATAGCTGTGACTTTAAATAATCAAATGACATGCATAGTTAAAAGACCAGAATAATACATCTTTGTAGATGCATTGATTTATAACTGAATTATAAAGATTTTGAAGACTTCATGGTTATATGCAAAACCTTTTGAAATAAAACTGTACTACCTTTCCAGCGAAGAGTTTATTTCTAATTTTCATTCTAGTCTGCATAAAAAGCATGTATCCTTAGATCACACAAAGAAATGACAAGAAGCTGTTTGGCAAAAAAGATGCTTAATGCATACATATCTCCTGGTCAAAACTAACCAATGTGGTAATGGGTATATACCAGGGAAAAATTACACAGGGGCTGGGGGCGATTTATCCCCTGAAATGCACAAAAGAGCCCTGGAAATCAATGTTCACAAGCAGTTGTGATAAGTAGGTCACAAAATTGCCCCCAAAAATAAACCAAATTATATTTCACACGACATGCACCTTGGACTTAAAGGACAAGTTCACCCCAACAAAAACTTGATTTGAATAAAAAGAGAAAAATCCAACAAGCATAACACTGAAAATTTCATCAAAATTGGATGTAAAATAAGAAAGTTATGACATTTTAAAGTTGCGCTTGATTTCACAAAACAGTTATATGCACATCCTGGTCAGTATGCAAATGAGGAGACTGATGATGTCATCCACTCACTATTTCTTTTGTATTTTATTACATGAAATATGAAATATTCTAATTTTCTCCTCATTGCCAAGCGAAACAACGATTAATTCCTCCCTGAACGCATGGAATTAGCATTGTTTAATATATGGTTCAGTCAAGTTGGTCGTATTGTCAAATTTGTAAAAAATGAAATATTGTATAATTCAAACAATAAAAACAAAAGAAATAGTGAGTGATGGACATCATCGACTGACTCATTTGCATGTCACCGAGTTGTGCATAGCACCGCTTTGTGAAAAATAAGCGAAACTTTAAAATGCCATAACTTTCTTATTTTACATCCGATTTGGATGAAATTTTCAGCATTATGCTAGTCTGATTTTTCTCTATTTATTCAAATCAACATTTTTCTGGGGTGAACTTGACCATTAAGGTGTGATTTTATGTAACACCAATGCCTCAGTCACACTTTCGAAACTATCTCTGGTGGGTGTTTCATAAAGCTGTTCGGAAGAAAAGAGCGACTTTAAGAACAGCTGGTGATCCTTTCTTGTGGTAAATGATATAATAATTTGGTGATGGTTTACCGCGTAAGAAAGGTTCACCAGTCGTTCTTCAAGTCGCTCTTAACTTATGAACAGCTTTATGAAACGGCCCCCTGGACTGTTCTAAGCTATAATGTTATACTGAGTGGCATATCATCGGTCAGTTTGGAGTCGGTCCCATTGATGTGACTGTAGCATTAACTCCAGGGGAGAGTTGCATGAAAGGACTTGTCAGACATTTTATCCAACAAGAACTGTTTCATCTGACAGTTACTATGGTAATAGCCAATCACAACCAAGGAAAGTTGTCAGACTTGAGAACTTGTCTGACGGAAATGTTGATGAAACGCTCCCCCGGTGAACTACCCCTCCCGATACTCACTTCCAGGGGACGATGTCTTGCAAGAGGAGGAAACATTGCTCCTCGTTGCAACGTTGTATGCCATGCCTGACCCAGACTCAGACAGTGAAAGACCACAGGTGGACCGATCGTCACGCGTTGATTCGGTGGTATCCAGACACACCCGGGCGCACTCCATCAGGATGTCATGGACCTCCATTTTCCTCCACCTGTATCAAAATAGACATTAAACCGTTGACTACTGAATAATGCATTCCCATTGGCTTTGTGCAGGGATCATCCCATTCCAGTAGGCAATGGGTTAATGGACACTACCATCTACAATTAGAGTAGACTCTGCATTTTATATTACATGACATATAGGGCAGCTGCTCGTTTATGACGTCACAAATCCAAAACTAAAAATTCTAATAGCCTCTTAATCTTTAACAAATTTTCCTCAAACCTTCACCAATATTTTTCATTATTTTTTCTGCCATTTTTGCAACAAACTTTTCTTCAGGGTGAAATTCCCCTTTAAGACACCTATAGACCCTTGAACTCATTCAAGACAGAATTTCCCCCTGCATATGCAATCATCTTTTGTGGTGAACAATAAAAACTCAGAACAAAGTCGCGATAAAAGCACTGTCCACTAACCTCGCTAAGTCGGTTTCCTTGGCTTTCTGACCTACAATCAACTGAGGATGCATTCTCACTCTCTCCAACATAGGCTGAAGGGGATCAAAGAAAACAGGTGGATTATCATAACAGCTTTTATACTCATGCACAAAGTCATAGTTAATGTCACAGAAATCTATATTTAAATTTGAATCAATACATCAAAATTTAATGTACTTTTTTGAAAAAAGAACATTGGTGATTCTTGCCTATCTGATGGCTTGTCTGCTCCTTATCTGACAAAGCAAAAAGTAATGTATATAAAGTGAGTTTTAGTTGAAGTGGCTCTCTTTTTTTCACATAAAAAATGGGACTGTTCCCATAAGATAGTACTCCAGATTGGTCATTCATAATAGGAAAGCCATCTTTCCAACGGCCAATGTACATGTAGATGGACGACTCCTAAGTTCCCTAATCCAGTGCCGATCCTCTCATCTCCCTCTTTGCAAGTCGGTCTCTCTATGTTAGCTTTGAGAATGAAAGATCCCCTATGTCAATGGAGGGCTGAGAGGATTGGTACTGGGTTAGGAAATTTGGGAGTCAGCCAATCAACATTAGCTTAGAGACATGTAGAATCACTCAATCGATGTCGAAACTAGATTATAGAATGACAACCATGCATAAGAACTTACCAATGCAATGCCAGCCATGCATCTGGTAAATTTGCCATGTGTCTGGTACTTACTTGTGCATAGTTGTAAAAAGCTTGATTTTTCAGCCAAAAATTCCACCACTCAATAAAACAAATGATACACAGGTTTGTTTGTGCATTGGTAGGACTAGTGAACATGCGGTGACTATGGAAACTAGTCTAAACCATAGTTACCTTGTGCTCACAAAACCTACCAATGCGCTCACATCTCTGCTTCATTTTTATACTATTACTAATCAGATAGGGAAAATTGGCATGTATAGTCCAGAACAAATGAAAAATCAACGTCTCCAGACATCTCGAAACTCACCAAGATAGCCACCTCAAACTCCTTCTCCCGGTTGGCAAAGTGACTTTGGAGGAACTCCAGGAAGTTCCAAGGGTACATTCCATAGAGTCTATGGAAGAGGGCATACACAGCTGCTTGTAGATGGAGCTGGTGAACATCATGCACTTCACCTGCAAAGGAGTATGGGAAGGTTATCAAAATAGCATTTGTCAATTTACATATGTTTCAACCAAAAATTTCACTGTTAAAGATAAATGCCAGTTGTGGTAATGACCTCAAAATTGAGTTTGAACAAAATCCAACAAAGTTACCACCCAAGTGTTTGCATCCATTAATAAAAAAATATGTGCCAAATGGCTGTGAAAAAAATGTGTAATTGCTGAGAAATGAGCAAAATAACCAAGGAATTCCATCAAATATCAGGTATTTTTCCATTCAAAATTAATACACTATCCCACATGTGCTTTTCTGTGTTAGTGATCATCAGAATTATCGGTTTTGAGCTAAGATTTCATGACTTCACAAAGATAAGTTTACATTAATGTACCAGATCTAGATCTATGCCTATATGGTGATAATTAACCTTGATTTTCTAATGAAATAATTGTTTGCTGCAACAACTTTCTCACCTGGTTTGTGTACACTCCAAGAGGCAAGACGTGCAAAGATTTCACAGATGTCATGGAGGAATGGCCCAACCTTACTAGGGATCATGGGAAGGAGAGTGGTAATGGCCAAAATACCACACATCAGTACCGGGATATCAGTATCAACCTGTTTATACCAAACAGACGTATAGTGTACAGGTTTTATCTGAATAATAATATTCACCACATCAAAATCATGTGGCATGTTGTAAGAAGCACTGTGTCTGTAAATTATCATATCTGAGAAATTCTAATTTAAAAGCAACATGCAATCACCGCATACAGAAACAGGGGAGCGTTTCATCAATATTTTCATCCGACAAGTTGTCAGATCTGACATCTTTCCATGATTTTGATTGGCTGAGAGGCACTGTTCCTATGGTAACTGTCGGATAAACTGGTACTTGTCGGATAAAATGTCCGACAAGTCCTTTCATGAAACGCCCTCCAGATCTTCATTTAAAAGTACAAATAGTGTGAAAAGTTATCAATTTCACTAATTTCAGAGACTGTGTTCACACTGTAGTCTTTTTTAATAATTCAATTTTCTTGTTTTCTCGAAAGATACCATTAATCAGTGGTAATATTGGCTTTTTTTAGTACCAAAATGTTATTAACAATGAGAAAAACGATGTTGCTGCTAAGCTGTTAAACCCTCATACTTCATACTGTAATCATTTTAAGGACAGTTCGGAAACGACTAGAATTCAGAATTATGACTTCAGCAGCAACCTTCTTTAGCCTATAGTGTTCTCAACAGGGAGATTTGAAGACTTCTATCGCCATTGTTGCCATATTTTTCAAATACAGCTTTTTCTGAGTTGCCCTTACTTTTCTTTAATTATAAAATATGATGGTTTAAATGACAATGACGAAAGTGAAGAGTTCATGCCCTTATTCCTACAAATGGAAGGGTTCCATGACATTTGCTCCGGCAACAATTGCTCGGCTGCAAATTCCACACGTTAATGGAATGAACAACTTCAACCCTGGATTTAACACTACACCCTATCCTAAACCTAACCTAAACCCTATTGCAACCCTAACCCTATATTTAAAACAAAATAAAGCCCAGAGCACTTGTCACCTGGGGCCCGTTGCAGAAAGAGTTGCAATCGATTGCAACTCTAAAAATCATGCGCAACTTCATTTTCAACCAATCAACAGCGCGCATTTGGGACTTGTGATTGATTTTTGGGCTTGCGTTTAAACGCAACTCTTTCTGCAACGGGCCCCTGAGCAAATATTGTGTCATCAATGGAAGATTAGTTTACCTTGAGACATTGAATCATAGAAGTAAAGAGAGGGGCCTGGACAATCTTATGAAGCCAGGTGGGCTGGTGTCTCACAATGTGACTGATGAGGTTCAGAGCAGGAAGACGGCTATGACGGTACTTCATGCACTCATTAAGCTTGTCCATCAAAGGCTACAAGAAGTCAAAACACAATACGAATGATCAGACTTGAAGTACAAAAGCACCTCGATACTCTAGAATCAATTTTACTAATCATAATCAAATCTGTAAATTAGGGATACCCTTGTAAAAAGGGACCAAATCACCAGTAAAGAAATTATAATTCTAGAGAAATTCTTCAATATAATAGGTATATGTTTCATTTTACAGTTGGTCATCAAAGGACCATTGCAGACAAGCTGTCTTTGAGGCAAGTTCTACTAACAAGGTGAATTCTATAGGGAGGCAATTATTATTAAATGATTAATCTAAATCAAATGATTAGTTGAGTTTGAGATATCAGCGCCCTGTCTCACAGAGAGTTATGATGGATCTCAAATTGATTGATCTAGATTTTATTGCAACAGGGCTCAGCCATTTCATGCTGCAGTCAAGTATGTAATTTCACAAATGGCCCAGTCACAACCTATAATAACCATTACAACAGACCATGTTATAAGATAAGGATGATCAACCAAGTACATGTATCTAGAACTCAAAACAACATTTCATAAAACAAATAATGCATGAAGCATTAGTTTAACGCTCATGACGACGGTCTCCTGTGTTCTGAAATTGAGTTAAATAATATTTTTCATATACTTTTTTTTTTACATTCAGAAAGAAATTGTAAATGATACGTGTCTAAAATGTATATACATGTATATGTAAAATCTATGTAATAATTGATTATGTTTTATTATGTTGAACATGTTGAACGCAGAAATAAATTTCAAGCAAACAAACAAAACAAAACACTCCCAACTCAGTACCTTCAAATCAGTCCAAATGCCTGTTTGCCATCACCTTAGGTGTCCTAAATGAATCTTATAAGGGCGATTCTTCCATGGGTAATCTCAAACATGACCTACAAGCGTTTCATGTAGCATCTTGTCAATGAGAGACACTGGTTGGTCACGTTTTCATGTTCCTCTGCAACAGTACACCCATACATGAGAGGGAGTGGGGGTTTAAACCCACAACCATCTTCTGTGATCACATACCTTATCTAGAGGTTCACGGAGTCCTGACAGGACATCCTGGGCTTGGGAAGAGTTGGTCTGGATGTAGAAGTCTACAAGAGCATTCAAGAATGAAGGTTCCCGAGCTGAAAAATTAAACAAGAATTAAATGTACATGTTGTTTAAATTTCTACTGTTTGTGGAAGATCTATTTCCCATGTTGTAACAATCTCAAAATGAGTTTTAACATAGCCAAAATAAAATGACAACTAATGTGCTTAATCATATAAATTCCAGCCAGGTGTTGAATCTTCTTCAAAGTAAATTAATGATACTGATACACTGTCAAACATGTGTTTAGAAAAAATCTGTTAAGGTGATCTTCAGTATGATCATTTTTTTTTAATGTACATATGTCTAAATTTTCATTTGTTTGTATTAGTTTATCATTTGCAATTTCTATGTAATATTTTTTTCTAGATATTGGAAATGAAATAATTTTTTTTTTTTAAATGTGATCAATCAAATTGATTTTGATAACTTGATTTTACAGACAGATAAATATTCATGACTTTTTACCTGATGTCAAGTTATCCTGAATCAAAGACTTGAACTCCTTGACAGTGTGAAGATCATTTGATTCAAGATGAGGGAAAAGAGCTGTTGGCTCGGTGACATGTTGATGATGTGCCATCTTGGTTAATATGAAGAACACCAAAGTATGGATGGCAAACTTCCAGCAGCTGAACAGTCGATCGAATGTAATCTCACATGGAAAAGGAGTTCATGCATCAGTGTGTCAAAACCCTGGATTCCATCCCTGTTTCAAAGATGGAAATTTTTCAAATGGTACACAAAACCAAGTGTTGTTGCAATCAACCAAATTTAAGCACAACCAATCTTATTTTCACATGCTAGCATGTTCTGTCACATAGTATGGCAGTGAGTCCAAACTTCGCGCGTGTCCAAACTTCGCGGATGGTCATTATCTCCAAAACTAGCCAATATCCTTAAAATCTGACATCATCAATGTGAAAAGCGACCTAAAATTACCCTTCGCTGAAAGTTTCTTTAGGATTGGTCCAGTATTCACGAAAATATTGGCAAAAGATCTGCAAATTTGTCACCGTTAGCGCCCGTTTTGAAGAAAGCAACAAGCATCACGATATCACCATTTTACAAGCAGAAATCATAAAAAATGTGACCTAACCTTTTCCATAGCATTTTGCCATCAATCTGATATAAATATTTCACTTTTTGAGCTTGATTCTTTGTTTAAATCTCCACAAAAGCTTTGGTGCGCAAAGTTAGGTCACACTTTTTCTGAACGGTTTTCCAGCACAGCCCGCATTTGCCGATCGGAATAGAATTTTGAGATCGCGATACCGGCGAAACCCCGTGACCTACTTTACATTTTCGTCCATGATTTTATAGTTTACGATCTTGCCGTCAATGTGGTAACTATTTCTTGAATTGGTTTTGTATAAATTATCAATAATTTGTGGACAAAATTAAGCCTGATGAATATTTTTGAAAAGTGCGCGAAGTTTGGACACCCCATCATACACCAATCACCGACATTCCCACTCATAAGAAAGTCCTAACTTGAAATATAAAAAAATCTCTCATCTAAAAAAGTCAAGAGGCTGAGCCCACACTAACAGGAAAGCCTTAAAAATGCTCAAGGTCAAGAGATTTGAATTTTTGCGAGGTTAAAATGACATCATCAAAATGGCAACTAGAAAAAAAACTAAACCATGGAATTAGTCAAGTTCGATTAATCTGTGCATGATTAGCATGAATTAAGTTAACTCTCAATTTGCCACATAAGATCTGACCGCAATGCCAGTTGGCGAAGAACAATAGGAAACAAGATGGCGGCGTAAACATCGGGCAAGTCTCTTCCGTTTTTTCACAATATATTTCTATTTCATTTTGATGAATTCTTGTCTAAAAATAACGAGGAGAGTGTAGTAATGTCGGGAATGAAGTTTTATCCCATCAATTAGGGCTAGATTTATAGGTCTTACTTTTAGAAGGAAAGTAGAAATCTCGTGGGCGAAAGTTTCAGGTTTTGGCCGCCTACACGCACGTGAATATATACGAATACCTGGCTTCATTGAGAGTAACCTTGCGTCAGTAACTGATTTTTACTCCCTAGATTAGAAGCCGCCTGGCTACCAGGGCGTGGGGTGCCCGGGGCCGTCTTACTACCCGGAGTGTTCGGCATCAGACATAAATGAAAACCGCTCAGGACACACACGCACTCGACAGCAGATTCACTCAGATCGTTCACGATCAAATTGTTATAACTTCATTTTATCACCTTGGCATGCATTACCTCGGCGAAATTTTGATAAAAAGTCGCCAACAAACGTAGCAATGAAATTCATTCATACTCTTTGAGAAAAGGTGTTTATTATTTTGTCAAATCGATTCGATTTACCTTCTGCGAGAGACGTGCACATCGCCATTACAAATCATGTGACATCAAAACAGCCGAGCCAGACGTCGATAGAGCTAGCTAGGGCCTAGGGTGGGGTGGGGGTGGGCCAGGGGGCGGGGAGGCATCGATAGTCTTTGCCACGGAACTGGATCCAAGCTATTGGATCCAATTAAAGTATATAACTTTAGCTCTTTTTTATTTTTAAAACTGAAAATGGGCCTATAGAATTTTGGCCACTAATTCCTCAGCATCTGGGCCCGGCCGTAAAACAGAAATATAGCAATTGATCATATATGCTTGATTTTCGATTGTACACTATAAATGGAATCAATCGTTCTATGATGGTTGCTAAGTTTTGTGTTAAGGGCCCCAGTCTTTTGATCTTTCTGCTTTGGGTTTAATTTAGTGTGCCTTCAGGGATCGAGGCAGGTCTTTGCCTGGCTCGCTAGCCTGATGGGGTGTCCGGTCTTTGCCATTAATATTTCTACAATGTCCATGGAATCCTTGATTGGCATTGGCTCCTGAGCCATGTTATTACCATTGTATTTAGAATAGCAAAGTTTGTTCTTAATTATATGCCCCCGGCCCCTCCCTGCCTCTTCTCAACATGCAGGCTGCTTCTGCAACTTATAAATTCAAGTACCTGCATTTCCAATGGAAATTCGTCTCCAAATCCATTTCCCTAATTATGATCTTTTTTTATGTCTGCTTGTCAGATTTTTTACAGCTAGGCCGCGACTATATTTGACACAAGTTTTGAAGTGAGAACTTTCGGGGGCCTCATTAATTTGCATCAGCCCCCTATAAATTCCTGAATTTCACCCCCCCCCCCCTTATCCACATACCCCTCACTACTCAATTCATGGCTTCTTCTTTTTTCTTAAATCAGTGACATTTTGTCCATATCCCACTTCATTTACACCCTATCCTGTGTGATAATTTCTTTTAAGAAATACACCTCTCATTCATAGTGGTCTCTCTATCTATCTCTCCCCATCTCCCCCTCCCCCTCTCTCTCTCTCTTCCATCCCCCCCCCCTCTCTCTCCCTGCATGACAATACAGAAATAAATTACAGCTCGATACAGATTCTCTATAAACAATTTTATAAAGCATGATGCTCACACAAACAAAAATATGAATGTTGAAATGACTAATTTAAAAAAAATACAATGATCAACAGGAACAATATAGATTACTGATTCCATAACTGAGGAACCAAAAAGAAATCCAGAAATCATATTGGCTAAAAATGAGCTCTGGTAGTTCAATAAAACCCCCATGCAATTACTTTACATTACTTTTTAGGTTAAAAAATATAGCTATCCATTACCCTTATCATAGGGCCTATATAAACATAGTAAAACACATGTAAACAAGTCAACTTAGACAATGGGTAATTTGAGTCTTGACATGTATTATTTCCAGCATTTTTAAGAATTTGATAGGCATAAATATAGGCCTATGAGCAAAATTGGACAATAGAGATCTCATTAATTTGACAGCGAAAATGTGTTACTCTTAATTCTCAGAATCTATTATCAGATGTCCCTCCTTTCATCTCAATTTTAGGTGCCCCTGAAGGGCAAGTCCACCCCAATGAAAGATTGATTTGAATAAAACAAGAAAAACAAAACGAGCATAATTCTGAGAAGCTCATCAAAATCGGACACAAAATAAGAAAGTTATGACATATTTAAGTTTCGCTTAATTTCACAAAAAATTGTATGCACAGATCCCAGTTTGTACATGTATCACCACTCACTATTTCTTTTGTATTTAATGAAATGAAATCTGAAATATTTCAATTTTTTCAAGATTTATTGGTCCCTGAATATGTGGAATTCCATTGTTTTACAATCTTGTCGTTCAAATTCTAAAATCAAAGTATGGTGTAATTCAAAAAAAAAAATAGTAAGTGATTGAGACATTATCAACTCTCTCATATCACTGAGTTGTGCAAATAACTGTCTCATGAAAAATAAGCAAAAATTTCAAAATGTCATAAATTCATACTTTTTTTCAGCATTATGCTTACATAGTGTTTTTTTTTCTCTATTAATGCAAATCAACCTTTTTTTACTGGAGTGGACCTGACCTGAAACAGATATAAATATATCCTCTTAATTACTATAAGCCTAAATCTGAAGGAAAATATATTGCAATGAGAACAATGTCCAGAATAAACAAAATGTTGTTTTCCCGGGGGAGGGGCAGTCAAATATATTGCTGTACACACGCGTGACCAAGAAATTTCCAAACACCCCCTAAACAAGTTTTTTTCTGTGTGCAAAATAACCCCTTAACAAGATTTTTGCGGGCTTTAGTTACACATTTTGGCCCCTAAACAAGTTGCTGCCAAAATATGACCTCGGGGGGAAAAAGCTTGGGAAAATAACACACCCTAAACACATTTGGCTAGTCTTTTAAAAAAAGCTTTTGGGAAAAAACGTACCCTAAATACGTTTGACCCCACGAATGACCATTGACCAGTCTTTCAAAACCACCCTTTTTCTTGAAAATCAGTGTTTTTGATACCCTTAACTAGTCCACACACGGACTGCATCTATAACTGAAGAAAAACACCCCTTTAAACTTGTTTTTTGGTCACATGTGTATACAGCAGTATATTTGACTGCCCCCCTGTTGTTTTCATCAAAATTTGTACTAAATTAACCATTTTTCTATGCAGGTATCGATGCGAACACAGTGTATGGGATCGAATTATCAGATTGAACGGGAATAGACTGATTTTATATGAATTTGAACCAAATTGATTGAAAGCACACTGTCTTTGAATGATTTTTGTAATAAACAGTAGTCCATTCAATTGGGTTGGATTACTGGTGGAATTCAATTGGATGGAGAATGTTTTGAAACTGATCGGATTGAACTACGTTTAATCACAATTAAACTGACTTCAACTGGATTTGATGGAATTAGTTCAGTTGCTTAGTGCACACTTAAGTTGAACCATGTAGGGGTGGACATATAAGAATATATCATGGGGGGGCTCATTCCTATGCCCTTTAAAATATTGATTCAAATTGGTCTGCATGAAAGTCACATATGATGCACTAAAGGTCAAAGTTCAAAGGTGAGATTCTTGGACAGGTCTAATGTAGACGCAGCAGGCTGTTCCTTCGGCGTGGCTAGTGTCATAGTCATAAAAACACACACAGGATGTACCAGAACCTAACAAACAAACATAACAAATGTATGTCAAAAAAACATTCTTGAAGAAAAGAAACCTTCTAATTATGTTCCTTCAATATCTAAATATTTTCTGTTTTACATCCGACTTTAGTGTTTATTTGTATACTTAAAATAATTATTATTGTATGTACTGCCAGTGGATCAACAACTTTCTTCTATGTTTTTAACATTAACTAATAAATGAATCTGAATCTGAAAACAAATAATTTAAGCACATCCTGAAGTTACAGATGAATTTGCACACAACTTTAGGCACGATTTTGGTGATCCTTTCTAGAGAGTTAAATCAACACCAATGAAATTTGGAGTATATCATTTACCAAAATGAAGGTCATACATAGGTCATTCCTTAAGTTATACATATTTATATCAAGTGTTATGGAATAGCCCACTTGTAAAAAATAATGTATGTTCTCATCTGAATAAAGGCCTGCAAAAATAGTGAATTGTCAGACGCTAAGAGAGAACATTGGTAACAACTCACAAAAGTATCCTAATCATTTCAAATAAAAGAAACATAAAACTTGGCCAATAAACCTTTAAAATATACCCCTTGCAAAAAAAAAGTGTACAGCAAGTAAAAATAAAATAAGATACACCATTCAACCAAGCTAGAATTCCTCCGACCAGTCATCATTTGCACCAACAAAGGCCCCAAGTATAGGCAAGAGGTTTTCCTCGGAATAATATATATATACATATATATTTAATTGAATGGCATATCTTGTTTTCTTTTTAAACAAAGAAAAATTTACAAAATGACAACAAATAATATCTCACAAACAAGTTAACAGAAAATACACACACTATAGTAAAACAAACCAAAAAAAGATATAACAAAATAAGAGCAAAGGTGAACAATTTTCAACATGAAAAGGGACAACATTAAACACAGATATGTTACATTGATGCAATTATGCTTTATGCATACATTGGTTGATCCGACAAAGGTGGTTGAAATCTCAACCGAGTTAATAACATGGGAGGCGGAACCAGGGGAGGGAGGGGGGTTGCTGGATGGGCTTCAGCCCCCCCCCCAAAAAAAAAAAACATACAAATTATCATCTGATTGTGATTTTTTGCATGGTCAGCCCCCTACCCCCTTTGGCTCATCCCTCCCCCCACTTTCAAAACATTTCCGCTTCCCCTAAATGCAGATTGCTTTGTTTTATTTTTCTAAGAGCAAATTTGATACTTAATAAATACATAACATTTTCACTTGGATAAACTCCTCCCCCACAAAAAAATAAAATCATGATTGTTAATAGGAAGTGGTGCCAATTTGAAGATTGTAAATATGACCGTTACTCTATTAATCCATTTAAATAATCGTTAGTGAAATCACCAAACTATGGCCTAATCATTAATTTGTGTGAATTTTAGCACAATTCAACAAATAATAATAATATATGACATTTATGAGGCACTGATTTATCTAGTTTCCTATTCAATGGCGCACTATATACTACCACACTAAATATCAAATAATTTGAACGGACGGATCATTTAATATCATACAGACTTAGTATCCCATGTTCTGTATTTAGATTGAATTTGTTAATTCCAATCAATTCAGCTTTTGAGCAGACATGTGGGTTGTTTATTGTTTTAATAAAACCTTTTAAATGAAACCAAATAAAATATGAATTATTGAATGAATGAATTAGGCACTAAACAATAGGTGCATCTTACCCGTGAAACTCGTAAAATCTGTGGTTTAAATGTTAAATAAATGTACTTTGTGAACTTTACAAATAATAAAAAATACTACACAGTTTTTCTTATCTCAGAGTCTGCAACGTAGGAGTTGCTGTCTTTCCAATCACAAATGCAAATATCAAAATATTAACTTTACATAGCATTGCATTGAATTAGGCTTAAACGTATAAAAGACAAAACAACACATTCATTCATTGAAAATCAATCATTTCAAATGATTTTTTTATTATTAGTTTCTAAAGTTAGATATCAGAGAATGTCCATTCTCTTCAACAGAGTGATTATAATTTATAATTAAAGCAGTACATTTATAATAAATACATAATCTATAATTGTGAAGTAACATTTTTTCTTTACAAGTGCAATGTGCACAAAAGGTAATATTAGGTGAGCCCATAAGCCTTCGTTGTGGGTTATTAAAACATCCAATTAATTAGGACAATGTGTTTATTCTATTTACATACATGTGTGTTTATTTTTTTAATTCGTAAGAAAGGTTCAGTCCCACATATACATAAATATGTAAGTCTGGAATTGGGAGATGTTAATTTATCTCAAGGGAGCTGAATAATTCTACAGGGGACAATGTTAGTTAAGGATCAATAAGGGATAAAAGACAGTATGAAAAGATATAGGGGGGTAGAGAGGATGAGAGGAATAGAGAGAGAGAGAGAAATAGGAAGGGAGACTATAACAAATATTCAAAGAGATAAGTAGGTAGTGACACTACATCTGGTCCGGCGAGAATTGCTTCGGGCTTAATTTTATCTAAGATGTAGGGTTAGGGTTGTTTATGTTAGGTTTGGGTTAGGTTTACGATATTGAAGCATTGTGGCCCAGTGGATTAGTCATCTGACTTTGAAATAGAGGGTCGTGGGTTTGAATCCCAGCCATGGCGTATTTTCCTTCAGCAAGAAATTTATCCACATTGTGCTGCACTCAACCCAGGTGAGGTGAATGGGTACCCGGCAGGATTAATTCCTTTAATGCATGAGCGCTGAAATGCAGCTCGAGCTAAAGCCGGGATAATAATAACAACACGCCTCAGGATAGAATATTTCTAGATAGATGGCGCCATATAGATGCCTATTATTATTATCATTATTGAACCCTGGGTCGAAGTTGGCTATTCAATTACTGTAGTGTGTGGAATTAAGAGCGGAGCAAATGTCATGAAAACCAGAGGGTGAGAGGAAGAGAGAGAGAGAAAGAGGGAGGGGGAGACTATATAACAAATGTTTTAAAGAGATGAGTAGATGGGCAAGATCATGGGAGAGGAAATGGAAAGAGAAATAGAAAAAAGAAATAAGAGTTTCAATGAAAAACGGAAGTGTCTTATCGTTCCTAGACAAGCAAATTCAAAGAATGAGATACACGTCAAGTAAAGGAAACTAGAACTTGGGCCAGAATCGATCACACAAAACAAGTTTCCAACATGAATTTGAATTGATTTTGCAGTCATATTCTCACTTTCTACAGGAATGTAAACATTCTTGGTCAATTCATCTATAAAAGTTGGTGTGATAATGAAAAAGAATATTTTACACAATGCAGACCTTTTAAAAGGTGAATTGGTAAAAAAAATAATAAATAAATAAAAGTGATACTGTTTAGAATATCACCTCCAGCTGTAAATACATATAAAGATTAATGAATAAAATGGGTGTTTTGAAATGAAAATGTATCACTTGTTTATATTAGATAAAACGTAGCTTTACTCAAAAGAGGACAGATGCTTTGTAACAAGTGAAATTCAAACTTCAGTGTGAATTTTCATAAAACTTTTGGCCATCAAAATTAGACATCACCAGCTGCTTATAGTACAACTATATAGTTTTGTGGAATATTAATACTACAGGTAAGGATTTTTCATGAGTAGTTCATATGTTATCAGTAAGTCATTCAAGTGTATGATACAAATACAATGTATTTCATTTATCCATTTAAGCTGTTACCACTACTGTATATCTAAACAATCACTCAAATATTTCATTGGAATCTAAAAGTTGAACAGCTCCCTCCAATGCACACATAATATCACCACCATCACACGACTTAAAAATAACATTGCAAATTCAGAAAATTCTCAAAAAATATCACCAATACCTCGTCAAAATACACACAATATGGAAGCCTGTGTCGTTGGTTGTACAAGAGAGTCAGACACTCTCTTAAACTGCAATACAGACAATTATTGTTGATAAGAATATTGACATTATAAAAAACAAAATAGTGAGGTAATCTCTAGTTGTGATAAAGAGAAAACATTGGCACTGAATCAAAATGGATGAAATATAACTTTAAATAAGATATATGAGTCCAGGGGCCCATAACACAAAGCAAAGCAATGATCGTAGAATATTTTTCTATGAATGATTGCATTGACTACAATGTACAATCAATCGTAAAAAAATCAAGCATACGATTAATTGCTAACCTTCGTGTTACGGACCCCAGGAGATCAGACAAATATAATTCCAGCATATAGTTGCAATGAACGTTAAGCAAACCAAGTTGTACCTAGAGCAATATTTAGATTTTTAATCAAAACCAGCATCACAATTTCAGTTTCATTCCATGATTTCTTATATAAGATGAGCTTAACTTCCTAAAATTTCCTTATCTTTACCACAGCTAAAGATTACCTTCAATTCATAAAACGCTCTGCGAAGGCCAAATACACCAATGTATCACATACAAAATATATTTAAGATGAGTGAAATATACGAATTTGGTGGTTAACTAAAAAATTGTTCGTACTCAGAAAAAGTCATCCCAACATCATATTTAACAAGTATAACAACATCAACCTTCCACAACCAACCACAGATATCATATTTTGACACTTACAAGTATATCTGATTGTGGTTTGATTTTTTCATATTTCAAGATAATAGAAAAGGTGGTATACAACTGTGTTGTCGTTACATATATAACAATTGTTTTCACATATGATGACCTAATATTCAACATTACACAGAAGTCCCGATCTAAATGTTCATCTATTTTAGTATTTGTGTGAGATGAACACATAGTGGTCTCTTTTGGAATTTATCCTTTGTTTTTAGAATAATGATCCTAAAATGACTAAAACTATAATTTCTTCATTTGGCAACAATCTAAGCCACGGAAATGCAAAAATCTTAAAAAAAAATAAAATCACCAGGGCAAAATATCATACAGTGCGTCCCACAAAAAAACAAAACTGAGATTTATCGATGATTTATCATAACTTAATCACAAATACAAAAGACAAATGACCTACCATAGTAAAGCTTAGAATCTCTTCTTTCATCTGGTACTACTTACATTATTTCTCATCCACGCATGAGTGAGCAAAAACAATTTGAAAGGGATACCAAAAAGTCACTTGGCGGGCTATATCTGGGTTTCAAAAAGAAAACCACATTTTCAAAAATTTCAATATCTGCTCTTTAATTTGATACCTCAATTACAGAAAATGGTCAAGGAATAAGAAAGTTCTGGTTATTTGAAAGGATTTCAATAATTTCATAAAATAAAGAGGTTTTACAGGCTAACGTTCAAACTCCCTCGACACTCCATTTTGTTGACGATCAGCCATGCATTAAGTCTTTTGTTACTGTGCGATAGCTTCTGTGGGAAACCGGTGAAAACATGTCTATTTAATGAAATTATGGAAATTCAATTATTGTTTCGAGAGATCATAACTTTTTTACTTCTTGACCATTTTCTGTGATTAAGGTATCAAATAAAAGAGCAGATATTGAACTTTTTAGTCATGTGACTTTCTTTTTGAAATTCAGATACCCCTTGCCAAATTAGTTTTTGTCATATTTTCTTCGAATTGTTTTTGCTCACTCACGCGTGAATTAGGAATAATGTAAGTAGTATCAGATGAAAGAGGAGATTCTAAGCTTTACGTTGGTAGGTCATATGTCTATTGCATTTATGATTAAGTTATGATAAATCATCGCTAAATCTCGGTTTCGTTTTTTGTGGGACGCACTGTATAGTGCAATTGATTAAAATTCATGTAAACTATGGAAAGCCACAATGTCATATTCCATTATCTAGAAGGTGTATATCTGAGCAGAGAGCTCTCCATAAATAATGCATACTCATCCACAGGAAATCAAGTTGACCGAAAAGCATGATCCTTTTTTAACAAAGGAACATATGCCTTGTAGATGGCATCGTTGGCTTGCCATAGATAAGACTGATTCTACAACAGTTGCACATATTATATGAATGTTTAAAAACTCAACATTTCGTAAGCCGTTCCTAACCAAAATAGGGCAGTGAGATGGATTCAGAAAACAAAGAATGAACAAAGTTTGACGTCTTTACTACCTGTGACAATGAAGGCTTGTTTCATATAAATTAACTGTCAGAGCACAAGAACTCCCCTAAGAATTCAAAACAAGGCTATATAAAAGCAGCATGGAATTTCCTGCATGTACTCTCGAGTGCATAAAATATAAAATAACATCTTACTAATTCTTAGGCATGAATGTAGTCATACACATGAAATTTTACACAATCATTTTTTTTTTCTTAACCACACTGTACAATTATAATACAAACACACACTTATTATATACAAATAGAGTTACAACTGGCTCTAAAACTACACAGCAATTTAGCTAAATTTTACACACACTATATACACACAGAATTTACAAGGTACTATAAACAAACTTAAGAATATAACGCATGAGAGATGGTTACCTTGATTTACTAAATAAAAAATATTACGTCACTATACGTTGATCAGCTTCTGTAATTTAGATAGAGGATAATTTGAGTGTGAAATTCATATTCAAATCTAAAAAGTGGTATCAATAATGTGATTGGAAGTATCTTTGATACTTGATGTCAGTTCAAGAAGATAAACAGAGCAATAATTAAAAAAAAATAATTCTTCATAAGCAAAACCGCAGTCATGCCATGATAGTATAAACTTCTTACAATGTTTGAGCCAGGCAAATGGTGTAATATAAAAAAAAATAACTGAAAATAAGGGCAATGCTTAATTTATGTTTATTAACAGATACAAACTGTTTACTGAATGTTTACATGTTTTTTTCAGACTCATTTGCAATGTGATGTTTACTTATTTAGATACAAACACGTCAGGGTTAATTTTGCCAAACAGTTTCAGAATTCACTATTATACCACAAAAGGAATGTATCCTATTTCTTGAAATAATGAATGCTACCTTTAACACATTGCCTACTGCAACCAATGGGCCGTGAACAAGCCTATGGGACTCTACAAACTTCAGTAGTGATGAGTTGCATTCATTCAAATTTCTATACCATAAATTCTATTGCAGTCTACAATGTATTTCCCAGAAATACTCCCAACTTTGTCAGATAAAGAGATGAATATGACATATTTGTGAACTAATTTATATGCTAACACTCAAGATTTTGCATAAATTTAAAACACATTAATTAGTTTTGCACATTTTGTTATCTTCTCATTCACTTTGTTCAGGAATCTATGAGAAGCGCATGTTTTTGCCGTTAACAAGTCCTAAAATTCTCCCAAATAAACACAACTGCAAAATCTTTAGCATATACTTGTGCAGTATCCTCCATCTAAATGTACTACAATTTAACTTTTAAAATATGAAATGTCTCCACATAAAAATCATTGGGGTTGAATATTGAGCTGTAACACAAAATCACATTACTTCATGATTTAAAAAGCAGGTATTTTACAAAAAAATCTTAACATACATTGAACAGATTGCCTCATGAAAGCGATAGTAAAATAAATAGGAGTTCATTCTTGTGTGAAGTATCGGAATTTGAATAATCATTTATGTTGTACAACATGATTGTAACAAGTCTTTTTGGTCCTATTTCCGCTGAAATTTACATGTTAAAAACAACAGGGAATAGCGATTGTGTATTTTTGGTTCATTATTTGAAAAAAAAATATTTCACATAGAAAATAAAGAAGAGGACCAAGGTTTATAAAATTCAATCATTAAAAAAGAAAAATCAGCAAGTACGCACACAAGACAATATATTAACCTCTCAATTACATTGTCAAATACAAGTAAAAAAAATACTTAAATTAGAAACAAACCTATATGAAAATATTAGATAGCCAAGACAGATAGCCAAGCGCGATTGGTCCATAACGCGTCACGTGATATGATCAATATCAATGTATTTTCCCAGCCGGTCCACCTTCGATGAATATATTGACCAACCGGTCCATGAATATATTTTTCTACGTGTATGGCGCCCTCTTGTGGATTAGATGTTACCATGCATTATCGGCCTGCATTGGGTCCTGGACCTGGTCTGGGCTCGAACTTGGATTTAGATCTATAGGGCTAGGCCTAAACAAAGTTGATTTGAATAGAAAAGGGTCATTCACTGCGTTAGACTAACGTTACTTAGATCAAGATCTAACGTTAGATCTATACCAGTTCAATCAATCACTGTGAATATTATAAACATGCTGCACGCATCGTTAAGCCTAACTTTATATTCATCATTAGAGGCTATCTAATATAACAGATATTGACTGATGGGATGTGTAAAAAAAACATTCTTTGGACCACCTAAATGATTAATATTTTCCCTTGTGATCATATTTTCCCTCAGCGCTGCGCGCTTCGGGAAATATATTATATTATAATATATAATAATATAATATATTATTAATATTATGATATATTATAATATATAACCCCTCGGGAAAATACAAATCCGGCGGTCCAAAGAATGTTTATATTACACACCCCATTAGTCAATATCTGTATAATATTTGTCAAGGAATGACTCATTTTGGTAGAAGGATACCATTGACAAAAGGGGAGGGTGGTATTTGGTCTTTCTTTTACAATTCCATAGTAACATGCTTTTCAGTCACAATATTTCAAGTATTCAATTATTGGGAGATATAGGCCTACTGACCATCCATTTAGTTTTGGATAGGATTCATATTGCTAATTCAATGGTCTTGAATCAAGTCTATATTGAAAATCATTATTCTAAAAGAAGAGGATTGCAGCATTTCAAGTATTTATCTTCTTTTTATCCAATTCTAAAATATTTAATAACCATAATAATATGCAACATTTTTCTATTGCTTAATAGAATGCTTCCAAGCACTGCATACTCGTACCCCACAATATCAGGCTACCCTGATCGGATGCTTGAGTATTCAAGGAATTCCTTCCGACCGGGTATCCATTTACTATGCCTGGGTGGAGAATGGCAAATGTAGATAAACGCCTTGCCAAAGGACACGAGTGCCATGGTGAGATTGAAAGCCTGGACAGCATTTCATCAACATTTTTGTCTGACAATTTGTAGGAACTGACAACTTTCCTTGTTCTGATTGACCGAGAGGTTCTGTTACTACGGTAACTGTCAGATAAAACAGGACTCGTCGGATAAAACGTCCGACAAGTCCTTTCACGAAACGCTCCCTTGGTCCTTGTGGTTCAAAGTCCAGACGATTATCCACTGAGCTTGAGGAGTCTCGTGAAGTAAAGTAAACATGGACAAAAATAGGATCGGGCATACCATATTCCATGGAATTGCCCTACAGTGAATTATGATTGCATTCCTTTGATTTTTATCAGTTTTTCACTGATAAAAATGCTTGACATTCGACAGATAGGGTCTTTCACTTTCATTGTCTACCATTGTCCAGACTGATATATCCCCACAAAAGTAGGACTTTGACCTATGAATAATGCCAGTCGGGTACACATTTGGTAAAGAATACTGGACGGATACAAGAACAGCCTCTGTGTCTTTGCTCTTTCCTACACATTGAATGTCCAAGTATCAGCAATTCATACCATATAGATGTAGTATCACTTAAGCAATAACTGCACACACTTTTCTTAATGTGTGGGACTACGTACTTATCACTGCAGTCAAAACTTTGAAGACTCAGATTAGAAAGAAACAAAATGATATATAACGCTGCTCATATGCACAGGCACAAACCCAATGTACAATAAAAGGTGAAGTGCAGATTAAACATGATCGATGGTTTGATTAAATTGTGACATTCAGTATGATTCTTAATATTTTTTTTCTTTTCTAAGCGCCTATCTAATGTGTGAGTGTGTCCAATTCATTTATTAATGTTCATTCTTTCAACCTTTTCATCATAACTTCATGGATATCAAATAAGTGACTACTATAATCTATCATATGGCAAGGGGGCTGTTTAAATTAAAACTGCTTAATTTAAACAAAAATAAACATTACACAATTTATCATTAAGGAATTCATTAATACACATCAATACATCAATAGATAATTAGTGAGATGAAAAACATTAGATATCAAAGACGAACAAATACTATCAGTTTGTGAGAGATACCCATAAGCCTGTATTCCGAAGTCCAGTTTAACCTTAATAAGCTATGATCTAGCTCTATAATACAATTTGGGGAAGATGAAAAATTCAACATTTTATTTACATTGCTTTTCTTTTTTTTTCAGTGCAAACGTTCTGCATGCTTTAACGTTGAAGGAACAGTCACTGATGGGCTGATAAAAACTTATCATTCTTTCGCCTTGAAAGAGTTCTTCACAAGTATCAGGAGACGTTTTCAGACAATATGAGATGGTCATTATTGCTATATTTTTAAAATACAGCCTTTTCTAAGCTGCCCTCAAAATTTCAACATTTTGAGGTACAAGGTTACATCAGCCCAGCCAAAAACTAATTTATTTACCATTCCTAGACAATAACAAATGATTTGAGAGCTGCTTAATTGAGCATGTATTACTAGAGTTAGAGATTTGATCCACAATTGGCCTTCCACAGTTAAAATGCCAGAATTCAAAGTGAACCTGAGTTCAGAATAAGGGCTAGAGCATTTCCATTTAGTCTTAGACAAATGGTAGCGGGTTCCACAAACATCTCCAATCACTGGGACACACACATGTACACCCACACACACACACAAATGGACTAATTAATCACAGAACCTGACAAACATGATTCCCTACACCATCGAGGAGACATTGAAAGGATGGATTAGGCCCCATTCACACTTGATGAATAAATCACCTCAATTAATATTAATATTCAATGTCAATATTCATCCATGATATCATCCATCCTAGGTTGAGGAGGGGCTGCAAGTGCATGAAGAAGCAATATATCCATTCAGTGTTAACCCTCTTGATGGAAGGGTTTATAATGTGCTTGTCCCCTTCCTCCCCCCCCCCCCTGCAAGACAAAATGGCATGGGCATCAAGGTCTTTATAGCCATCTTTATACCATGAAATTCCTTGTGGTCAATCCCCACTCACATTTAACTCAAAATTATTTTGACCGTTTGAGGTGGTTTATCCATGCAATGTGAATGGGGCTAGTATAAATGATGGACGTGCTAGACAAGGTGTTCATTTATCATCACACTCTTCTGCACCCTTTTCCCACGGTGGTATGGTTCGCTGCTCTTCTATGCGCTTGGACTGGATGCGCTGGATCAGGCTGAAGAAGTCCTCGTCTGGGACGGTGGGGGCGGGGACCTGTATGGGTAACGTGCTGCGCTGGTCCTCTATCCTGGCCCCCTGTGGAATGGATCAGGAGGAAAAGAATACATAATGGTGAGGGTAGTTGACTGAAACGAAATAAAATTGAATACAAACTATGTATGACTGCCATGGCTATGATGTAGAGGATTATCTTTTGTGTTAGTGGGGACAGAACAAAGGATAATCCTCTGCACCTACGCCAATGGTGACCGCAAAGTACAGGGAGTTATGGTAGATAGGTTATGAACTCTTTTCCTCTACTTTCTCCTCTTTCTCTCCATCTCCTTCCTTGATCTCCATTCCTCCCCCCCCCATCTGGTCCTCTCACCTCCTCCCCTCACCTCCTTCATTCCCTCTCCCACCCCCCATGACCCCAGCAATAGACTGATTATCAAGCAGGCCCTGCATAATATACTTATCATTGCCCATCTACCGCACATTCAAATATGTCATGCTCTTAACAAGAAGGCAGAAGGACCCCCATTTTTAAGTCTTTATTATGACTTTGCCTTGGACTGAACCCACCACCGCTAATTCATGAGGCAGTTGCTCTACCACTGAGCCACCATGCCAATTTAGGCAACCTGATTCAGCTCTCAACGTGAACATCAACATCCCACTTGAAAACCCCCATCGTGCACTCCCACCATACCTGACACCTGATGATCATCTCAAAGAAGTCATCATCTGGTTCGGCTCGATCTCCTTTGGCTAATAGCTTCCCTACAACGTCTTCATTGGCCCTCAGACCCGGTAGCCCTGGTAACCGTTGGGCGGAGGATGCCCTCTGCTCGTTGAGACGGCTACCCTGGAGTTTGGCGATCTCGTCTAAGAGTTCTTCCTTTTCGGGTAATCCTGTATGAAATGGATGATAGGTCAGACTAAATGAACTCTCGAGTACATGCTCAAACTTTGCAATCTGAGGGTAGAAAGAATTACCTCAACATCATCTTAATTTGTATAATTATCATGATCAACATTATTATTTTCATTATTACCTCTATCAGCATCATCATCATCAGCATCACCATCAACATCATCATCATTATCATACCTGCCAACATCTAGAAATGCAAAATCTTGACAACCAATGGCCGGGGGTCCAAGGGACCGACTAAGCCCCTGGCAGGAACCAGGGGCAGAGCCCCATGCAGGTGTCAAGAAGACAGTGCCCCCTGAAGCTCCTGGATTTTACCAGCTTTATTCCTAAAGGGACTGGGCTTGAGACACATTGCGAACTGGGGAAATGAATGGGTCTATGGCGACTTTTCCCACATTTTTATTTTTCTAGCATGAAATTTCAGGAATCAAGACGTCCTGATTTTGGACCATTTTGAAAGCTGAAAATCGGGACAATCCTGATAAAATCAGGACAGTTGGCAGGTCTGCATTACCATTATCATCATCACAATCTTGCCATCATCATTATCAAGACACCACCATAATCACAATCATTATTTTTCATTCAAAGAATTCTAAGTGGTTTCTGTGCATTGCCTCACACACCAATCATCAAAATGGAATTCTGATGACCAGTGAATGATGAGACAATCCAAGATTTACTGTAGCATCCATCCCTTAATGGACTTACCAATTAAAAATGGCCGCCCAGTTACACATAGGATGCAGTAACCTTGAAGAATTATTCAAACAAACCTTTTAATAAAGCTTCCACTATAATTGAAATTAATCATTCAGACTTGGCACCACAAATCATCAGTTAACATTGGCAAACATAATCTATGGAACTTCTCTCCAAAGTTGCATGGACAAACTAATGAAATCAAATTGTGAATATTTTGATTGATTTACTATTTAACAGCATGGGGATAAACATTAATGTCTGCAATGTCAAAAAAAATCATCATTCTCTCACCATTTCCCTCCTCGTCTGCTAGCTTCTTCTGTAGTCTGCCAAACGAGCATCTTTGCTCATCCATTCTATTGCTCTGGAAACGACTGAGGGCCTCAAAGAAGTTATCGGCATCATCTAGCATCTGTGTGGGTTCGCCTCCCTAGATTGGCAACCAAAGAAAATGTTTGGATCTTCAACAATTAAAAAGTCAGGAAAAAAAATGTTTGTTCGAGAAAAATGGCAACCAATGGAAAATAATTATTATAATACTACTACTATTAATAATGATAATAATAATAATAATATAAATATTATCAATAATAATAATCATAATAATGATAATAATAATAATAATAATGAATAATTACAATAAACTATATAAAAAATAATAAATATATGGCATTGATCCCTAAATTGGAAAACAAGGGAATTCTTTAAATCTCAAATTGTTATGAATTATGCAAAAATATCAAAAAAACATGTTTTTAATGATGGCCATTCTATTTGGAGTTATAAACTCAGTATTCCTAAATTTGAATGGGTGAAGTATAGTACACTTTCACATCTTTTATATAATTTTGCCTCAAATCACACAGAAAGTTAAAGCATTAAAAAATATTGAATAAATAAACCGAATTTAGCATTCATAATCTCAATCCATTCTACCATGAGTAATAGATATTGAAATTTATGTACAGTTTTAAGAAAATATAATGCTGAAGAAGTATGTACATTGTCAGGTTGTTTTTAATCTGTTCACTTCTTGTTATTTTGGCATTTAATTTAACGTTGCATGCATAGAAAATGTGAAATATTGAATATTTGTGAAAAAGCTTTGCTTATAATGATAAAGTAACAATTCTTGAGTATTCCAAAAAGAAGAAATAAACATGTGATAGCTGTCATCATGGTTAAAATAACTAGAATTAAATCTTTAAACCACGCTGTTGAAAATCATTCCAGGTTTAATATGAGCGATAAAAGTTGTGACAACTGATTAAAATCTTGCATGAAAATATTAAAGAAACAAGACATCAGCCATGCCATTAATTATTATTAGATTTCTAACCTTATAATATTTTACAATCATTCATCAATACATAATGGAGATATAAAAAAAATACAAATTTCCTTATTACCCCAATAGAAATTGCTAATTCATCTCAATATTCCAATCAAGAATAAAAAAGGGCATTTTAACCCCAATACAAGACCGATGATTTCATGACAAACCATTTTCTTTATGGTAGTTTAACTGACCAGTCAAGATGTACCCGGTATTCATACTTTTGAAAATCTTGGTTTTAAATAAGGTTTATAAGGTCACATAACAGATTTTTAGATAAATCGAAACCTTTTAAACATTCCACATTCTCAGTTAATGTAACATAGGACAAATAGATTCTCAAACAACTCAATATTCTGCATACAAATGTTTTCAATATTATTTCTGTAATAATCCACTCAGCATGAGTTGCAACATTTACATTTTGGAGTTTACTTTCATGTAAAACACAATGGCTCTACACAGATGTGGAAACTACATGTACATGTCTCGCAGCCCAGAAATAATACTTTCTAAAACAATAAGAGTAAATCCAGCTGTTAAATGTAAAACAAATAGGACCAACCCATGCAAATAGAATGCACAATCAAAGCATGCAAACAAATACAAAGTCAAAGCATGCATTACACACCGTATGGGGAAAAAAGAATATGATATTAAAGTTTTGATGCTTGAAGAGATCCAAATAATTTCTCGATTGCATTATATTATGATTAAACTCAGTGTTAATCATAGGTTAGAAATTATAAATTACCTGTATTATTGTTAATTGTTTTAATAGATGTTAAGAAAAAAATTGGTAGTGGGGTTAAGTAATACAAATTTCATGAGGTGTTGTCTACCTTCCGTGCTGAGGTCTGTGTTTTAGCTTTGGACGGGGCGGGCGCACTATTCTTGGCACTGCTAACTGGCTCCTTGGAATGCTTAAGGCTCTGCTTATCTTTGGATTCTCCGCCATTCTTTAATTTGATCTTACTCCCCGGCCTAATTTTCCTTTTAGGGACTTGGCTGATTTCTGCTTTCTGGGTGAGGGGAGATTGGGAGGATTTTGTTTCATGTTACGAGTGAAAACGGTGAACAGGATTTCTCCATGGTGAAGGAAAGTGAAAATGACTTCATTTTTTGTGTAAACTGAACCAGTTTCAGTTGATTCATGGTTTACAGTCTACATGAATGCAAAAACAAATAAATGAAAATGGAAATGACTATATGACTCCTTGGTCCCACATAATTTAAGACAACACATTCTTTTGGGAGTTGTCTAAAGGTAATTAAACATACATAAGAGCGAGAAGGCAAGAGAAAGAGAAAGAGAGAGAGAGAAACAAGTGTGATTATAAGAGTACAAAGGGATACAGAGAGGAGGAAAAGAAAAATAGAGTAGGAGGGAGAGAGAGAGAAGAAAGATAGATAGACACAAAGGCCCGTATTCTGAAGTCAGGTTTAATTTAGACCATGGTCTAACTCTGTGCTA
Source organism: Lytechinus variegatus (assembly GCF_018143015.1). NCBI lineage: Eukaryota > Metazoa > Echinodermata > Echinoidea > Temnopleuroida > Toxopneustidae > Lytechinus > Lytechinus variegatus. The sequence continues at coordinate 27,740,887 of NC_054754.1, forward strand.
AAATTATGGGAAGCCAAATATGTCAAAATTTTGTTTATCCTTCCAAGACAATTAAGAATTATCTGAGACTAAAATGAGCTGGTATACATTCTACCTCTACTGTTACAGAATTATGTCACAACTGGCTTCCCATAGTTAAACCACAACTTAAAATCTGAGTTTAAATTAAACCTGACTTCAAAATATGGGCCAAAATGTGTGCAGAATAAGAGAAAGTGAAAAAGATATTCATACAGATATACGTATGTACGAACAATAAACTCACAAAAGTGAATGAAGCTTGTAAATTACATACAGTACATGTACTTGAAAATATCAAAGATAAAATAAGACAATTGCTAAGAAAATTACTAGTGTGATTGAAAATATTTCAAAGACACATGAGAAAAGTGAAGATGGAATACAAGCATGACTAATTGACAAAAATATCCAATTACACAATACATGAACCTACATGTAGATGAAAAAAGAATAAGACAATGAGATTGGGATATGAAATTTGTAATAAACAGAAACTTTTTTTATGAATTAAATCTTCCAAGTTTGTGAAGATTGAGGTGAATCCATATTGGAAAAAAAAGAATATCAATAAATTTTCAACAAATTTTTCAATAATTAATCTTCATTTTCAGCTTTTTTCCCATTAAATGTCCTGGAAATAGTCTTTAAATCTGAAATAAACAAATATGATCAGACAACTTCTTTTCAGTATATTCAAGGCTACTACCTATTAACAGGACAAAGCACATATCTCAAGATTTATCTTGACGAAGTTATACTACTTTCAGACTGTTATTGAGATAATACTTTGTTGTTTACTCAAGCGGGCCTTGCACTGAAATACTGGATAAAAAATTCAATGTATTGTCCACATAATTTTGAAGATTTTTTATTCATTTATTTATTTCATCAGATATGACCAGTAATAATATCCAAAATCTCTTAGATGCTTGCCTAAGCTTTTGCAGGGAAAATATAAAGAAAAATGTTTATTCTTTTGAGATATCCAGTCACATTATATCTTTGAAGAAAAATTATGAAATGGTACAATGAAGAGCTCTAACAACTTTAAAAAATTGAATGCATGAATTTTTAACAATCATTTAAAAAAAATTATTTCATATGCTTCAAAATTACAATTAAGAAGAAAGTTATGGTGGCTTTAAATCTCTTTATCAAAGACAAAAAAGCAGGGAGAAATGTTTGCATCGGGCTGCATGCAAAACTAAAATGAACATGACAAATGTATATTATATGCACAGATATACATGTATTTACCAATACAATTGTACTTTGAACTCTAATTCTAATTAAAACCAACATATTCTTCTTTTTTTGTAGTATGGTCTAAGTACAGACATAAAAGAGCAATTCCATTAAATCATGAACCTTTTTGTGCATCCAACCCTTACTATTATCCATTCTTAATTCACTTTATCAGCTATTTTAGCCGTGATAATATTAGAGCATTAAAACTTTTCACATGAACTGGAAAACAGACATAATAATTTCAGATAGAAACTATACATGTATATAAAGTGCTGGATGAACAGATTTCATGGAATTGCCCAAAACAAATCAACCAAAATACACCAATTCAATGGCATAGAAAAGTACACTGAATGAAAATACAACAACTGTCACTAAAAACAATGATAAGAGATGTCAGTGTAATACTATTACATACCTTTTCAGGCGTCATGGCAACAAGTTCTAAATTCTCCATACTTCTCCTTCTTCGGGGTCTAGCACCTGAAAAGGGGAAGAGCATGAAGTGTCAGCCAAATTTTTTTTGATGAATATGATTATGAAATCTTACATCAGTTTCTAAATTCTTTAGCAAGAAATGTATCCATATTTTGCTAACTTTTAAGAATGCATTGCATTGTCATGGAGAGGGGTTTGTATGGTTAATAATAATAACATTGGATTTCTTCTGTCGTAAATCAGATATATTCATCAGCATAGATATTGCATGAGATATGACTGCAGTATATCTGATATAACACTTGAGTTCATCCAATATTACATAAGTATAGTTGATTTTATTTGTGCACCACATTGCATATGTGCATATGTACAATATATCTCTGCACAGCATTGTAAATGTGTACATTGAACTTGAACTTAATAGGGATAAGATACATCCAACTGATTAGATCAAATAACACAAGAAGAAGTATCAATTCATTATTGGCTCCCAATCAAATAGTTACTGAGATCAAGCAGACATTGTAAACTGGGTTCCAATAGAAACTTTACAGATTTCACGAGCGCACCACACAAATTTCACTCCGTCAAAATGAACAAAATTTTGAGAGAGGCTAGCCTCAATAATCTTTAATAAGCACATGTCAATAATTCAGATATTGGTTTAATCACAAATAAGCTGTATCCCCTCAAATCAATTGGTTCTGGAATCCAAAGTCACAAAATGGCAAAAGAAAGACCAATGAAAATGAGATGGGATTGAACAAACTTACCAGGTGAATAAAGTTCACAGAATGACCATCGGCATGTTTCATTGATTGCCTCAATAACTAAGAAGTTACAGGAAGTTAACATTAACATTTTAAACACACCTATTGAGGTCAAAGAAGCACAATGCATGAATGGACTCAATAGCAATCAAACAAAGAATGTTCATTTGCTATATAATCCCACCTCATTTTCATTGGCCTTTCTTTTGCCATTTCCTAACTTTGGATTACGGAACCAATTGGTTGAGGGGCTACATCCTCTTTGTTATTATTAAACCAATCTCTTAATCATCGACTTGTGCCTAGTAAAGATTACTGGAGCTAGCATCTGTCAAAATCATGTTCATTTCGACTGAGTGGAATTTGTGTGGTGCACTTGTGATGTTTGATAAGTTTCTTTTGGAACCCAGTTTAGATTAAAAGGAGTGCAATTGATCCAATCTCACACACCACTCAACTATGGAAAGCTAGCGGAAACCATCATCTAACATGCGTTTACTTTTTTTAATATAATGCCATCTAAATGTGACAAATACCTGTGCATAGTCATTGCTTAGTACATCACTGAAGTCTTAAAGGGGAAGTTCACCCTGAAGAAAACTTTGTTGTAAAAATAGCAGAAAAAAAGTAAGAAATATTGGTGAAGGTTTGAGGAAAATCCGTTAAAGAGTAAGAAAGTTATTAGAGTTCAAAGTTTTGGATTTGTGACGTCATAAACGAGCAGTTGCCCCATGTGTTATGTAATATAAAATGCATGAATTTCGAATTTTGCATGGTTCCTGATGACTTATTTTCTATTCATGATCGGGTGTGAAATGATTTGTCTATTGATATACAAAAGGTACAGTAAAAACCATTTTCAATTTTCTGAGAAAATGACATTTCATTGATTTTTTACCATTCGCTATGTAGGAATGCTGCTCCAAATGACATCACAAATCAAATATTTGAAATTCTAATAACTTTAAAATTATTTGATGAATTTTTCTCAAACCTTCTGCAATATTTTTTATTATTTTTTCTGCTATTTTTACAATAAATATTTTGTCAGGGTGAACTTCCCCTTTAATGTTAAAAAAGTGTGCCATTGAACAGGCAAGTAGAGGTGCTTCATCAATTCTATATACTATCATTATTATTAGTCTACGTGGATAAGTATATACATCTATAGACAAAATATTATGAAGGAGCTGGCTTTCAATAGTGGAGATTGGTGGGATCAGTCACACTTCTCTGTGAGACAGAGCTATGGATTACTCAACAATAGAATCATGCATACCTTTAGTTTCTTGTAATGGGGTTTGAACAGTTGTACTGACATCACTGCAAATGAAGGATAAAAATAAAACAACAAAAATGTTACTGAAAATATATTTCCACGTTTCAGAAACAAGTATTCAATCATTTTTAGCCAAACCTCACTGTATCCTGAAACGTTGGCTATCCAACCCCTTACTTTCACATTACTCTGAACTAGAAATCCCATCCCAGCCCTAAACCAACCCTCATGCCTTCAGATATATTAAGGCAGGACTACTTGATGTAGAAAAAATTTATCACTGATAGTATTTGTAACTACTGTTGCCAGCACTGGTTGGAATCTCCCACCACTCAAAATCTATGACCTGGGCAAGTACACAAAGCTTAGTAATCATCGTAGAACACTTTTCTATGATTGATTCCATTGACTACAATGTAAAATCAATTGTTAAAATCAAGCGTACGATCAATCGCTAACCTTTGTGTTACGGGACCCAGGTGGTTGTTTCATAAAGCTGTTCATAAGTTACGATCGACGTTATGAACGACTGGTGATTCTTTCCTGTGGTGAATGATATACTGCAAATTTGCATTGGTGTTGATTTAGCTTCTAAGAAAGGTTCCCCAGTCGTACATAAAGTCGCTCATAACTTATGAACAGCTTTGAATGCAATATCGGCACTGAATGCAATATCATGCCCATCCGTCCAGCACCAATTACTCCACTGACAAAGAAAATCCTACGAAACCGATATTTTCAATGTTTGAGTCCTAAAAATATGTAATCTAAAACAAAATCAAGTCTTGAAATAAACATCCAATGCCAGCGCTTTTAGTAAAATACTCTGGGATTTGGTTCAAGCGAGATACATCATATAGGGCAAAGTAGATGGAAAGGGGTTAGGGCAATTTCTGTATTAGTGCATGGTACATGTAAATCTGACTAAACCTGTAAAATTGGAAACTTATTTGGATTTAAACCCTGGGATACAATGACGACTTTATGGTGAGGTTCTTTATTTTTATCACTGCAGGAATTGTTCAATTTCCAGTTGGTCATTTTGTGTTCTTTATAATAATAATAATATGTCCATTTATATAGCGCAGTTACTATGTGCATATACTCAACTGCATTTGATACTTGGTATCATATTATTACCCCGGCTGTAGCAGAGCCACCATATTAATAGGTGCTAAAGCGTTTAAGGAATACTTACCTAATATCACTGGTACTTATACCAAAGAGACTTTGCAAATCTTGTAAATTCATCTTGGCTGTGACTTCTCCTGTTCTATCTCCAACCTTGAAAACAGAGTAAAATTATTATGTTGAGTTACAGGGGAGCATGAGGAGGGTGTGGAAGGACAAAGATGAGGAAAATAAAATAAGGAGTAGCAATAGTAGTGGGAGGAGGAAGGGGGAGGAGGGGAGGAAGAGAGGGAGGGGAGCGGAGGGGAGGAGAAAGGGAGGAGGGGGAGGGGAGGGGAGAAGAGGAGGGGAGAAGGAAGAGGACAAGATGGAGGAGGAAGAAGGGAAGTGGAGGAGGGAGAAGGGGAGGAGGAGCAAGGGGAAGGAGAGGAGGGGGAAGAAGGGGAGGAAGAGGGGGGAAAAGGGAGACAGGAGGGGATAGGAGGAGGGAGGGAGAGGAGGGGGAGAAGAGAAGGGGAGATGGGGAAAAGGAGGATGAGAGGGACAAGAGGGGAAGTGAAAGAGGGAGAGGAAGAAGAGGAGGAAGGGGAGGAGGAATGGGTAGCAGGAGAAGAAAGAGGGGAGAAGGAGGATGGGTCAAGGAAGTAGAAAGAAGAGAGTAATTCTTTTTTTAATTTCATTATAATATTCTCCAGATTTCTGTTTAAAGATGTATATATATTCAACAAAGCATAATTACTCTACAATATCCAAGAAAATTGTGATAGAATAATCACCCTTACCCTAGAAAAATGAAAATAAGCGTTACTACTCAGGAGACTCATTTATGAAAAATAAGTACATATAAAAAGATGTCATTAAATAACAGAAAATTGTGCAACTGACTGTATGGTATTCCTGGGGGACTTTCATTACGGTATCTTTGATGGAAAATTGCTTTTTAAAATATCAAATTTCACAGTGAAAGCTGCTAAACCTTTTACATGCCAAAGCCACCAAGTGGTACCTCTGAACAAACATAACTCAAATCCCTGATGCTCTTTCTGTTGAGGCCTTCAAAAGCAGACTAAAGACATTTTGTTTTCTTCTTGGTTAGTTATTCATAATGTAGTAAATGTTAATATATGTATGTATTTTTTCCTATACTTATTGTTTGTTTGTTTATATTTTAATGTATTACATGATATGTTGTACATGTAAAGTGCACTGAAATGTCAACATGCTATATAAATGTAACATGTATTCATTGTATTGTAATGTATTGTATTATATACATTGTACAACTCCTACACACTTGCAAATTTCCTGACGTTGAAGGTTAATACTATGATTTGGGAAGAGAACAACTAATTACTTGTGAATATTCTAAGAGACAAAAAGCTGCTAATTACCTCTCTTGATATTTGAAGATGTAGTGTTGCATAGTGAAGAGCTTTTTCATGGTTTCCTAAAGACGTATGAGCATTCCCTAGACTCCAGCATGCCCGGCCTTCTCCAACTCTGAAGACAGGGGAGTGTTTTTCACAACAAAAGGGGGGAAAGGGCAAAATGGAGGGGGAAGGAGCATATATTTCTAAATTAGAAAAATTACTCAACAGAGGAAATTATCAATAAAAAAAATAGTGAAGTGTATACAGTCCTTAGCAATTTCCACAATTAAAAAATGCATAAAGCCTGACTAAACCTTTTAATAATACAGGCTCAACATGGTAAATTTCATTAGACTATTATTCTCACATTCTAATATTTCTGAAGTGACACGACCATCATATAATTTTTCAATGATTGTTTTTTTTTTATCAGAATAAGAATTCAACCCTTAATGCCAATAATCAGGTTTTGCACACTACATGTACCTCAAGAATGTTACTATTTTTCTTGATAAAAGCTTTAATCAGTGAATGCCAAAAAGCTACATGTAGATTGAATAAATAATCTGTAAAATAAAAAGTCAAAACAACAGAAATGTCATCAAAATTGGATAGGCATATAGCAGAATCAAGTTGTTTCCAAAAGTTCAATCTAAACTTCACATCATTCCAAGATATAGGCAATACTAGGGTGTACAGACAATTCTAGGATCTACGTTGTCTTGGATTGTTCTTTTTATTACTTAGTGTTGTTTGTGCAGCAACAGACACATAAAGGGGTGATGATTTTGGTAATACGGAACAAGCATGATTAAAACATTGATAAAATACCAGCTCAAGTAATACAACAACAACAAAAACAACAAAAAGTTGATTTGAATAAAAAGAGAAAAATCCCACTAGCATAACACTGAAAATTTCATCAAAATCGGATGGAAAATAAGAAAGTTATGACATTTTAAAGTTTCGCTTAATTTCACAAAACAGCTATATGTACATCCTGGCTGGTATGCAAATGAGGGGACTATGATGTCATCCACTCACTATTTCTTTTGTATTTCATTATATGAAATATTCTAATTTTCTCCTCATTGTCAAGTGAAGACAATGATTAATTCCTCCCTGAACATGTGGAATTAGTATTGTTTAATACTAAATGGTTCAGTCAAGTTGGTCCTTATTGTCAAATCTATAAAAAATGAAATATTGTATAATTTAAACAATAAAAAACAAAAGAAATAGTGAGTGATGGACATCATCAACTGACTCACCTAGTTGTGCATTTCACCGTTTTGTAAAAAGTAAGCGAAACTTTAAAATGTCATAACTTTCTTTTTTTACATCCGATTTTGATGAAATTTTCAGCACTATGCTCGTTCGATTTTTCTCTATTTATTCAAGTCAGCATTTTCCTGGGGGTGGACTTGACCTTTAACAATCCACAAAATATTTTGCTTCTGGTATTTACATAACAGTTTGACATAACCTACACACTGGTTTTTATGCCTAGCACTGATCATTAAGCTTAGATACACTTGAAGAAAGAGGTGTTATATGAAAGAAAAGCTGACATTTCAATAATTCCATTAAGCAAAAGAATCAGGTCTGTTTAAGCCAGACTAAATCAATTTACATGAGATAATTCTTGTGTGGTGGTGTAGAAAGTAAAGCTTCACTGAATACATAAAGCCATGTTCCTTGTAAATTCATTTAAAGAAGCGCACATTTTTATTATCTTATAATGACATCTAGAATTCAAAAAGACATGGCTTATGAAAGATAGACAATTAATTAACTACTTTACATGTATGATGTACCTGATAAAGTTTTGTACATACAGTAATATGGACAACTCATTTTCTAAGGAGTAATCAAATGAGTTTTAGAAGATTGACTTTAAAATGCATAGGGAGTGAGGAACATTTATAACCACTGCTTAAAGGAAAAGTATGATTTTGTTACTTTTACATAGTCTAAAGATATGATCGTTTAAATCTTTTTTCCTATCAATGTCTAATTGTTCTAATTAATATTTTGCATTTCTCTCCTAGTGAATAAAAAATGCTTACTTTATTTTTGTCAGCTTTCTAAAGCAATTCATAAAAGAAATTATTGGTTTTGGAACTTTGCTGTAGAAATAGCTATTCACATATCTCGATTTGGATGCCTTTCGTGTTTAAAAATCAAGTCAAAATCAGTTAGTGTAAGGTTCCATTCATCCTGTCTTGACTGGCAGAGTTCACACATAACTATTTGATATGAAAATTCCAACCTGTAAAATCTTAACGATCAAAGTTACGAATAGTGGTATGAATACTAACTCAAAATTCTGGTCCCCCTGTAGGAAAGCAAATTCAATTCCAAATCGTAATGACGCCCATGATTATCTGCTTCGATTTGAAGCTGATTTGGGCTTTACTATAACTACAGAGTTTGCAGCGAAGCATAATTCTGAATTTGGCATTCATCGCATTATGCTGAACTTCAAATGACATAATTTTACTTCTAGGAACTTTCAAATTCAATGCAGAATGAGTAATAAATTAGTTTAATAATTGTGTCATAGTGTGCTTAACCCACCTGTCATTGAGTTCTTGAGCTATCTCCATATGTCGACCATGGTATTCCACAGCCTTCTCATACTCCCGTAATAAAGTGTAAGTGTTCCCTAGACTGTAGCACGCCTGGGCCTCCATTGCCAATTCACCGAGCTGCCTTGCAATATGCAAAGCTTTCCTGAAATAAAATAATTAGCAGAATACAAAAGTATGTGTATTTCAAAATGCAGTCAATCCTGCTTTAGCAACCAGACCTGGGTCTGTTTCATAACTTTTGTTACAATAATAAATTTGCAATAACCGTTAAAAGCTACTGAAATGATTCAATTTGACTGGCTGATAGTAAACTTGTTAGAAATTGTGCTTCTGTTATTATAACAATTCTTCATGAAAAGGGACCAAGTTTGGGTTTCTCTTGGACAATTTTTTTCCACTGAAATGTCCGAAGACCCAGTCCATAAGGACTACCTCCTCATGAAGGCCGCTTTTCATGCTTCTGATGTTTACAGTCAGGTTTCAACTGTATCTGCCTTCACATCAATGGAGAGTATTCTTATCTTTCTTGGCCTTGTGTTGTCCTGAAGACGACTAACCCAAACTCAAGTCATTCCCTGCCATGGAAAACTTCAAAGTTATTTGTAGAATATTTGCTTTCATACATGTTAACCTCCCATAAAACAATTTGTTCCAATGTGAGATGGTAAGGTCCCTGCAGAAAAGATTAGAACATTGCATAGACTCTGCCACTCACTGATGGTATTTTTATATCATTTAAATAATAGAAAGTCAATTGATTAAAATATCAAATGTTTCACATACCTGTAGATGATTTTTGTGGAATCTAGGCATATCATTTTTGCCCAATTTTCTAAAACATGTAGCTACTATACCATTACCTGTCAGCCTTTAAATCTTACAAATATTCATACTCAGGCACAGGATGTTTAGTGATTGAGGCCAAAAAATCTCACTGCGATTGAAGCCTAAAAATCTCTCTGCGATTGAGGCCTAAAAATCAGTCTGCGATTGAGGCCTAAAAATCACTTTGCAATTGAGGCCTTAAAATCTCTTTGCGATTGAGACTTAAAAATCTCTGCGATTGAGGCCTAAAAATCTCTTTGCGATTGAGGCCCAAAAATCACTTTGTGATTGAGGCCTAAAAATCTCTTTGCAATTGAGGACTAAAAATCTCTTTGTGATTGAGGCCTAAAACAGGGCTCCACACTAACCCATTTTTTCTACTGGTCCAACCTATTCATGTCGGACCAGTAGATACCCAGTTTTTCAAATTTTTACTGGTCTGAACCCAAAATCTACTGGTCCCAAAAAATAAAGAAAATATTAGAAAAAAGGCGCAAGTTTATTTTTCTAGCCTTTCGTGACCCATCCCCGCCAATAAAATGAAGGAATGAAGGACAAAAAGAAAGAAAGACAGAAACGAAGAAAGAAAGAAAGGAAGGAAGGAAGGAAGGAAGGAAGGAAAGAAAGAAAGAAGGAAGGAAGGAAGGAAGGAAAGAAAGAAAGGAGGAAGAAAAATGAAAGAAGGAAGGAAAGAAGGAAGGAAAGAAGGAAGGAAAGAAGGAAGGAAAGAAGGAAGGGAAGAAGGAAGGGAAGGAAGGAAAGAAGGAAGGAAGGAAGGAAGAAAGGAAGGAAGGAAGAAAGGAAGGAAGGAAGAAGGGAAGAAGGAAGGGAAGGAAAGAAGGAAGGAAGGAAGGAAGGAAAGAAGGAAGGAAAGAAGGAAGGAAGGAAGGAAGGAAAGAAGGAAGGAAGGAAGGAAGGAAAGAAGGAAGGAAGGAAGGAAAGAAGGAAGGAAAGAAGGAAAGAAGGAAGGAAGGAAAGAAGGAAGGAAAGAAAGAAAGAAAGAAAGAAGGGAAGAAAGAAAGAGAAAAAAGAAATAGAGAAAAATATTTTTTAAAGAAAGATTGAAAAGAAAGGAAAGAAAGACAGGAAGAAAACAGAGGAAGAAAGCTAAAACTATTATCATTAATAATTGATCAGTTTCTTTTTTTGGCTCAATTAAAATAGCTACGAAAGAAAGTCAGAAACCAAATGTATCAACACACACATAAATGCATATATGGGGCTAATATGTATTCAGACGATACCACCCGAAACCTGATCTGTTTGAACCAAACTGAAGTGAAAATTTACCCTTTTACTGCTTACAGATGACACAGTTACTCCAATTTTTAGGAAATATGGACATTATAAGAGCCTTTCATATGGACCGTGAATTTTGACAGTTCTGTGAGAGATTTTTGCCAGAGTTTAGCCAAGCTTCGTTCGCGCAGCCAGTAGAGAATTTACCATGTGGGTTGTGTATGTACGGCCTATGGCCGTGGCTGGCTACATGTACACTGATCTACTCTAGTAACACGTGCGATTCATTCTGTGTGTATTCTGTGTGTGAATGACAGAATTTATCGGGGGGAAATGGTTTGCAGTGAATTTGACCATTTCTGGAAAAGTTAATTGGCCCAACAATGGTTTTTATTACTGGTCATGTCGGACCCTTAATATCTTGCTGTTTTTTTTAAAAATTACTGGCCCGACAATGATATTTTTTACTGGTCATGTCGGACCAGTAAATCTTCCTATTTTTGAAAATCTACTGGCCCGACGGCGATTTTTACCGGTCTGGGACCGTCGGACCGCCGCTAGTGTCGAGCCCTGCCTAAAAATCACTTTGTAATTGAGGCCTAAAAATCTCTTTGCGATTGAGGCCAAAAAATCTCTTTGTGATTGAGGCCTAAAAATCGCTTTGCAATTGAGGCCTAAAAATCTCTTTGCGATTGAGGCCTAAAAATCTCTTTGCGATTGAGGCCTAAAATCTCTTTGCGATTGAGGCCCAAAAATCTCTTTGCGATTGAAGCCTAACAATCTCATTGCGATTGAGGCCTAAAAAAATCTCTTTGCGACTGAGGCCTAAGAGTCTCTTTGCAATTGAGGCCTAAAATTCTCTTTGCAATAGAGGCCTAAAAATCTCTTTGCGATTGAGGCCTAAAAATCTCTTTGCAATTGAGGCCTAAAAATCTCTTTGCGATTGAGGCCCAAAAATCTCTTTGCGATTGAGGCCTAAAAATCTCTTTGCGATTGAAGCCTAACAATCTCATTGCGATTGAGGCCTAAAAAAATCTCTTTGCGACTGAGGCCTAAAAGTCTCTTTGCAATTGAGGCCTAAAATTCTCTTTGCAATAGAGGCCTAAAAATCTCTTTGCGATTGAGGCCTAAAAACCTCTTTGCGATTGAGACCTAAAAATCTCTTTGCAATTGAGACCTAAAAATCAATTTGCAAATGAGGCCTAAAAATCTCTTTGTTATTAGTAACCTGAACAACCCGAATTTTCAAATTTTTTCTTCATTTCAATTTTTTTAATCTGTAATACATGGCAAATGGTGTGGTAAAACAGTGTCAATATTATATATGATTTAGACTGACAGATCATTATTTTTTGCCCTCCATTATCAAAAACAATTTTTTAAGGCATAATTTTATTGATTAAAAAATAGAGCGCGTCTCAGGAATGTGTGCGACCAATGTGGTAATGCATTATCCCTATACCTCACACATTAAGGAATTTAAGTGAGATTTTTAGTCGAAACATTTCTAATTGTTAAACAATCCCTGGTATTTCATGCACATATACTCGTCCTGCTATATAGAACATTACAGCCATGTTAGGTAATATTGCAATGACATTTAAGTCAATGAAAACAGTCCTATGTAAAAATCTACTACACAAGAGAATTTTCTGTATATATACATGCAGCAGTTTTAATAAAATGAGCAAATTGTGATGCAATACCACCTTACCAGGCAAATTATTCCATGCAATATGTCATTATCATTATTTTCCAAGAAATAATTATTACTCTTGAGCATAAATTATAAATAAATGTGTAAAAAGAAAACACCAGTACTCTCAATGAAGGTACAATATCTCTCACTACTGTATTTCTACATCAATACTCAATTCTTTATTGTCCATTAAAATAGAAATACTTTGTGGTCACACAACAATACATAATACAACATATATATGCATTTCATTAAAACTGCTAAAATAATACACTTTGAATGGCACTGCTCGGTTATTTACATTTACAATTAATTGCACTAAAATAAAACAACATAAATAACGAGATGTGTTAAAAGAGGGCAATTTATCAATTGAAATTTTGAAATAATTTTATTTCATCTATATTCAATCAGTTGAGTTTTCTTTATTTATGTTGCAATATGCTTTATAGCTTTTAGAATAAATAATCAAGAAACTTTCTTTTACAAAGTGAAATTATCACTTTCTAAAAATTCAACCCCTCATTTTTTCAATCGCTATTTTGCAGTTTGCTCTTTCCCTCTTTCCATTATCTGTTTGATACTTTCTCTCGCTCCTTCAATTTCTTTTTTTTCTTCTCCCTCTATCCATCATCCACATTCTTTAAATTCACGCACTCATTTTCAATCACTATTTTTCAGTTTGCTCTTTCCCTCTTTCCATTATCTGTTTGATACTTTCTCTCGCTCCTTCAATTTCCATCCTTTTATCTTCTATATCCTCCATCATTCACTTTCTTTATTTGCACACCCTCATAATCACTCACTATTTTTCACTCACTCTTTCCCTCTATTCCATTGTCTGTTGGATTCCCTTTCATTTTTATCTTCTTTCTCCTCCTTCCCCCTCTCTCTAATCTTTCACTCACTTCTATCTTTCCAGCTCTGTCAGCTTCAATCTCCCTCTTACTCTCCTTCCCTTCCCTTTTCTCCTCCCTCCATCACCATCCAGTCTCTTTGATTTTGCTCCTCCTTCTATCCACCCTTCTTATCTCTTTCTTTCCTCCCCTCTCTCTTCCTCTCATCCTTTTTCCATCCCTCCATCTCTTCCCCAACCTTCTCTCCCCTTTCCGTCTCCCTCTTTCTCTCTTGCATCTCACCATTTCACTTCCTTTCATTCAGAGTCATCAAGCCCAAATGATCAAATTATATTCATCACCTTCCTTCTCACATAAATCCAATTAGGAAACAAAACTAATTTTAAAATTACATCAAAATCACCACCCTGAAACGGCCACGACCCACAAACAATGCTCATTGTGCTTTAATCATCTACGCATAGCTCTATTAAGTAAACTACCACTTTTCAACGGTGCCCCAAATGCCATCATTCAGAAGAAATTAATGAAATTGTGATTTGAATTTCACTAACAAAATAGTACATTATATCTTGAATTAAATGATTTTCAAATACACCGAGTACCAAAGAGTACAATTATTAGCAGATTTTAACATGTTAAACCGCCTGCTAAAAAAAAAAAACACCATACGAACTATCCAGAAATATGCTTCACAAGTCAATTCAAGGCCAATGCCATATTCACTAAAATGATTTCAATTAGATCAAGGTAGTAATATAATGAATTCGTATTGAGGGCAGTGGATAGATATTGTCAGAAAAGTGTGTTTGCATCATTATACATCTGTCCCACAAAAAGGAAGCCAAGATAATATAGGCAAAGGGTTTATAGTGTTTGATTTTAATAACATGTGAGTCTTTTACTTTTCTTTTAAACACCAAACATGGCAGTCTGTTCTGTTCACGCATTCACTGCAATATTCCCCTTACAACATCTTCAAATAATAATAATAATAGCAGGGCCCGCTGCGAGAACAGTTTTCAGAGCTGAAGTGGCTTCCCTGGGTAAATATACCTATATTATTATTAAATACTTACTTGTAATATTTTGCAGCCACTTCAAACTGCACCATAAAGACACATGCGTTTCCTAGGTTACTATAAGCCCGCCTCTCTGCTGCCTTGTCTCCGAATTCTTTTGCTATAGCAAGCCGCTGAGGAAGGAGAAAAGAAGTGGGGTATTTAGACTCGTACTAGCATCAACTTGTCAAATGTAATATTCTTGAAAACCAATGTTTTCAAAAATGAATAATTAATGTCAGTCTCTTATACATGTATTAGCATGTGCAGATTATTGTAAAGTAATCGTGTGGGTGTAGGTATATAAATGTAAATTAGTTCTTTTTAAGAGTGCATATTTAATGCTAACCCATTAGGGGCTTCAGTTTATGCGGCATACACCAGTCATAACATTTACATGTACTTCACAATGAAAACTGAGAAAATTAAAATAAGTGAGATGGTGATTTGTATTCATAAATAAAATGTCAAAAATATAAACAAAGCAGAAGTAAAGCAGAAACATTGATGTATCAATCAAGCAAGAATCACTTGCAAATAAACAGTTGTTTGATTTTACCCGTGTCATATCAATTATGCCTAACACAAGTAAACAATATTTCAGACAAAATCAACGACCTATTGGGTTTTGACAGTACTTCTACAACAATCTTTAAACATGCTTTTACTTCTTTACACAAGGATGATAAATAATTTCTACCCTGTTGGCAACCTCATATTCAGGCATCTGGAAAAAAAACGGCCGACAAAATCAATGTATTGCACGGCAAATACACCGTGATTAATGCTTAAAATGCAAATGCATTTCAATCCAGTACTGAGAATTCATGAATGCAAAACCCTACTTTCGCATACCAATATGCTGTCTGCAAAGTACTGCTAGCAATAAATAATTTTCTACCAAGACAAGGAACTATATTCTACAAGGAAGATAAGCCATGCATTAGCACATAGATATACACCAGTAATTAGAGTAATTCTCGGTAAAATGTAAGTGGGCTTCGGAAAACTTTTAAGAAAGCTTAAATTTTGTATTATGGTAATCCATTATTGTCTCATGCCACACCAGTTGCTCTGGTACATGTCATATGGGTCATCCATTTTTTGTAGGTGATAGTGTTGTTGTTTAACCCTAATTCTCCCAGGGGGGCCCATAATGGCCCCCCCCCCTCGACAATTTTCGCGATATATCTGCTGCGCAAAATTTTTTGACCTCGCTGCTCGCCGACTTTTTACTTTCAAGTCTCGTGCAAATTTTGAAGCCAAATTTGTGATGCCCGGGTACGCGGTTACATTACGCAACATTATGTAGTGCATGTCAGACCCAAAATTATTCATAAACGTGATTTCATGTACACATCCAATGCAAATTGTGTACTTAGCCAAAATTCATAAATGTATCATTATTTCTACTTTTACTGATTAAACTTAATTGATTTTGCCTTGTTTATGATCAGAATTAAGTATGGAACGATATTCATCGAAAAAACAATAAAAAACAAAACGTAAAAAAACAGAAATTCTCTACCATCATGCAAATTTTTCGTTGTGATCGTGCAATCCGCGGTCGAGATCCACCCCCCCCCCCCCCCCCCCCCCCGGAATGACAAGAATCAAAATACCCTGGGAGATTTAGGGTTACATGTAAATGGTTTTGTTGCTGTTAGAGCATATCTTATAAAATTGAAAATGAGCTCTATCTGCATGCATACTGTGGATATTTGTGTTAAATGTTTCTGCTTTTATTGAAGCAACTATTGCATGAGGCTGCTGTTATTGTTGAAGGATATATTGTTGATGTTAATTATAATTGATGTTTTCATAGCTGCTTCTGTTTTATAGATGTAGCAATTGTTGCTGATGATTGATATAATGTAAAACCTTAAATTATGCTACATCTCAGCCATAGCTTTATGTGCTTTGACATTACTGTGGTTGGTTTCAATAAACAATAGCATGATTTCCAAGAGAGCGAGCTCAATACCTTTATAATCCCATTTTAATTTTTTGCAAAGACTCAACTGTTGACAAGATATTTTTTTTAAAGCCACTTTACAATTGAAGGATATGAATTTGAAGAAAGTGACCATTAACAAAGCTTTACAAACACTTAAAGATTAAGAAATGGCTAAAATATTATGGCATATCTTCATGCTTTTAAAGAGTACGCATTCCGTAGAATGATGTAATGTAGAAAAAATTTCAAGCAGAAGGGGAATTAGAACACGCAAGGCCAAGCAGTAAAGAAGTGAAGTGGAGGGAGAGGAGGAGAGAGAGGAGGCATCAGGAAGAGAGGGCAAGAGATGAAAAAAATAGAAAGAAAAATTGAAAAAGGGGTAATGGATGAGATGAAAAGCAGTATGACGAACAGAGAAAATAGAGAGCGGTGAGAGTTGGAGTAAGAGTTAAGACAGAGTCATAGAGTATGACAGAAACTGAGACAATCATAGAGCAAGATGAGAAATTATATAAAAAGATAATGTGAGAGAAAAAGAGAGAACAATACATGGAAATCATCCCTGGGAAGTGCTGAAATTTCTGAGCAGCATTTCACAGCAGCACAAGCACCAAGGCTTGGCCTATTAACTGGGATGTCAAAAGCACGCCGGAGATTAAATTTTCAAGTGCTTCTTCCGCCCCTTCCTATCTAGGTTTTTTTTTGTCAGCTTCATTCCCTATATGCTCACCTCTGTGTGGAATTGTATGGCCGTCTCGAAGTTGCCAAGAAGATAATGCGTGTTGCCAAGGTTACCACAGGCTCTTCCTTGCGCCGCCCTGTCTCCGAGCTCCCTGACTATTGCTAGGTTGGCTCTGTCAATAAAGAAAAGCACAAGACATAGGAATCACTATCCTCTCAGGCAAACACTGCCCATTTATATGATTTTTTTGTAACGTTTAGTGGACTGGGACAGTATGTACATCAGAGTTCAGGAAAAGTCTTTTAAAAGGCGCAGTGCACCGTTTGCAGAGGCAAAAGGACAGACTTTCAATTATTCATATGTATTCTATTGATAATAAAGTATTAATTGATTTCAAAGATTTGGTACAAAGCAAATCTTTGCTTTGGGGTCTAAATTGTGATTCTTGTATTTGCATCCCCCTTCCATTCTTTTGTACCCACACCTTATTCACTCTATAAATGAAGTCATTCTCTACTTTGACCCTCCCTCCCTCCCCTCCCCCTCCTTTCATTTCCTTCTTTCTTTCTTTCTTTCTTTCTTTCTGTCTTTCTTTCTTTCTTCCTTTCTTAAATGGTGTATGAATAGATTACTTTTTACAATTAACGAGGGCAGTATTGCATGGCTCATATAACTTTTGGTTTCACTCTGTTTTTGTAATCAACCTGATTTCACTTGAATGTTTATGCCAAACTATTCTTTTATTGTATACTTGACTTTTGTTATAATTTGTAAATAAAGTTTTCATTTAAAAAGTCAGTCTTTCTTTCTTTCTCGCTCCATTTCTTCTTTCTTTGTGTCTCTCCTCCCTCGGTCTCATCAATGTCCACTCTCTTCTACATCCACATGAACACATGTACAACAACTCTCATGTCACACCCATGAAGATATTTCCAATCACCCCCCCCCCATCCATCTGTCTCTCTCTCATATTTTCCTTTCTCAAACACACGCACACACCCAAACCTCTCTTCCTCTGACCGTTCCTCTGCCCCCACTGAATCATTTCAAATGCAACAGTTTCTAGTTATATGTGGGTCAATAACTCAAATTGTCACAAGTAAGAGGCTAAACATTGAAATTGAATTAATTTAAAATGGTTCCTTGATGCTGAGGGGAAAGGCCCAGTAAATACTTCAGAATTACTTCTTCTATTAAGCAAACCAGAGTCATTATGCTATTCAATAACGGGCGGTGAGGCTTAACCAGCAAACAGTGTAAAAAAAATCCTGCCCGAAAAGATTCAGAAATTTCACACCACACTTAGATATCCATGAAATGGCTACCTACACATATTTTCCATACATGTACTTCTTTTATCATTTCGATTTCATGGTTGGAATTTTATTTATTAAACATTGTGTAATTAGGCAATTTATTATCATATTCAAATTAATATACTTGTAAAACATTCTGCAATTCAGCCTTTGGCTGCTTTATTTTTAAGCCATAATACCATTACCTAGTAACTGAAGAACATTCCCTTCTTCCTTGACTCTGAAAGATTAAGCTGATGATACACTACATCTACTAACATGAATGTCTACATATGGGACTGCAATTAACTAGAATTTTAGTTCATTTTGGTCCGAGAGATATCTTCATAATCACTCTCTTGTTGAAAGATGAAAAAGGTGGAATATGTCAGAATATATTTTCTTCCAGTTTACTGCATTAGATTGAAAAGGTATTTACTCCTGCAGCACATTCAATGAAATGGCTCTGATGACATTTACTGTGAGAATATTTTAATCTCATCCTCAATATCAACATTTTTATTTTGTCAGTTGAATTTTAAGATGCTTTCGTTGACTTGCAAAAGTGCTAGTCTTGCTTTTTGTTTGCTTCACAGAGCACATCTTTTTCCATCACCTTGGACCATTTTTTTTAGAAAACGCACTAAGCTACATTTTGAATAAGCTTTTAAGATAGAGGCGAGACATCCCCGCTTCATCCCAAAAAGGAGAGATTCATCATTTTCCATCAATGCAGTCTAACATGAGCTCTAGAGACATCATTACTGTCGGTTGCTATTAGGATGCAAGGCAATCAAGTGGCACGGTCTCGTTGGTAACACAAACTCAAACTGAGTAATAAATCTCAATAAAAAAAGAAGGGGATAATCCTGATTTAAGGATACTTTGGAACAGCTTGTGAGAGTGACTTGAATATTGATTGGTTTTATTTCTTCTATTTTTTCAACATCAAACAAGGTCCTCGAAAGTTGTGGTGTTAGAACAGGGAGGGGGAGCTTTACACTTACTTTTTTTAGAGCATGGATAAATCAGGGGGCATCATGGTCTAGTGGGAAAGACTCTTTTCTTTCAATTAGAAGGACGCGCGTTTGATTCTAAATCCATGGTGTTTTCCTTCAGCAAGAAATTTACCCACATTGTGCTGCACTCAACCCAGGTGAGGTAAATGGGTACCGGCTGGAAGAAATTCCTCAAAAAGCTGTGCGCACCAGAATCAGTAGACTAGCTTACCTGGGGTAATATAGGAGCGTCTTGAGTACCTAACATGGGTGCGCTATATTAATCCTATATTATTATTTTATACATGTAGAAAAATGTGTAGGCCTACTGATTACTACTGAAATATGGCAAAGCAGTTGGTCATAGAAAAACCTACAGTATCATATTAAAGAAATCCCCATTCCATCCCCTCCTGATTTTAGAAACTTAAAGGACAAGTCCACCCCAACAAAAACTTGATTTGAATAAAGAGAAAAATTCAACAAGCATAACACTGAAAATTTCATCAAAATTGGATGTAAAATAAGAAAGTTATGGCATTTTAAAGTTTCGCTTATTTTCAACAAAATAGTTATATGAACGAGCCAGTTACATCCAAATGAGAGAGTTGATGACGTCACTCACTCACTATTTCTTTTGTAATTTATTATATCAAATATGAAATATTTTCATTTTCTCGTCATTGTCACGTGGAATGAAGTTTCATTCCTCCCTGAACACATGGAATTCCATTATTTTAACATTTTGTGCTTCAGGCAAGGAGGTCCTAATCGTCAAATTCATAAAAATTGAAATATTGTATAATTCAAACAATAAAAAAACTAAAGAAATAGTGAGTGAGTGACATCATCGACTCTCTCATTTGGATGTAACTGGCTCGTTCATATAACTATTTTGTTGAAAATAAGCGAAACTTTGAAATGTCATAACTTTCTTATTCTACATCCGATTTTGATGAAATTTTCAGCATTGTGCTTGTCTGATTTTTCTCTATTGATTCAAATCAACATTTTTCTGGGGTGGACTTGACCTTTACATTGGTACGAGACCTTGTTCAAACTATTTTCCTAATCTGCTACTGACCCAGTTCAGAAAATTGCTTTGTTAGCAATCACAGTAAAACAGTTGCTAGATAGATCTTGTCACTTGAAGAACATTTACTCAGCATCAGAATAGTGGGGTCGAAGGCTTGTGCATGATTAATACCCCTTTCACGCTGCCCTCTTCATTTTTCACCGGCAAACTTCTCCACCTCGCATTCCTCACTTAACCGGCGAAGAAAAAAATTTACCCTTTCGCACTGACATTTTTTTCCCCGGCGAAAGTCAACAGGCGATTGTAGAACAAACGAAAGAAAATTGTAAACATTACTTCTTACCTATTACAAAAGGTATAAAAAATTAATTACAACATGTTTGGAAGTATTACGAGAAAAACAAACAAATTGTTTTTCTCGTAATACTTCCAAACATGTTGTAATTAATTTTTTATACCTTTCGTAAATATCACCTTGTGTTTATATTTTAGCGCATTTCTTTTTTTACACATGTATTGCTTTTTAATAAATATTGTTAGTAAAAAAAAATTATGTTCGAGGGTATTTACTTGGCCAAAGCATTCAGCTGAGCTTGCAACTATCGCACACGGAATCTCGGTACAGGGGACTTCAGGATAGAAAAAGTTGACCTCTGACGTCATTAAAGAGGAGAAGTTCTCCGGTTTGCTTTCATACTGGCCTTTTCACCGGCAAACTTCACCGGTGAAGTTCTCCTGTGTACCTTTCATACTGGACACTTTCCCTTCGCTGGCGAACTTCACCGGTAAAGTTCCGGTGAAAAGCGCAATACAAAAGTGCCGGTGAAAAGCGCAATACGAAAGGGGTATAAGTATTGTTCTGTAGATGTTTATCTCACCTTATGCTGATGAACGTGCAACATACAATGTACATTATTATTTGTATGCATATTTGCAATTTATATCTAGTATCACCATTACTAATGGTGATACAATATGAAAGGGTGCTGTACATGTTACATGTAGGAAATAATTTTTATTTTTTAGGGGCTAACATTTGTCCATATTGGGGCGATTGAAGAAAATCGTTGCTTATTTCTTTCATTTTAAGGGCTACTTTTTAGGGCAACAGGCTATTATGCAGTGAATGCAAATATAATTTTGCCATATTAAGAATATTGATTTTCTAAAGAATCTAGAACATTTTTCTCTGACAGATCTTGGGGCCACTCTAAGAAGAATGGTCGCTCCAAAACATGCATTTTGGGGGAATTTTAGGGGCTATTCGGGCTCTCATGAGGACGACATCACCTGTTACCCTCATTTACTTCCTATGCTGGTGCTCCAGATCAATTGTTAAGTTGTCTACTTTAGAGGGGCCATTCAGGGGAGCGTTTCAAGAAAGGACCTGTCATACGTTTCATCCGACAAATGCCATTTTATCCGACTGTTACCATGGTAACAGTACATTTCAGCCAATCAGAACAACAGAAAGATGTCAGGTCTGACAACTTGTCGGACCAAAATGTTGATGAAAAACTTCCAGGTCATTCATACAATTCATCAGCAGTCATCCGAACCGTCAAATATATGACGGTGCAATCCCATCTCAGAGAAAATCAAGTTCAAAATTTATGAATAATATTCACACTTTTGTCACGTACCCTAACAAGATTTTCAATGCTAGAAAAACCCATAGTAGGGAAGACCAAGACAATTGCTCGACATTGGTATCCTTACATTTACACAACCACGAATCAGAGAGAATATCGCAAAAAGAGCTACAAGCTTGTCATTTTGGTTTAAGCGGCTTAGATTTTTCCTGTACAAAAAAGTCATACAGGTAGGAGAAATACAACACTAACCGCATTTTCAATACACGCTATCAGGAAAATGTTGCATCACTCTTTCCATGCAAGCGTTGTGGATACGACGATTTGCCGACCGCGTGTTTGCATATTAAGTGCTCGCAGCTGTTGCTGGCTTTGCTACAATACATGTTTTCTGTAGAATTTGTGCATTTTAGGGGCCGGGTACGTATACTATTTTGTGAGCTGAATGATTGTTGCCTGGTTATCCCAAGAACAAGGATTGTGGTCCATGCATGTAGGTACATGTATACTTAAATGGAGATCTGTAATGTTAAGCATGTTTATAGTGGTAACCCCCATCTCCCCCCCCCAAAAAAAAAAAAAATAATAATAATAGTTAATAAAACAAAATAAATAAATATCAATCAATCAAAAACTTTAAAAAATAAGTAAAATAATCTTAAATTACATTAAAACTTAATAATACATTGAATAAAATAACAATTCACAAATAGGATTTTGAGGAGCGAATATACAGTGAAAAATAAAGGTTCTCATTAATTTCAAAAAAAGATGTGTGTGGTTATACTTTTTCTAATTTTTCACTTTTTTACTGAACAAATAGGCCTACATGTGAAAATAACCAATTTCCTATCTGGCAGTAGAGAATGAAATGACTAGTAAGTAAAGTGTATCAATACCCATTTGAAAGCAAGGGCTGAGATAATGGCAGTGCTCAATAGAGGAATATTGGAAGACCAATTAGCTGCAGGCAAAAACACGTACACAACACAATAGTCGCGGTCTGAAGTAATATTGCCTTCACCACTTTCCCCTACAAAACACTTTTTTAAGTGGTCATACGTTATGGTACATTTATTTCCAAAGATGAATTCATACCACATGTAGTCTGCAAGAACAGACACAAATTTGACACTTTAACAAATGAATTCATGTCTAGAGTGGAGACTAGGCTCTAAACCCTACATGTATGTGCGTGTCAAATAAAATACAGGACTTTAGTGAATACCCTCACTATTTCAGATTTGCATTTTGCACCAAGCATTTCTTTTCTTATTATTTTGTGGACTACTTTTCACAGCCTACTACATGTATAATCTGTAACATTGGAGAAGCTTTAAAAATAAATGCCAGTTGTGGAAATGATCTAAAAATTAGTTTGAACAGAATCCAATGAAATGACCACCCAAGTGTGTTTGTATGTATATTAATAAAAAAAAAATATGTGCCAATTGGCTCTGGAAAAAATGTGTGATTGCTGAGAAATGAGCAAAATAAGCACAGAATTCAATAAAAATGTTGGAAATTTTTCCAGGAAATATTAATTCACTGTCCCACACATGCCTTTTTGTGGTAGTTATCCTCAGAATTTACAGTTTTCAGCTAAGATTTCATGATTTCTCAACGAAGAGTTGATTTCAGTGGTAATTAACCTTAATTTTACAGCATTCTCATGAAATAATTGTTTGCTGCAATTAATTTCTTTTACCTTTAATATTGCAGTGAATGGGTATTTTACAGGCCTCTTTTCTTTTATTTCAGGGCTCTTTCGAGCACTTTAGGGGTGAAATTGCCAAGCCCATGTATTTTTTCCCATAATGCATTATGCGAAGAGTAAGGGTCTGTGCCCGCAGACTACATTCAAACATGGTCTAACAATACGCAGTCCAGCCTCAATTGAAGTAAAAGATAAAGAGAAATATTGAGTATTTACGTATCTACTATTTATTTATCATTCAATTCAATACTTCAATAAAAAACATGTAGGTAGGCTTTTGCGTCATTGGCACAAACAAGTCAAGAATAATGCACCAACATTGACATTTTCACAGACAATAATTGCAGGAAAAAAAATATAATTTGTATCAAGATGGAATTAATGGAGCTACATAATGGCATGCAAGAAAACACTGCTTTGTCATTCATGGCTTCTTAATTACACTGCAAATAAGCATGTGTGATCATTACCTCAAAAGGTATGATTGCCATAGAGATTGATTGACAGTCTTTAATTAGTATCATCCACGCATGGTAAAGTACTATAACATTTTACAGATCCTGTAATACCAAAACAATAAATCGAAACGTGGAAGTAAACTATATCAAATAATTCAATGCTGTTGTACTCACGATTCCCACACTGCAATGAAAATAAAAAGAAATATCAAATGTACAATGAACTACTCAAGTCACACGAACAGGAATTGCAAGTATATTTTCAAAAATGAAATTCTGCTCATGAAATAAACCTTCTTACATATTTATCAATTGCAGTGTAATATACCTTTTAATTCAGCTATTCAACTCGATTTCCAACTTTTCCACTTAATTTAACGATGCACAATTGCTTTCAGCATTTTATGAAAATAAATTTTCTGATGAAACAATTTTTTTTCTTCTGAGGATTACATTTTTTAGAGGATACAGTGCATGTATATACCTCATAGAAATGATGATTGAAAGCAGAATCTGCTGTCGCATGTGCACACGAATAGCTTTCAATACTGATGAATACTGCAAAAATGTCAAGATATAATATACTGATGCATGCTTAGCCAGTCTGTATTTTTGCACATCTGCCAAACTCTCTTGACCAAAAAACATACTGATCCATAATCAAAATCATATTTTGAAGGAAAAAAACATATTTTGTTACAAATATTGATAAATTATGCATATGAAGCATGCCAATCATTTTTAACAAAAAACATATTTTGCATTAAAAAATATCATATTTTGTCACTTTTGATCCTCGAGCCCGTCTATGACCCATTCATCTATGAAACATATGGGAGACCTATTTACATGTAACCCATTTATCTTTCTGTCATATATCGAGAAGGGCTATACCCATTCTGTCTAATATTCACTTAATAGAATAACTCCACTTGGTCTAGATTAGATGAACTGCAGGGGGATAACATTCCTAGTATCCCATTGCAATTCGCTCTTTTTTCATCAACTCATCAGCCAACTCGTTTTACATAGAACTGTACAGGACATAGTTGAAAGCTTTTCTCTCACAACCAGAAATGCTAGTCAAAATTGAGAAGTAAAATTATTCCACCAACTGTTCACGAACCTCATGAAAAAAAATGCAACACTGACAAGATGAAGTGGAAATTACGCCATTTGGGCATGAGACTATACAATGACACCGACAGTTGGGACCATAATTCTGATAGAAGACCAATTCCATTTAGCCCATATGGCATAAGACTATCTGAGAGGGAGACCAACTGCTTGGAGACCATGTGAATACTCTATGGAAATCCATCAATGTCATAATTTTTTCTAAAAAATATGTGCAAAATGTCCTTTGTAATCTATGGAGAACACGCTGAACTGTCAAGAAATCAATGAATTTATGGATACACATTTCATATCTAGAAAAAGTTTCAAGCAAACATGCATAGTATATGTCGACTTTGCTGGCTTTCCATAGTTGCGATTGATCTGATCAATCTTAACTCTTTGTAAGACAGGCCCCAGATTTCCTTTCATGTTGATTAAGTTCCTAAGGAAGGATCAGCATTCATTTGTAAAGTCGCTCGTAGGTTAACAAAGGGCAAGTACCGGTTTTCTATTTTTAGGGCACATTTCTATTTCACTGCCCAAGTGAGAAAAAATATATAAAAGAGCAAGAAAAATATTGAAGGTCAACGAGCAGGACATTGAGGCAAATCAAACATGCCGGGGAGCATTACATGATAGGTTTTGACAGTGATTTTCAAAGAATGATTTGCTCTGAGCCAATTAGGTGAAATGATTGTAGTAGCTTATAACAACGGTCAGCTTCATGAAATGCCCCCATGGACTTTAGATCATCTGTAGATATGAACATGTTACATGTAGTTTGTCCTCAAAGTTACAAGAGCAGCCACTATGAGTTTCCACCTGCCAGTGCTAGAATGAGCTTGATAACTAATTTTGAAGGTTTCAGCAGGTTTAAGAAAGAAGCCATATAAAGCACATGTAAGGCTGGCCTGCTGGTTTAAGTGCAGGCTAGTTGCTTCATATCTGCAGTAGCAGTGGCCTAGCTGGCCCTATGCGTATTACACCTGCATTTTAGCACAAGGAATTGCCCAGACCCGTATTGTAACATAATCTATTACGTTGTGCAATGGTATATAATTTTTGACAGTACATGTTGCATATTTTTGACAGTACAAACAGAAAGTTGCATATTCAGCCTCCTATTTGCGTGCGTACATGCACAAAAAACTAAGTAGGCATTGTACAATATCATTACTGTACATATACCACACATGAAATGTGCTGTATTGAGAAAGTGATTTTCATGCTCAAACAAACTAAAATCCGGCATTACAACGGCAATTCAATCAATGAATTCTTAATGGAAAACATAGTATGCAGGAAACCTTATTTCTTTGTTATTCTGAATGATATCCCTTACTGAAAATTTGTTGCTATTTGATTGGTCGAGAGCCCTTCATGTGACTAATCATGATTTCACAAGAAAAATTAAATTCATCGGAGATCAAAATAGTTTGTGATGTCAGAGTAGAATTTTTTTTCTACTTTGTGTCCAACTGAAAACCACACAATCACTTGGGCACAGTGCATGACGGAATGCCTCCACCGGGCAAGTCTTGTGATGCAACGGCGCAGACGCTTTATCAAGGGTCCGTCCGCTGAGTGCAGTGCAATCAACACAGGTAAAAATGCAATGCTACATGTAGCTGTATCACAAACTCTCCGATTAAAAAATGTCAATGTGAAATCGCATCTTGCTTGTTTATAATGAATCTGTATGCTGAAAATACAATTAATGATGGCCATCATTTGATCATCGAATGATCCGGGCTGCTTGATTTTAGTTCAGCAGGGTTAGTTTACAACCTTCACAACTGAAAGTGGAATTATTAGAAGATCGATCTCACTAGTACAGCCGCCACTCAGTGCAACACCAACCACCCTGAGTGATGCTTGGGAGCCGACGGTAGCAGCGCGCAGTTTATTCAGGAACCAGCTAGCTTAGAATGATAAGACAATTTTGCTTGAATTAGAGCAAAGCTGATCTAGATTTTGTCCAGATCATGGAGATACATGAAGGCCAATTAGGACTAGATTACCAATATTTTTGTTCAAACTTTAATAATTATGGAAGGGATATAAAACAAATAACCAGGCGCTTCTTTCGAAAGTGTAGTGGAAATATTTTATTCTCGGTTGGTCCGGCAACATTACTATTTTCCCTCTAGCACGACTTCGGGAAAAAAGTAATTGCCAAACCAACCTCGGATAAAAACATTTCCACTATACTTTCTCAAACCCAGTATACTTGTATATTGTAGCAATCCTAGAGTTGATGTCATACATTGTATATTATGCAGGCGAATGTCCATTCATCCACAAATGTATCATTGGGGAGTAGCAGCAGAAACTGACAACATAATTGTATTAGGTTTCACTGATTGCCAAGTGTGCACATTAGCGGGCAGCCGGGCTCGGCTGACGTCAAAAGGAGAATCTTGATTGAATGTCCTAACATGTATATTCTACATGTACCTTTATAAATCATACCTCGCCTTACAAATGGTTTGAAGATAGGTATACACTGGATGCTTCATCATATGTTAATCAGAAAGAAATATGATCAATATTTGCTTGTAAATTTTTCTACATGTCTTTTCATATGCTTATAGTTGATTGTACGATGTCTCTTACCTTTAAGGGTCTACATGTAAGATACATATCAAATGTAGGATAGTAAAAGCTAACTTGGGGGGGTAGGGGGTATTGTTATAGGGGTCAGAATACATTTGTGTAACTGGAATAGGGGTTACAGTGCTCTTCAATGACACAAATCACTTTTTTTTTTCTAGAAGCAGACTTTTCAAAGGACTTCAATAAAAGGGAGGGGCAATCTGTGAACTATTCCTTCTGCATCCAACCCCAAATCTCCTCTGTTCTACATGAAGGTGCACATCAGAGGAAAATTACCTACATAGTGGCTCATGGCAATATCATCCCTCCCCTCCCCCCCCAAAAAAAAAAAAAATAAGAAAATGCTCATTTTCTGGTTTATTTCAAACTCTACACACACAACATGTCAGAAACTTTCTTAATTGATCTCATTTTCTCTAGCTTTCATTCAAATTTTAACGAGGGTGGAGTTACCAGTTATTATGAAAGAGAAGCAGGAATACTGTTTTAACACATACATGTACATGTAATTTAGAGTTTTCCAATGATCCATTGGCAAATGGCAACTGTACTTGAAAAGAATCTGTTATTGATGCATGTACATGCAAGCATATTTTCCATTGTTAGTGGGTAATCTGATTTCTTCCTTTATTAATTTTCATAAATGCTGAAACCATATGTAGTATTTGCAATAACTTAGCCACAGAAAAAAAGTAGCTCCATTCTTTCTAAGTCTTAATAATTAATATCTATGTGTTTCAGGCCCGGGAAAATCGGTGCAATTTCGCTCCCGAAATGCTAAAAAGTGCCCTGGAAAATCCCCAATCATTGCAGTGTTAAAGCTTGTAATCAAATGTTGCAGTCTGTTGAGGATGTAGGTTTTGAAAAGTGATATAAAAATTCAAAAAAATTTGCCTGATCTGTATAGAGTGAGATGATGGCGTTCACCTACGCACAGCATGCTCATCGTTTGGTGGCAAAGAAATTGTCAGAATAAAAGAGAAAGAGTGAATTGCTTTTATACATGTAGAACTTGTTTGTGAAAATCAAAGGCTTGACAATCTGGGTCTCTTTGACCATAAATATGCTACACAGCCATTATAAAAGCAACATGTAGACTAGTATGGTTGGAATGACA
This sequence comes from Lytechinus variegatus, assembly GCF_018143015.1. Lineage (NCBI taxonomy): Eukaryota > Metazoa > Echinodermata > Echinoidea > Temnopleuroida > Toxopneustidae > Lytechinus > Lytechinus variegatus. The sequence continues at coordinate 27,770,009 of NC_054754.1, forward strand.
CTGACAGTAAACACATATTGTTTGTTTTTACAATTTTCATTTGACTTCTCTTCCTCCATGAGCCACTACAATTATTTATCATCTCATTTTGGACTCCTTTGATTGGAGGTTTGGGACTAGGCTCTTAAACCACTCAATCACATACAAAAAAATAAATGTACATAAAGCACAAGAACATCGAACCTCAAAGAAATAATTCATTTGGTGTGCTCGCACTTACCTCAATGAGATAGAGTTACTTCAGTTAACATGAGCCAGAAAAAGCGTTTGCACACCCATAACAAATTAGAAAAAATAATTTCTGCACATTTCAAGCTTTAGTTTCACACTAGAGACCCTCCCTGCAAGCTTGGGGGAAATTCCTTTTTTAATAAATTTATCATGTATTTTCAATTATTTTATAGTAACCTCTTGTTATCTTATTTTGGGTTATAAATTTGCTTATATTATACATACATACCAGCAAAATATACCTGGTAATTCATGTGATTGGTCAGGTGTGAAAGCACCCAATACCACATGTAGGATTCATTACAAATTCTTTTCCATTTCATTTTCCTTGTACATGTTTATTATTGCAGTTCTAGCAAGCAAAACAAAAATTATATGATCAAATCTGCAAAAAAAACCCATTAATTACAAGCTTTATTGGATGTCAAACCTCCTCCTTTCTCACAACTTACATGAACAATTCAATTACACCCTACTGTCAGTAAGCCAGAGAAATGATTACCAGTCAAACGTATGCAGCCGCATGTGCTGGAAGGATCAAGTTTATTTTCTAGGCCAGTAGAACCATACTCATATTTCAAACAAATAGATATGAATCCGAAGATGAATAGATAGCGGTTTCCTCAAAACAGGTCTGTTTACACACTAGCAAAAATATTGAGAAATTTATATTGTTGAGTTTTTCTTTTAAAAAAAAGTTAGCACAGCATTTTGAAATTCATCATTCAATTTTAGGGGTGTGTTCTCATGGTAAACTTGTTGATGTTCTTGATGTACATGTATTTGCATACACATATATGCAAAGTGAATCATGACCAGAATCAAGAATCATTTATAAAATCTACTATGTACATCTACAATGTACAAATTACTTTAATGCAAGAGTGAGCATTTTATAGCTAAATATATATGTTGCAAAAATCAGTGAAATTTCTACAAACCATTCAACAATTCACACATTCTTACTTTTTTTTTGTTCTAGATGTATATAAAATATACTCATAAGTACATGTATGTATGTCCCCAAGACAAAAGTTTTTGTCACATGAGATGGATCTTAATAGATATCTGAAGCATTAACTTACAAGTTCATACATGTATAAATTCAGTAAAAATGAACATGGGTTTTCATAGCAACACTTGAATCGCTCATTCTATCCATTCTGGAATATTTAAGAGTGAAGACAATATGGAGATTGGAAATGATTTTCAAAATGCCCTTCAGGGGAGCATTGTCAGCTCTGAGATCTTTCCTTGATTCTGATTGGCTGAAATGAACTGTTACTATGGTAATTGTTGGATAAAACAGGATTTGTCGGATAAAATCCCTTCATGAAACGCTCCCCAATTCATTTCTTGAATAGAAATTGAATTTAAAATCATGTACCTACAGTGTGCATTAATGTACATTTTATCAAAATGTAATACTCAAGCATTCAATATTTTTAAAACAGACTTTCCGTAGGTACATCGTACATATCACTGATAGCCAAATAATAACCACCACTTTTGACAACTACAGTGTTTAAGATTTACAGATGCTTGGAAACATCATAAGTAATTGACATTATTCATGAGATCGACCTAAATCTGCATTTTGAGTAAGGCCCCTTGACGCATGCACATCCAGGCTTTTAACATAGTTTTACAAATTAACTTCACATGTACACTGTACCCACTCATCAAAAACACGGTCCACGCTACCGGTACTCCGACACGCCGACATGTACGTCGCGCTCTGCACGGAGATACAATCAAGGCACAGCTGAGTGGTCTGGTAGGACGCCGCATGGAGACCGTGTTTACACAGGCTCAGAAATGGCATTTCAAATGTGTGCAATTCACATGTTAAGTGGCAAAACCAGTGCTCGGTACACATTGCCGTAACGTTAGATCGCATAACTTGAGCGGACACCCTGGCTCTGTGCTGGATGTATTCGCCCTCACAGATGCAAACCAGAGCAGAGGATGGGGGCAACGAAGCAGAGAACTTTCCCCATACACAGTGGTAACATTGGATGACCAGTAAGGAGGTCTACTGAATTTTTCATGAGAAATTACGAATGGAGAGTATATTTTATAGAAATGTGAGAAATAGTGATTGCATTATTTATCCTTAATATAGATGACAAATTGTGACCAGGGTTTATGCATCAATATAATCATAGCAATGAACATAAAATTAAAGTACTCTCAGATACAAGTAGCCATATTTTCTTAAAGTATGAAATTGAAACTAAATATACAATGCCTTTCGAAATGAAATAGGCTTTAACGTTTTAAAGGGATGGACCGGGCTGAAAACATTTTTATCTTAATACATAGAGTAGATTTTACTGAGCAAAATGCCGAAAATTTCATCAAAATCAGATAATAAATAATAAATTTATTTAAGTTTAAAGTTTAGCAATATTTTGTGAAAACAGTTGTCATGAATATTTATTAGGTGGGCTGATGATGTCATATCCCCACTTTCCGTTTTCTTATGTATTACATAAAATCATGTTTTTTCATTATTTAATACTTGTGTGAATAATATGTCTCCCTTATAATGAAATAAGTTGCAGCAATAAATATCTAATGCACTAAATCAGTTGTCAATCCAATTTGTCTAGTTCTAAGAGGAAAAAATTAGAATGAACCTAATTTCATATAATAAAATTTATACAAAAGAACAAGTGGAGATGGGACATCACCAGCTCACCTAATGAATATTCATGAGCACTGTTTCACAAAATATTGCTAAAATTTAAAATTCAATAACTTTGTTATTTGTTATCCGATTTTGATGAAAATTTCGGCATTTTCCTTAGTGAATTCTACTCTATTTAAGCTATACTTTGTAAAATACTTTCAGCCCGGACCATCCCTTTAATGAATATTTGATTGAAATATACATTTCAGTCTATTTTTTCACTTATAAATTCCCAATAGCGAGCTTTACCAGCATAAAAAAGGTAGTGCATGAACCATAAGTCTCGCCTAAAATATGTGATATGACCTTTTGTCCCCTAGCTCACCTTTGACCACATAACACATGTGGTACATATAAGAGCAAGAGCAAAAACTTCAAAAAAATGATAAACATGACCTCCGATCATTTGACATCTTGTTGACCCCTAGATTACCTTTGACCCCATCATCCTCATGAACACACATGGTAATACCCAGGAATGATTTGAACAAGTGTGATCAAGACTGAGGCAGAAATAAAGAAATTAGAGCAAGTTGAACCAAAAAAAATTTGTAACAGACTACAGACCAACGGACTAGACCGACAAAAAAGAAAAGTGAGCACTACATGTAGGTCTCAACTAAACTTCCTTCAGGCGAGAAAAAAAATGAGAAAAGTATCTTCAATAATAATTCTCAGGGTGTAAAGGGTATATTTCCATAATGAAGACAAATCTTGATGCTCATGTACAAGTAGGCTTTGTTTTACCCATAAATATAGATATCAGTTTAATACCAAAGTTAACCAATTCAATCCCTCAAGAAAAATGCATTTCCTGCAATCCTATACACTGTAACTGCAAGCATGTACAAAGTATCCGTGTACATTCCTTTTCTGCAACTATAGAAATACTGTATTGAGTTTGCCAATACATATGTACATTATATTCCTTTTCCTTCAACAGTAAAGTACAAATGTTGATGCATACAATTTGCCTCAAATAACAAAAGAAACACAATATTGATATTCCAGGACAGACAACACATGATGTGCTGCTCTATGTCGTTACACAAGAATTTGTCACATCATTAACACATTTCAAAAGCTGGAAAACAGAACTATGGCATTTAACAATCGATCCATCATCGATACCTCGAATGGTTTTGTAACATTGTGGAAGTTCTGATTCACTGGCGGATACAGGGGGAGCACAGCATCCCCATGCCCCCCCCCCCACTTGAGAGGCATACATGTAATTAAAATTTGTATGTACATTGTAAAATGCTGTTAAAACATTAGTGTACCCCCTTTTTAAAGGGAAGACCTTCTTTTTTTTTACTTTTCAAATATTTTCGTGGACGAAATACCCTTCATTTGTGGTTAAAACCCTTTTTTTTGCTTGCAAAAAATTTTCCCCAGCAACCCAGCAAAAAGTGCCCCCCCCCCTTCCAAAAACCTGGATCTGCCCATGTTCTGATTGATTGCTCTGTTCACGTTTTATGGTTGTGGCATGTATATCAAAACAATACTTAGGCCTATCTACAGATATAAATGCTTCAAAGTGATGGGACTAATACATGTACTACCATGTATGTATTGTAATTTTATTATAGGATTTAGGGAAAAAACTTATTATAGGATTTAGGGAAAAAACTCTCCCAATTTTGGTTACCATATTTGCAGTTATATGTATGATAAAATTAGAACAATATCCCAAACACAAAGAGCCTACAATTATTGCATTTTTCTAGAAGTACATGACTTTCTAGATTCAACAATTTACTCAAACTCTTCATGGATGTACTACATGCTAAACTGTATAGTTTATGCCAATAGGTAGTTTTGCTTGCGACGTAATGTACAGAGACTTTAAGAACAAAGTAGATTGTCTGTAAAACGACAAGGAACAGTTAGGTCTTTGCCAAAAATTGATAAAACAGTACATAGACCATCCCTTAAGTTTCAGAGCAGATGAAATTGCAAAGACATCTGCCACTTGTCTAGAATCAAGGACTAAACTCCTGTTTTGATCTTACAAGTTTCGACAAAGACTTTTTTGTTCTTTGTCACGATGGGCATTAAGACAATACATTCCCTCTGTTCTTGAATCCTCTGTATGTTGCTGAGTGAAAAAAAATCCCTAAATGATGGTTTGAGAAATAATAATAATAATAATGATATAGGATATTTATATTGCGCACATATCCACCTTGTAAGGTGCTCAAGGCGCTTCTATATTACCCGGCTAAGCTAGGCGTTCATAGCGCACACAGCTTCTTAAGGAATTACTTCCTACCGGTACCCATAATACCTCACCTGGGTCGAGTGCAGCACATCTTGGATCAGTTTCTTGCTGAAGGAAATTACGCCATGTCTGGGATTCGAACCCACGACCCTCTGTTTCAAAGTCCGAAGACTAATTCACTGGGCCACAGCGCTTCAAAGGAAGAGCATCCATGCTGACAAGATAATTCTGTCAATACTTACTCATAAAACTGTATAGCCTGCTTGAGACAGTCTGTAACTTCTTGTGGGAAGTCTCCCGGGTCTTGATGCCCGCTCCGCCCAGCATGCTTTCCTTTAGCATGGTACACATTGCCGAGGTTGTACAGCGCCCTGCCTTCTCCTACCTGCGCATACACCACAGAACAACAACAAAATTTAACTTTAATATTGTCTGGAGCACTAGAGGGGGGAAAAAAACCAAATCACACAGGGGCTGGGGGCAATTTAGCCCCCAAAATGCTTTTTTAAAAGCCTTGTAAACTAAAGAGCCCTGGAAATCCCCATCTAAAGCTTAACATGTTTTATGTACGGTACATGTATCATCTTAGTGAATTTAAACTTTGACAATTTGTCATACAAAATGTACAATGATATTTCCTATATAATAATTGGCAAGAGAACAATGAAGGTCAGTGATGGAGTCATGATTGTTTGTTATATGAATGTATTGAACGATAAATGTAAATATGTTCTTTTAAATACTATGGGTAAAACAGGGTAAATACAAAGAATATAATGTCAGATAAAATTAATGTTTGTGCGAGGTATGCTCCAGATTGCACAATTTCAAGGGGAAAATAAATGCTACCATGGATGGGGAAATCCCCCACACTGTTGCAGGGATGGTACATGTACCTCCTATGAAATTGACATTTCCTTCCTTAAAAAATATAAACAAGATCCCTGTGTATACAGATCATGTGCAGTACATAAACATCAACCAACTTTCACAGATTGTCTTGTTGAATTTAAATGGCTTAATCTATCAAGTCAACATGTTTGGTATTTGAATAATTCAGATTTCGACAATAAACTATAAAGCCAAAGCAGTTGATTGAAAACAGATTATGATGCATGAAGCACCCAATAGTTATAATACAACCCTCTCAGAATTATTCAGTACAGGGGGGAAGAAATTGCCAAGGCAACCACATTTCTCTGATCACTCTTGAAATAAATGGTAAAGATACGATTACTTAACATGTAAAACATGTTTTGATTATAAAACAGTTTTTGTAAGATTTCATTCTGGTATGAGTGCTTTAATGGTGACCACTTGAGGATTTATTGAGATATGCAGACATTATCCATGCATTTAAAGAAACACTTCTGCATATCATCAAAATGTATTCAGTTTTACAAAGGTAAACAAAGCAAATTACAAATATGCACAGATGGCACATTAAATTCACTTTCTTGCAAAATAAAATACATCAGTAGATGAATGAATACATGAAAATGCAAGCTACATGTACATTGTACAAACCCTTCTTCAAAGACTTTTGATGAGGATTGTGAATTAGAAAAAAAGATACAGATGGACTAGTGAAACACAAACAATAACTTCAAATTCAGCATGCAAATAATAGAAATTTACAAGTGATATTCTCTTTTTATTGTAAAATGGCTCTGGCTCTGGAAACTTGAAAAAAAAATGATGCAATGAAAATTGAAAAATTATTCTCATGACTTTTTGACCACTTTTACATGTAGACAAATGGATTCAATTAAAAAAAATGTATTTTCCCCTTAACGGAAAAAAACACAGGGGCAGCAGAAATGACTATAGTCACCCCCAAAATCATAATAATAATAATAGGCATTTATATAGCGCCATCTATCTAGAAATATTCTATTCTGAGGCACATTGTTTATTATCGTTATTACCCCAGCGTTAGCTCAAGCTGAATTTCAGCACTCAGTGCATTCAAGGAATTGATTCTGCCAGGTACCCATTCACCTCACCTGGGTTAAGTGCAGCACAATGTGGATAAATTTCTTGCTGTTAAAAGGGAATTACGCCATGGCTGGGAATTGAACCAAAGGCCCTCTGTTTCAAAGTCAGAAGACTATTAAATCAACTGGGCCACAAGTAAACACTCAACACATCATGCGTTCGGGGCAGCATAAAATCTAAAAGTTGCCCACAAAATAATTGCCGAGCAATAACTGGTTAGGCAGCGCTGCACTGCTAACTCAGCAGCCACAAGTCGGCTGGAATGCACGAGGTCCCTCCGTAATTTTGATCGTAAAATTTTTCTTTTTTATTGCATTTTGAAGATACCATATTCAATCTGCAAGAAAATAAGATCGTAAACTCTGAACAAAATCATATATTTTTTTTCATTTCACCATATTTTTCGGCAACCTCAGTTCTTAAATCTGAACTTAGCCTTCGGGTGCTCTAGAAATATGCCACAGATCCTGCAATTTGAAGGCCAAAATTAGGATTTTCAGTGGGGATTTTTGGTGAGTACTAGTCAGTGCCTGAGTATACATGTACCGTATTGGCGCTTATGCAATTTCACACCGCCTGTGTTACGGTGATGATTGACTCTGAGCTGTGCTGCGTTCAGTGGCTGCGCTGCACTGGCTTAGGCTTAGCTCAGCTTGTAAAATAAGTTGACATGTTGACATTAGCTGTCAGACTGCAATGCATTCAATATTTCATAAAATGATTTTCAAGTGACTTTTAATCAAATAAGAAAATAAAATTTATTGAAACGATTCCTCGAAGTACAAATTCTGTTCAAATTTGGTAAACTTCATCCTATTCACTTTGATGGACAAAATTGTAAAATTGAATACACGAGATACACACAATAAAAAATAAACATTAGATCTCTATTAAATGAACAATAACAAAAAATAGATTATCATTTAACAATACTAATGAAGAAAAAATAAATAGCGAATAAATAAACAAAGTTAAACATTGTAAACAAGCAGGATGGGCTAATCGTCCTGGGTCTCACAATATACTGTACAACGTATTTGCGAGAAGTGAACCCCCGAAATTAAAGAGTAGCCCCCAAAAGGTAGAAAAGGAGCCCTTAAAATTTTACAAAAAATGAAAATGGAGCCCCCCCCAAAAAAAAACAAGTGGAATGCCTCTGGCCGTCTCACCTGCATCACGCGGTTCAATATAGCAGCAGTGCTCACTTTGAATACTACTCTAACTCGCACAAGATGTTCAGTGATACATGGTTACTCTTATTTCCCTTTTTTATGAACTAGACCAATAAACTTACAGAGATATGATGGTTATTCAACAAAAAACCCCAACATGGACAAAGTTCATTGACCTTACATGACCTTTGACCTTGATCATGTGACCTGAAACTCGAACAGGATGTTCAGTGATACTTGATTACTCTTATGTACAAGTTTCATGAATCAGATCCATAAACTTTCAAAGTTATGATGGTACATGTAATTCAACAGATACACCCAATTCGGCCAAAGTTCATTGACCTTTGACCTTGGTCATGTGACCTGAAACGCGCACAGGATGTTCAGTGATACTTGATTACTCTAATGTCCAAGTTTAATGAACTAGACCAATAAACTTTCAAAGTTATGATGGTAATTCAACAGATACCCCCGATTCGGCCAAAGTTCATTGACCCAAAATGACCTTTGACCTTAATCATGAGACCTGAAACTTACACAAAATTTTCAGTGATGCTTGATTACTATTATGTCCAAGTTTCATGAATCAGATCCATAAACTTTCAAAGTTATGATGGGAATTCAACAGATATCCCCGATTCGGCCAAAGTTCATTGACCCTAAATGACCTTTGACCTTGGTCATGTGACGTGAAACTCATGTAGGATGTTCAGTGATACTTGATTAACCTTATGTCCAAGTTTCATGAACTAGGTCCATATATTTTCTAAGTTATGATGACATTTCAAAAACTTAACCTCAGGTTAAGATTTCGATGTTGATTCCTCCAACATGGTCTAAGTTCATTGACCCTAAATGACCTTTGACCTTGGTCATGTGACATGAAACTCTAATAGGATGTTCAGTAATACTTGATTAACCTTATGGCCAAGTTTTATTAACTAAGTCCATATACTTTCTAAGTTATGACATCATTTCAAAAACTTAACCTCAGGTTAAGATTTGATGTTGACGCCGCCGCCGTCGCCGTCGGAAAAGCGGCGCCTATAGTCTCACTTTGCTTCGCAGGTGAGACAAAAAATCAATTTTTCCCCAGTGTAATACAGTCATGAATAATTTTGTTTGAAGGCTGGAACAGCTTAGTAATGAGGTCTTGGTTTTTACATTTCAGCAAAATAGAACAAAATACACATATCATTGTGAATCATAGTGAATATTCTCACCAAAATATACTGGTAAACAAGTTTTGTATCCTGATATTAACACTCCTTGAATAAGATAAAAATTGTCTGGGACAGAGTTTTGCATGCATTCATACAAAAAGTACATGTACATAAGACAAACAAATACAATTTGATTTATATGATCTTTGTAACCAAGGTATATTGAATTGCCAAAACAATTAAATGAGTACGATGACTTTTAAAGGACAAGTCCACCCCAACAAAAAGTTAATTTGAATAAAAAAAGAAAAATCCAAGAAGTGTAACACTGAAAATTTCATCAAAATTGGATATGAAATAAGACAGTTATGACATTTTTAAATTTCGCTTAATTTCACAAAACATGTACATGCACATCCTGGTCTGCAAGCAAATGAGGGAAATGATGACATCACTCACTCACTTTTTCTTTTGTATTTCATTATCTGAAATATGAAATATTCTCATTTTCTCATCATTGTCATGTGAAGCAAAGATTTATTCTTACTTGAACATATGGAATTACCATTGTTTGAACACTTTATGGTTTGGTCAAGTTATTCCTTATTGTTATACATATATGTAAGAATTGAAATATTCTATTCGAACAATAAAAAAAGAGAAATAGTGAGTGAGGGACATCATCAACCCTCTCATTCGCACATCACTAAATTGTGCAAAACTGTTTTGTGAAAAATAAGCGAAACTTTGAAATGTCATAACTTTGTTATTTTACTTCCGATTTTGATGAAATTTTCATTGTTATTCTTGATTTTTCTCTATTGATCCAAATCCACATTTTTCTGGGGTGGACTTAATTGGCCTTTAAGCTGAGTGCACAAGATACAGAGAACATGCACAGCATGTATTGCATTTCAGAATCTAATGCTATATAAATCACAGTAAAGACATTTTGAGCTTGGATTACCGTAACTGTATCTGCTGACGGTGATATGGATTCTTACAAAATTTGTTGGCAAACATGTCAAATCCACTCTTGGCTTACAACACAAAGTGGTATTAAAGTCATGATAATAAATAGTCCCAAAGAGTAACGAAGTGATGACGTCACAAAAACTTTTTTTGCATTTCAGCATATTTCATACCAATAATATATTGACTTCAATGGGGCAAATAGTGTATTCATGAGGTCATACATTGTATCTCAGGCTCCCATGGACTGATTCGCACCAAAATTTGGTAGTGGAGGTATTTCATCATGCTCTACCAAATTATGGAATAAAAATGCTGAAATGCAAGATTGGAAAATTGATGATGTCACACTTCAGTACTCTATTATGACTTTAATTTGTTAGTGCATTGTGACAGCCTTAACTGGGTAAGGCACATGATCATGGTCACCAGACATGGTGGCTCAGTGGTAGACTACCCCCATCATGAATAGAAGGTTGTAGGTTCAATCCCCGGTCAAGTCATACCAAAGAAAACAAAATAGGACCTTTACCTTCTTCTCAGGCACTGAACATATAGAAATGGAGAAAGGTATTAAAAAATAATTATGTGATACAGGGCCCGCTAGGAGAATATTTTATACGAGCAGAAGTGGCTTCCCTGGGTAAAGTTGCCGGTGTTTGGCCTTGGTTGGTAGAGCATCCACCCTGCAACCGGGAGGTCTGGTGTTCAAGCCCTGGCAGCATCATACCAAAATACATTAAAAGATGAGAGTTGCTGCTGCCCTGTTTTGCATTTGAGCAATTTAAGACAGCTGGGCCCAGGGTCGATTGGGCAAATGAATTTGGGGGGATTTCCATTTCTGATTTTCGATTTTGAGCAATAAATTATGATTATAAATAAGAATTATCATATAATTATTACATTACTATGAAACTATAAGGTAAATCTCTAATACATGTACATCATCCTTACCTTTTCCGAGAGTTCTCTTGATATATCTAAATGTCTTTGACAACAGCAGATGGCTTCATCAAACTTTCCGAGGACTTTTAGTGTATTACCAATGTTACCACTGGCTTTGGCTTCTCCAAGTCTGTCCCCAATAGAGCTACAAAGAAAAGAAACAAAAGGTTAGTCCTGGGGGGTGTTTCAATGTTTCATCAATATTTTCGTCTGACAAGTGGTCAGATCTGACAACTTTCCTTGATTCTGATTGGTTGAGAAGCAGTTACTATAGTAACTGTCGGATAAAACATGACTTGTAGGATACAATGTCCGACAGGTTTCATGAAACGCTCCCCTGGTATTTCATATTATCAAAATTATGCAATATTGCAAAAACCTTGAATATTTGATAATGGTATTGTGATATTGATATATCGCCTTAACACGATATAACCCCAATTCTGTCAATTATGAAAAGTAGGGAAAGTGATTTTCCGCGATCGCGGAAAATGGACGGAATTCACGGAAACAGCCTTTTGAAACGGAAAGTGGCTATTCAAATGGAAAATCAAGGAAAACATATTTTTCCTCAAAATACACAAAAAAACACCATGAATTACTCCAAATTTTCAACAAAATACGAATATTAACTAACCACAATACACAATCTCCCTTCGCTACAATCATGACAATCCACACATCGTGAATGCACTCGACTGTAGACTACCTCGCCTCTGCTTCCCGGCCGGCTGCATCGAAAACATTCACATGCGCACATCGTTTGATTATAACCAAGGTAGAAGGCAGCAATACGGCCATGTGTTGCTGCCCTCTACGTTCGGTGATGTCGTGTGGCGGTATTGTACTCTTGGTTGCTTAATTTTCATAATTCATATTCAATGAAATGCCCATCTATTCCTTAAATTATTTTGATTTATTTGGAAATTATCAATAATAATATATAGTAGATTCCCTTCTTTCTTCATTCTAAAAGATCAGTTTAAGTTCATGTCATATTTCATGGAGGTACATGTAAATATACATGTACAATAAGAAAATTTAACAACATTGGCAAAATTATTTTTTTCCCTACAAGATCAGCCATTTGTCAAAATGAAAAGAAAACGTTTTCACTTTTTAACAGTCGTTTGAACAACAGGAAAACGTTTTTACTCAGCCCTAATTGCAGCACCACTCAGCAGCAATGACCGATTGCTTCTTTACGATGTGTAATGGGACCCAACGGCCTATCGTTCACTTTCCATTCATCATAAAACTGTGGTCAATAGCCTTATTCTTGAAAATCAGTGTATTTTTATTGAGCAATTCTTACCATTGGTTTAAAGTTATACATGTACTGTAAACTTTAAGTTTGGCAAATTGTAAAGAGTCTGCACTGCTTGTTTTAGCAGGACCACTGCTATAAAGGTGCTATGCTTGCTTCCTGCATTCTTGTTACATGTATATCGTCTATGACGAAATTCAAGGATTTTCAACAAAAAGCTTCCTGCTGGATCCCTGAGGAAAGATGCAGCTTTGAGCTTTGACAAGGTGCCTTGACAAGCCATGATCTACTTACGTCGCCAGGGTCAGGTCGTGCTTGTGATAGGTCAGGGCCTTGCCATAGTCTTCAAGGAAGAAGTACGCGTTGCCTAGCTGGCTGTAGATGGCACTTAGTGTCTTAAGGTCATCTGTTCCGACCTCCACGGCAGCCTCCAGGTAGCGGACTCCTTCTCGGCAGTTCCCCGCCTTGCATAACCTCTCGCCTTCTAGGGCCAGCTCCATGCAGGAGGCCTCACTTTGCATCTTGGATTTGTGCTCTTGATGGAATCCTCCAGAGGAACTTCTCAAGAAAGTGGTTTCCCTTTCACTCCCAAGGGGTAGCAGAAGATGGATGTGTTATAGGTGCTGCAAGAAATAGAATGATTTGAAAGACTCTATTGTCTTTTTTCATCTCAGAAAGAATATGTATTATCTTCTCATCATGATGCAAAAAACATACATCAATGGATTCAAACATTTAAGGGGGGTCTTGATGTGACTAGTCAGTGATTTTCATTGACAAATTTCCCCTCATCCAATCAGAATGAGGGGTTTTCAATAGCCTACATGTATATACATGTAGCAGATCTAATTCAAACAGTAGTCACTGACAAGGCAATTGATTAAAAGCACTCAAAAGATTTAAAGACAGTAATTCTTTAATAGAAAATATTAAACAAAAGTATATGTACAAACAGATATATTTGTACACATAAATAAATGAAATAAGAGAGGAAGCCCAAGGAAAGAAGTGAACAGTTGTCTAGTTGACTTGACTTTTGAGGAAAACAGAATATCAATACATGTACATGTATATATTGGCTAGAATTACACACTCAATGACTTTATAGGCCTATATTTAGACTTTAATAGGCAAGGGACAAATCTGTTTCTGTATGCACTTGGAGAAATGTTTATTTGAATTGGAGTGTCAAATAAGCTGACGTACAGTATGTAGTGTTAGAGATATCTGTCACAAATGGTTATCCATAGTTAAAGTTAAACCAAAACTTAAGACTAGGGTTTAGACCAGAGTACCTTTCAGATTACGGGCCATAAATACATGTGGTCTATTTTTCTCTCACTTTTGTAATATTCCTATGTTCAACAATATCAGGGTTGACTTATATCCACATGACAAATTTGTCCGTACATGCTGACTGTAAGGGCAAAAAATTTTCGAGGTACAGGAAGATTCTGTACATTGACAGACATTACAACAGACATATAATGCATTGATATCTTGGATAAAACCACAATATCTTGGATATAACCAAGAGTACCAGTAAATCATACATCTGTACTGTATTACATGCTTGCAAGGGCAAAGGTTCTTTCGAGTAACATTGGGTATACCAGATGTCTTCAAAATTGTCTACTTTCCATAGATCTATTGGCTTTTTAGTATGGCCATAGAGTACTGTGATAGCCTGGTTACGCACAATCAGCGGGGCGATGTAAAAATGTGTTCAATGTTTCTAACATGCTACGCATTAACCTACATACTTTACAATGACAGCCCTTGTTTTAGCCTAGATACGAAACAAGGTTAATTGCCATGGGTTGGGTGCTCACCTATCCTGCTTTGCTTTAATGCATTTAAAATTCCTATAAATTTACCAACAGTGATTTCTAAGGTGATCTAAACATTTTGCCTACCAGTTCTGATCAGGATACTCATTGCATTCATGAAGATTAGCATGTACTGTCTGTTTATAAGTATTGTCAACTATTAAAGTACTTCCTGGTTATTGTTGTAATTTGTAACAATTATCTCATTATACTGTTCCATTGTAATTGATTGTGGATTGCATTAGAGCTATCTTTTGCATATTATTATTGTTGTTGTTGTTTAGATTTTAATGGTACTCTCATTCAAAAGAGAATTGAACAAGCATGACATTACAATGGTATGCTGAGCAAACCCTTCCCTGAAGTTTAGAGGTCTGAATGCACAGCCAATATGACTTGTGTGTTGAAGACCAAAATTGAAGTCCATGTACATGTATGTGCTAGTCTTTTGTGAAGACACACTTGACTGAAGTTCTTAATCAGGGTCTGTGCCTGCAGACTAGTATGGAATGACATAGGATTTATAGTGATCAAATGTAGGGTCTAGAGGACTCTCAGATGATCTTGTGCAGTGCTTATAGGCAAATACTTGATTTAACATTCTGAAATAAACTTGTTGTATTTAATAGTAGAATAAGAACTTTCCTTGTATCTTGAGATAAATTTGTGTAAAAAAAATCAATTTGTGCAGAAAAATGGGACCAAAATCAATGTAGGAAAAGGTGGTAATCCTGCATAATAGCTCAATATTAATGAAACCTTTCTGTTTCTTTCACCTAAAATTAATAATTTTTCACCAAAACAAAAAATTCACTTAATAATAAGTTGATTTCAAATGACCTTTGACCTTGATCATGTAATCTGAACTCATGCAACATGATCAGAGGTCCTTGATTACCCTTTATGTCCAAGTTTCATTTAATAGATCCAATTACTTTCAAAGTTATGAATAACATTTCAAAAACTTAACCATGGTTAAGATTTCAATGTTGATACCCCAAACATGGTCAAAGTTCACTGAACCCTTAATGACCTTTGACCTTAATCATAAGACTTGAAACTACATTAATGCAAGATGAGACAGAAATAATCATAAATGTTATTTATCATTATATATAGGCCTATTTATCATGATTTTATAATAAATTCAATAAGGCAAACTGTTAGCTCCACCTGCATTATTTTGTTAGCCTAACATTAGATCTCAAATTTCTAGACATGCTCTACGGGCATAACAATAGAGAATTTTAGAGATGTTAAGGTTCAGGTCACCTTGCCAGTCTTTTGTAAATTGCTCATAACTAATGATACTTATGAATAGATTTATAAAGCTATTCATAAGTAAAATCACTCTTAACTTATGAATTAGCTACTTATTATAAAGCTAGCAATATGATATGTTATCTTGTCTTTCCGTAAATGCCCACAATCATTATAGTTATAATGGCAATTGAACGTCAACTTCAAAATTTAATTGACTGGAGTCCTGGGATTTTAGCCAGGACCAGCAGGTGCAATAATAGGTGAACACCCTACGAATAGTGTATTGGTTTTAATGTGCATAGGATTAGGAATCTGACTCTCCTACAGGACCAACATTTGGTACATCATCTCTGATGGACAGAGTGTTTTCAACTGCATTCACACCTACATTAATGCACACCTACATTAATGACTAATGAGGCTTTACACACAACACTAGATTTTATAGAGTCAAAACTCCAGACTCTACGCTACAGCATGCAAGTATTGGCATGAGCGGAACTTGAGCCCCTCACGCTGAGATCTAATGAACAATTGTATCTGAAACAGGTGCTCTGACCAACTGATCGGTGATCTACTGTATACTACCTCACCTATTTTACAAATGACTGACTTGTGTGAGTAGACCTACAGCTACTGGTGTGACCCTATCGTTATGAAACACCCATTTCACTTGGTCTTGGACCTCGATGATACCTCCAATTAAGCCCTTTGCCTTGATGTCTTGTTGTTGCTCTTCACATTTTCATTTATTTTATGAATTTGCTGATTTTCTACTCTCTCAATTCTCAATTTCTTCACTGACTTTTCATACAACTTGAACAGAAAGTTCCTCATATCGTCACCATGTTTATAAATGATCAGGAATATGACATATTTGAGGAAAACCAAGTATGGTACTTGAGGTCCCCTATTTAAAGTCTGTGCATACGTGTATCTGCACGATTCTAGCAAAAGAAGATCGACCACAGACTTTATCGAAATATATGGAAAGTTATTCATTAAGAAATCTGACTCAAAAAGGTGAAAAAAAAGTGATTTTCAGGCATTTCTGGTGACAGGAATAAAAAACAGCCTTTTTCATAACAATTCCCTTATCGTGTGTAAAGTGAATGGGTGCGCAGACGTGGGGCAACATTGTCTTGTTCAATCTGAAAATGACTGGCCGAGGTTTTTTCCAAGTCTATTTCTCTCAAATTTTTTTGAGATTTTTGGCACACATCATAAGATTCAAGGAACATTATCAACTGAAAATTTTCTGGAAATTAAAGAAGAATCATGTTAATAAGCTGAGATGGCAATTTAGTAGACCATCGACGATTCTTTTGTTGTGAGCTTGTTATTCATGAAGAGACTGCAACCGTAAATTTAACTGTAATACATGTAGTTCTTTCATCATCTGTGCAACACTGCACTGTCAGTCGTAATCACCCTTTACAAATCTAGCTGCACGCCGCTGCACCATTTCGCGCTCGCAGAAAACAGACGGAATTCACAGAATTGGCCTTTTAAAATGGAAAGTTGCTTTTCAAACGAAAAATCACAGTAAACATATTTTTTTCTAAAAATGGACAAAACTGTTTAAACTCCCAAATCCGCAACAAAGTATGAATATCAACTTGAAAAATCATGATTTCACTTCGCGACAACAATCATGACAATCCACACATCACTGTACCCGAGCCCCTCCATCGCTCGATTGGATCGAAATTAGTTTATACTCGTGACACAGAATCCTGACATCGAGGCACTGGACCCTCAAAAAAGGAAAAGTTCTGTCTCGTTTGTTCTCCTTCTATCGAAATTGAAAACAAAATGGCTGATCGATACCAAAACAGACGCGACGTAGACGTCTAACTTTTCGTTTTTTTGAGGGTCTTGTTTGTGCCTCGATATCAGGATTCTGTGTCACGATAGACCTTCATCCATATAATTGAGATACATGTAAGTGCATAATCAATTTTTTCCCCTTTTAGTTGGAGTGCTATTCCGACCCCATTCTACCCCATTTTGGAGAGTATATGTTTGACTAGTAATTAGTACACGGGCGAGTCCTGGGCTACACAATTACAAGCCGGCTGTGTAACTTTACAAAAATACAAGGAGAAATTTTTTTTAAATAAAAAATGTGTAAAAAGCTCCTCGAAACAGATAAGAATAAGATGGCTGCCAGCTGTCTAACGTGAGACCTAAGTTTTAAGATTAGATTACAGTCCTACTCTTTTTTATTACATAGTCTAGACTAGACAGCTGGCAGCCGTCTGTTTCGAGGGGTTTTTAAACATTTTTTTAAATTTTTTTAATTTCTCCTACATGTAGTACACAAATGGCTCGCAATCATGCAGCCACCATTAGGGGACTTACAATGCAAAATCCCCCCGTCAGGGCTCTTCAATTTTTGTCATTAATGAATCAAACTTTTGAAAATTAACATGACCGAAATGCAAATTAATATTCCCTCTTGGCATTTACTGTCAAAAAACAGGGAAAATCAAGTTAAAAGGAACAAAAACATAGACTTACCTCGGCTGTCGCGCAACTTCAATTCCCTGTTTTATCCAAACTTAATACATAAACATATGGCCATTGAGTCCCCTGTACAAAACACGCTAGAAATTCGGCCTCTGTATTTGGCCCAGGGGGGGGGCACTAAGTATATAATGCATAGTGGGTATGTGCCACAGAGGGGACCCCCATTTTTACACTCAAATTTCCGTTCCAAGGCATAGCATTTTTGTCATATTGAGAAAAAGAACAAAGAAAGCCGCTCCAAAGCATAACATTTTCTTCTTATCGAGAAAAAGAAGATATCCGCTCCTAAGGCAAGCTTCGCATATTTTTCGTAACGCCGTTCCGATCGCATTGATCTGCTACAATGAGCTGCAATTTCGATGAAAAGGGGCCGCAGAGCGCTGTCCGACTATCGCCTCTGCGCGAGCGCACCCAGCGGAGGCCGCACTACATGTAGCTGCATCATGCACGCATGATCGTTCCATAGGGATCATGCATACGCATCGTACTCACAAGTTGGCGATCCGTTCCAAGGACCCCCTTTTTCACAAACATTTGTAGTTCCGATAAGCCCGTTCCGACGACCCTCCTTTTTAGAATAAGCCCGCTCCAAGACCAAGGCCCCCGTTTTTTGTCTTGCCTGCGGCAAACCCCCACCACTTTTTGGGGTCGAGTGCCCCCCCCCCCAGGATATTTGGACTTTTTTATGAGTGAAGCCAACAACAGAGTTCAGTTGAACAACCAACAGGAAAGAGTTCCATATACACCCCCCACCAAAAATAACAAAAGATTGTCGAGACTTCCGGTTTGGTCACTTCAGCTTTTTCTATCAGTTTTTTACTGTTGCTTTACCTTAGTTGGGACTCGAACACACCTCGTTTTATCTGCAATCAATACCTTTCCCGCTATGCTAGCGAAAAGCGCTGATACCGGAAGGGGTATTTTAACGATTTTACCTTAGTTGGGACTCGAACACACCTCGTTTTATCTGCAGTCAATACCTTTCCCGCTATTTTTACGATTTTACCTTTGTTGGGACTCGAACACACCTCGTTTTATCTGCAGTCAATACCTTTCCCGCGATGCTAGCGAAAAGCGCTGATACCGGAAGGGGTATTTTAACGATTTTCAGCCGATAGTTTGACTAGTCTTGACTCACAGACCCTTGTCTTGTCTTGGGTTAAGTCGGCATATGAAGACTTGCTGTACTCCGCCAACTTTATTGATGTGTGAGATCACCAAGTAAGCAGGTCAATTGCTAGGTTTTTGAGTGAGTTTGGATTTGAAAGAGTCCAATGAAGTTATCAATGTTGTGTCAATGTTTAACTCATTCCTTTACTGACTACATAAACCAATGTCTCACTGTGGACAATTACACACACTTCATGTAGATCCTGCTCGTAATTTGACGGAATAAAGCCATATTTTGGTATATATTTCCACCACTTGTTCACTGCAACCATCCTGCCTGTGGGGAATCTACAGGTAGGACTATGGTATGCCAATGCTGTACATAGCACACACTTTAAAAAATCATTAAAATATCACTTTTGTGACCAAAATTACTAATTTCCATACAGTTACAATTAATATTTCACTAGTAACTTGGGAATAATTTTTGTATTCACCAGAGCGCTCAAAAACTTGAATATGGGGCATATTTTTGTGTATGCCCTCTATTGGTGGAAAGTAATATGGCAAGAAAATTTTCATTTTTTAATCTCTATTTTTAATTCAGAAATGAAAACTGTCAGAGTAAGAATATCAAGCATTTGTCCCTCAGGCCATACAAAAAGAGAAAATAAGCCAAACATTGCCACACTTATTTTGCCACACATGGAGATGTAACACAGGGAGTGCCGGACCTAGAAGTGGTCCGGCACCCAGGAGCTTACCGTGTATTTACCCATACTCACGGGACAAGGGTAGATTATGGTCAAAATATCTAGCAAGATAAATTGAGAAAACAGAAATCATGCACTTACAACGATTATATGGATGAAGGTCTAACCAGTGGTAGAATCCTGGCATCGTTGGAGATGCACAGACTGGAACCTCAAAAAAATAATAAGTCCTCTCCTTTACCCCAGTCTCGATTGGCCATTTTGTTTGTCACAACAAAAACGGCAAATCGAGACTGGGGAGGAGAGAAATTTTCATTTTTTGAGGTTTCAGTCTGTGCCTCGACGTCAGGATTCTACCACTCGTTAGACCTTCATCCATATGATCGTGGTAAGTGCATAATTTATGTTTTCACAATTTACCTTGCTAGATATTTTGACCAGGCATAATCTACCCTTGTCCCGTGAGTATGGGTAAATACACGGTGAGCTCCTGGGTGAAGCGGGCCGGCGCTCCCTTCTTCTTCTTCTGGAAACAGTACAGTCCACCGTATGGTGTATAGTCGTACTGGTTATTGTCCCTGGGTTAATAGATGTAACTGAGAACAAGGTTATATCATAACCCTGTTCATTAAATGAGTGATTTCCACTTCCCCATATGTTCTATAATATGGCTAGATATATTATTCTGAACCTTCTCCATGTTCAATTTTAGTGTGGGTGCGTATGGAACTCTTACCAACCAACAGAGACCGAAGCTTGGCAATGTTTGTTTGGTCTAACAATACATCTAGACTGGAGTAAACAAATCTTTTTTTCAATAAAAAAATCTTACTTGAATGAAGAAGCTTTCCATTCTGACTGACAGTGTAAATGATGGCCGGCTCTTTCCTTGTGACTATCTGTATTGTACTTGCCTAAACTAAGGCTTTAGTTTTTGGAAATGACACTGAGTTCCAAATCCAATTTAGTCAGCGATCTAGCGAGTCAGTCGAGGATGGTCTCGGGACTCGTCGGAGATAAACGGAAACTCTGAATCTGATCTTGAAACTGTCGAAGATTCACAGACTTCAGCACAGAACAATGTCTGATTCAACTTAAGTTACAGCTTCAGAATTCAGGCTTTTATTTTCCCAGGACCCAGGCGCTGCACTGCACTTTGACTGCACTGCCACTGGTCGATCTCAAGCTCGGATCGGACTGATCACGGATGGGGCAGTAACGGCGGCACGGTCAATGAAAAAGCCGTTGTGAATTTGTCCGCCCATAGAGCAAAACGCTATCCGATTAACTGCTTGTACATCCGAAATTAGAGTCTGTACCGTCATAACCACTTGATGGCGCTATAATATCACGAACAACAGAGCAATATAGGGCACACATGAGTAATACAGACCCCCATTCACTCACGTGTTATATCCATAGAGATGTATAGATTATCTAGAGTGCGGGGTCCCCATTGGCGCGCGTACTTAACGTCTGTGATCGCGTGGAGCGGGGTCGGCCATTGCTCGATAGGTCTAGATTAGCAAAAGTACCCGGATGTACACATAGCTCGTATGTTGTAACGCTGAAAAAGGAATGCCGTCTCCGGCCTTTTTTCTTGAAGAAAAGAATCCAACCTCATTACAATCGAAAATATTAATGACAAATTGCATCTCAATTAACTATCAGTGTGATTACATGTGGATTAGGCTGTGAATTTGGTATTTATACCTGACTTCTCTGGATGAAATTCTCTATTATGATTTTTGCGTTTGCTCTGTTTATAGGCCTATATGCCTATTTCCCGGGGCCTATTTTAGATAATGATAGATGGAAATGTGTATTTATATCAGGTAAAAATGAAAATATACAAAGTACATTAATGGAAAGATTGAAAATTAATTCAAAAGACATTAGCCCATCTTCTGTGAATTTCCCGACCTTGAACTGCATCGTCCTTTTCAGTCACATTTCCTCCATTCACGTTCTTTGATTCCATGTTCTCTTGACCAATTTGTTTAAATTCGATTTGATTTTGTAATGTCCGCGTAGGCCTACCTGTATGTACCTTGCTTCAATTTTCTTTGAAATATATCATTTTTTAATGTACACTGATTTATATAACTTAGCGGTTTTGATCTTTGATTACTGGACGCAGGGCATTTCATTATTGTTCTTGGTAAGCATGAGTGTTTGAAACTTGTGCTAAGGTGGGACGTGTAGGCCTACGTGATGAATTTTCCCATAGGAACTAATTCCAAAACCTGTCGGCCTATATGACACTGAAACACTGGGGTGTTCCCCAAGGTAGCCTCCTGGGCCCTCTTTTATTTATTATCTATATAAATGACATCCAGAACTCCTCTGAAATATTATCTTATGTCCTTTTTGCAGATGATTCAAATGTACTCTACTCTCATCCTAACCCCAATATTTTAATTAATGTACTGAACACTGAACTGGATAAATTGGTACAATGGATTAAGGCTAACAAATTGTCAATAAATGTTCAAAAAACGAAATGCATGCTTTTTAGCAATTCTTTAGAACAATTGCCATTTAATATCAAATTAGACAATGTAGACATTGAAGTTGTTACTACAACTAAATTTTTAGGCCTTATAATAGACAACAAATTATCTTGGAAATCGCATATTGACTCTATATGTCGCACAATTTCACGCAATATTGGTGTTATCAACAAAGTTAAGTTTTTTCTTCCAACTTCCTCCCTAAAAATGCTTTATTCAACATTAATTTTACCATATCTAAATTATGGAGCAATTGTTTGGGGAAACACACACTCAACCTACCTAGATAGAATATTGCTTTTACAAAAGAAGGCATTGCGTATTATTTTCAACTTGTCCTGGAGATCTCACACAGATGAGTTGTTTTTAAACAATAACATTCTAAAAATAAAAACACTGTACCAATATAATTTAGGTCAATTCATGTATCAGTTAAACAATAATATGTTACCACCCATATTTAATTTTTCATTTAACAAAAACAAAACCCTTCACAAATATCCCACACGTCAATCCGATGAATTTCATTTACCACTACCCCGGACCATCCTTGCAAAATCAATTTTTACTTTTGAAGGCCCTAGACTCTGGGGAACTATCAATAGTAACATCAAAGAATCTCCAAGCCTTAATTCTTTCAAATATAAATTCAAAAAATTTCTTCAAGAGAACCATTGAATTTAACTCTTCATCACTCAAGCTCTTGTATTTTTTTAATCAAACATGTTTATCATGTCACGTACACTTATATATCTCTTTCGTTTTCCTGTTGATCGGCGAGGTCCGTCTGTGAGTGCTGGGGCTGGATTCTGGAGACCTTTAATCTCTCTTTTTCTTATTTCCTTTTCTATATTTATTTCCAATTTTTCTTTTTAATTCAACTGGTCATGCTCAAGTTGGTACCTTATTTTTTTTATATGCTAAACAACTGCAAGAATATTTATTAGGAGGCTGCACTATACAAGCTCCGCTTTTTAGCAGCCTCCTCCATTCTCAACCTGATTTGTAATAATCTTGAATATAATTTTCTGTACAGGAATAATTGAAATATGTTTTGTTATTTTAAATAACAAATATATATAATATATATGTCAACATGTACAGAAGAAACTGTAATTGTTGAAAATGGAAATAAACGAATGAAATGAAATGAAATGAAATTTAAAATATCGTGAATGACTTTTTACTGTTCCAACTTTTTGCTTTTTAATTTGCTTCACTTTAAGTTATACTATTCTTTTTTTCAAATTCGCTGTTTCGGGGGTGCATGGTGTAATTAAAGTGATATAAGCACCCAAGCAAATTCACTTTAACAATACTGATCAAAAAGAGTATAGAGGGGGCGCATTCGGACACCTCCCCGAAGTGAAAATGAACATGTACTGTCCCACCAATTCCAAAACCAACTAGTCCACGCCCATTATAATTTTGTTCATCCGTGGAAATAACAAACCTGAACATTCAAACTCAAGTCCATAGACTTAGCAATTGAAATCAAAAGAAGAAAACTAGAAAATCAAATTCAGAATATACTTTTAAAACGACAAATAAAACTGAATATGCAAAATGCGTATTTATCTGTTTAGTGTACGTTTTGGAAATCTTTGCCATAAAGTTAATATTCAATCGACACAGACACAGTTAATTAACACAATAATTTCAAGAAAGGAATATACAGCTGAGATTATAAATTAGGATGATCACTCAACAGCGGAATTTGTAAAATCGTATTCCAAGTATTTGTAAGTTTTATTGTCAATATTATTGTTTAATATGTATGGTTTTGTATTCACAATTTTGCAACCGCTTTTATATGATAAGTTTATTAAGTTTGCAATTATCTCTTTCATGTCTGACATTGTTATCAATTGGTTTTATACACTCAGTTTTAGTAATAATATTCTTTAATTGTAGTAAAAATACGAATTATAATATCCTCCTGAACCGCCCCTTTTCTTCCCCTATATTTCTCCTTTTCCTTCTTCCTCTCCTTATATTACTAGTATTCTGTCCTTGATTTGTTCATATAATATTGGTCCATTGGAATCATTATAGGATCACAAACACCAGCTATATATCAACAGAATATTTCAGCTGGTTTGCTATATCAGCATAGTATTTCAGCCGGGTTGAATCAAGTCCGACTTTCCAGAAAATCAAAGTGAATTGTTTTATGTTGCACATTATAATTTGTTTACTCTCCGAAATTTGGAAATGTTTGCAGGTTAATAGCTACACTGTAAACATCCTACCCCCCCCCCCTGTACATTGCAAAATAATATTGTGCGACTGAATGCGCGCATTTGATATGCAAATTTTGCTGTCAACGAACTTTTCTACATTATCGCAGTATGATCGATGGTTGTCTACATTGGAAATCTTAATCATCAATTAACTGGACCAATGCGTAGATCATTTTTAAAAATTATCAATAAAAAGTAATTTTATGATACTCACGAGTTATTGTGATGTTGGTTACAACGACGTTTAAGCCAACGGGGTTCAAAGGGAGTTCGGCCCTATTCTAAATTTCTATATTTGATTTCTATATATTGTGTAGATAAAACAACAATTATCACGTGAAGAAATAAATTATCAGCAATCAGCATCATAGTAATTAGGAAATTATACTTGAAAAAATACAGTCGTATTTTTTCGCGTCTCAGATGCATCAGTCACTGTGATAGGCCCAATGAAATTTTTGACGTACTTGAATGAAATTATATTAAAACATACTTAATTTCTTTGAGGAGCTAGAACGATATGCCTAGGCCTACATGTTATTTACAAAATTCATCACTTCCAAATCATTAGAAAATAGAAGTCATATCATTATATCGAAATGTTATGACCCAAGTAAAAAATTATTGGGGATGTAGCCTATTGATCTTTGGCATACTTATAATGTAGGGTATGTGCTATAGATGGGCCTATATAGCATGCCTGTCTTCAGTTTTGTTCGAATTTTTTTTGTTCATTTGAACTTTAATCTAGTGCAATATTTACAATTTTGCTTTTCAATTTGCTTTCGCTCTCATATATCATCATTTTGTTCTAGTTCTATGCTCATCCATGTACATGCCCCATAGGCACTGTACGCGCATGGTAGGCTGCGAAGACCTATCGAGTAATGGCGGCCGGTCTCCGCGTAATCACAGCGATTTGACGAAGTACGCCCTCTAGCGTTATTAAGTATATATCTCTATGGTTATATCATAGCTCATCAAAAAATCATTAAAAATCAATCCCTCGATAGATTTTGCTTTAATTCACTGACATTAGTCACAATTAACAGTGCATTAAGACTTGATATGTTAATCAGGTACTTGCCCAGCTCAATCAAAAGTTAAATGGCCTGAAATAAGACTAACCATAATTTCGGCCAGTTCATCGCCAGAAAAACCAGAACTGCATTGTGGGTAATAATGATTAAAATGAAATACAAAAATGCAGTCTAACCTTCCCAAACGCCTTGATTATGAAAGAGTATGAACATAGCATTATGTCTATCGTTTTTCTTTTGATATACAAACATTTGATCTATTTTTAATGAATTATTTTAATCAACAAAGTCATGTGATCTTTACTTACGCCTGTCCGGCATGCATTGCGCGCAGATGAATTACACTCGTGTGCCCTGTAGGTTGAGTCCGTTGCTGTCGCCAAAATAATGAGTTGTAAAATAATTATGATTTTATAATAATTACAATAACCCTGATCATACATTAGTAATCACAACGGATAAAATAGATACAATGTTTGATAATAGTTACTAGTAGCCGGAATAGTACCGGTGTAGTATTATTATTATTATTGTAGTAGTAGTAGTAGTAGTAGTAGTAGTAGTAGTAGTAGTAGTAGTAGTAGTAGTAGTAGTAGTAGTAGTAGAAAACAATGCATGGACACCACGGTGATAACATTTTCCAAGAGTTACTAATTATTAACATATAATGTCAGTTAATGACATTGAAACAATTTTCATTCCTTCTTTTTTTCTTCAAAGAATCATGAAACTATTTGTTGGTGTAGTACAGGGGTTCTCAAACTTTTTCTGTGAAGGGCCAGATGAGACTCAAAGTAAACCTGAAAGGGCCAGGGTGAAGATGATTTTAAAAAATGTGCGCGAAGCGCAATACGGGGTCCTAGATGTTCTCTTGCTCTCTGGGAGCATTTAATCCAACAAATTTATAACAGTTTCATATGGAACGCAGGCAAATTTAGAAAAGTTTTGAAAATACAGCGAGAGTCAATATCTAAATAATAAAATTTTAGTACTTTGTTAAAAGAAATTTAGATTGTACCTATACATATACCTGGTATAATTGGGGGACAGATAATGTCTTGAAGTATCAATATTTTTGTAGTAGTAGATAGAATAGTAGATTGAATAATAGAGCATGTCTGTTGTAGACTCATAAGGGTGTCAGTCTCCTAATCACTTTCAGTGGCAAAAGTGACACCGTCAGCAACAAGTTGCTTGAACCTTGGCAAAAAAGGTGAAATTACCAGATGAAAGCAGTGGTGCAAATGTTCACTGGTCAAAAGACAAGGTGCTTCGGTATGAGTTAGTTCTTTGAAATGTTCATTGTGGAATATGCACTTTCGCACCTATGTAGGTCCAAACATGGTGAGAACAGGCTGGTCATCTAATAAGAAAGTAGATCGAACAGACAGAAAATACTCCACTAAACTTTAAAAGTGAAATTTGTTTGACTGCCATTACTTTTATTACGGATACACAATGTAATCATATTGAGCTATGTTTCATATTGTGACTTAAAAGTGATTTTAAAAACCCAGCTGAGTCTCGCGGGCCGGATTGAGAAGCTCTGCGGGTCGTAGTTTGAGAGCCCCTCAGGTGTAGTAGATAAATATATCCACATTTAGTGTAATGGAATGGAACGCCGTATCAACTATTTTATTTTTATTTTGAGTTGTTGTAAAATGTAGTTAATCTCTGTCTCAGAGATGGTTCCTGGGAATAATGAGCCTACTGCATGGGCTTGCCTCTTAAGGTGTAGACGGATTATCCTTTTTTTTCTATTTGTAAAATGTAGTTAGTTTCTGTTAATGACATGTATGAGATCGTATCCTGTCAATGAGGAGCCTAAATAGTGGGCTTCTCCTTCAAGTGTAGGAGAATGGAACGCCCTATCAGATATTTTATTTTTATTTTGAGTTGTTGTAAAATGTAGTTAATTTCTGTCTGGGGGATTGTATCCTGTGAATAATGAGCCTACTGGGTTGGCCCATTAAAGTGTCAGAGAATGGAACTTTTTTTGTGTGTGTAGTTAATTTCTGTCTGGGAGATGGTATCCTGGGAATGATGAGCCTACAGGGCTTGCCCCTTAAAATGTAGGAGAACGGAACGCCCAGACATATTTTTTTTCTTTTAAGTTTTAGTTGTTTTTCTTTTCAATGTAGTTAATTTCTGTCTAGGAGAAAATGTCCTGTGAATGATGAGCCTAATGGGCTTGGAGAACGGAACGCCCAGACAGATTTATTTTTTCAAGTTTCATTTTTTTTTAATGTAGTTAATTTCTGTCTGAGAGATGGTTCTTGGGAATAATGAGCCTTCTGGGCTTGCCGTGTGTGTGTGTGTATTTGAGTTTTGTCAGACGTGTATCAATCAGATATGATTATTTACGTCTGGGACCGACCTTTATCGTCACCATCCGAAAGACGTGACCAAACCCGAATTTGTAACTTCCCCACAGCTTGGATTACAGGCGCACGCCACAACGCCCCTTAAGGTGTAGACATATTATCATTTTTTTTTGTATTTGGAAAATGCAGTTAATTTCTGATCATGACATGTATGCGATGGTTTCCTGTCAATAAGGAGCCTAAATACTGGGCTTGTCCCTTAAAGAGTGTAGGAGAACGGAACGTCCAGACAGATTATAATGAACTTTTTAAAGTTTCATTTATTTTTTTTTCAATGTAGTTAATTTCTGTCTGGGCGATGGTATCCTGTGAATAATGAGCCTACTGGGATTGCCCCTTAAAGTGTAGGAGAACGGAACGCCCAGACAGATTATGATTATGTTCTTGATGTATAGTAATTGTAAGAGTGTAGTTAATTTCTGTCTCGGAGAAGGGATCCTGTGAATAATGATCCTACTGGGCTTGCCCCTTAAAGTGTAGGAGAACAGAACGTCCAGACAGATTATTATATTTTTTTTAATTTAAGTTTTAGTTTTTGTTCCAATGTAGTTAATTTCTGTCTGGGAGATGGTATCCTGTGAATGATAAGCCTACTGGGCTTGCCCCTTAAAATGTAGGAAAACTGAACGCCCAGACAGATTATTATTTTTTTTAAATTAAGTTTAGTTTTTTCAATGTAGTTTATTTTTGTCTGGGAGATGGTATCCTGTGAATGATGAGCCTACTGGGCTTTCCCCTTAAAGTGTAAGAGAACGGAACACCCAGACAGTTATCATTATTTATTTTAAGTTTCAGTTTTTTGTTCCAATGTAGTTAATTTCTGTCTGGGAGAAGGTAACCTGTGAATAATGAGCCTACTGGGCTTGCCCCTTAAAGTGTAGGAGAATGGAACGCCCTATCAAATTTTTTTATTGCGAGTGTTTGTAAAATGTAGTTAATTTCTGTCTGGGAGATGGTATCCTGTAAACATGGTAAATGATGAGCCTACTGGGCTTGCCCCTTAAAGCGTAGGAGAACGGAACGCCAATTAGAGATTATCATTATTTTTTGAGTATTTTGAGTATTGGGAAAATGTATTTAATTTTTGTCTAGGAGAAGGTATCCTGTAAATGATGAGCCTGCTGATGGGCTTGCCCCTTAAAGTGTAGGAGAACGGATTGCACAGACAGAGTATGATTATATTCTTGATGTATAGTAATAATTGTAATAGGGTAGTTAATTTCTGTCTGGGAGAAGGTATCTAGTGAATGACGATCCTAGTGGGCTTGCCCCTTGAAGTTAGTAAAAGGCACCGACGTCAAAGCTGGGGACCCGGGTTCGATTTTCGGCAGAGACATTGTTTCGGTATCACCATTTTTTCCAAAAAGGTAGATAGCTCTGGGGAACCTTGATTTAAGCTACGCCTACCTTTGTTCTCTTCATCCATTTCTTTCACACACTATATATATATATATATATATATATATATTGTAACAACGTATTCAATTTCTGTCATGGAGAAGGTAGGCCTATCCTGTGAATGATGAGCCCATTGGGCTTTCCCCTTAAAGAGTAGGAGTAAGGAACGCCCAGACAGAGCATTATTAATTTTTTTAAAGTTTTAGTTATTTCCAATGTATTAAATTTCTTACATGGAGAAGGGATCCTGTGAATGATGAGCCTACTGGGCTTGCCCCATAAAGTGTATGGAGAACGGAACGCCCAGACAGAGTATTATTATTTTTTTTCCAGTGTAGTTAATTTCTGTCTGGGAGATGGTATCCTGAGAATGAAGAGGCTACTGCGCTTGCCTGGTAAAGTGTAGAAGAATGGAGCACCCTATCATTTATTTTATTTTTATTTTGAGTTTTTGTAAATTTTAGTTAATTTCTGTCTGGGAGATAGCTTACTGGGCTTTACCCTTTAAGTGTAGGAGAACGGAACGCCCAGACAGATTCTCGTTTTTTGTATTTGTAAAATGTAGTTAATTTCTTCCTATAACATGTACTGAATGAGATGGTATCCTGTCAATGAGTAGCCTATATATACTGGGCTTGAATGTCCCTTAAAGTGTAGGAGAATGGTGCACCCTATCAGATCATTCTTTTTTATTTTGAGTTTTCGTAAAATGTAGTTAATTTCTTTCTGGGATATGTGTCCTGTCAATGATGCGTCTACGGGGATTGCCCCTGAAAGCGTAGGAGAACGGATTGCCGAAACAGATTTTCATTTTTTTTTTATTTTGGGGGGCTATTTGTAAGAATGTTGTTAATTTCTCTCAGGGAGAAGGCATCCTGTGAATGATGAGCCTATCTGGCTTGCCTCTTAACGTGTAGGAGAACGGAACGTCCTGACAGATTATTATTATTTTTTCTATTTTTTTTTTCCAATGTAGTTAATTTCTGTCTGGGAGATGGTATCCTGTGAATAATGAGCCTACTGGGCTTGTCCCTTATAGTGTAGGAGAACCGAACGCCCAGACAGATAATTTTTTTTTTAAGTTTTAGTTTTTTCCAATGTATTTCATTTTTCTCTGGGAGATGGTATCCTGTGAATGATGAGCCTATTGGGCTTGCCCCTTAAAGTATAGAGAGATTATCATTTTTATTTTTTATTTGTATTTGTAAAATGTAGTTGATTTCTGTCTGGGATATTGTATCCTGTCAATGATCAGTCTACGGGGCTTGTCCCTTAAAGTGTAGGAGAACGGAACGCCCTGACAGATTATTATTATTTTTTCTATTTTTTTTCCAATGTAGTTAATTTCTGTCTGGGAGATGGTATCCTGTGAATGATGAGCCTACTGGGCTTGCCCCTTAAAGTGTGGGAGAATCGAACGCCCAGACAGATTATTTTTTTTTAAGCGTTAGTTTTTTCCAATGTAGTTCATTTCTGTCTGGGAGATGGTATCCTGTGAATGAGTAGACTGGGCTTGCACCTTAAAGTGTATGAGAACGGAATGCCCAGACAGATTTTTATTATTTTTTTAAGCTTTAGTTGTTTTTTTCTGTCTGAGAGATGGTTCCTGGGAATAATGAGCCTACTGGGCTTGCCCCTTAAATTATAGAGAGATTATCATTTTTTTATTTTTTTTGTATTAGTAAAATGTAGTTAATGTCTGTCTATGACATGTATGAGTGTATGATATGGTATCCTGTCAATGAGGAGCCTATATAATGGGCTTACCCCTTAAAGTGTAGGAAAATGGAGCACCCTATGAGATATTTTATTTTTATTTTCAGTTTTTGTAAAAGTAGTTAATTTCTGTCTAGGAAATTGTTTCCTGTGAATAATGAGCCTACTGGCCTTGCCCCTTAAAGTGTCGAGAAACGGAACGCCCAGACAGATTTTTATTATTTTTATGTTTTAGTTGTTTTTTCCAATGTAGTTAATTTCTGTCTGAGAGATGATTCCTGTGAATAATGAGCCTACTGGGCTTGTCCCTTAAAGTATAGAGAGATTATCATTTTTTTTATTTATTTTTTTTGTATTTGTAAAATGTAGGTAATTTCTGTCTGGGAGAATGTATTCTGTGAATGATAAGCCTACTGGGCTTGCCCCTTAAAATGTAGGGGAAGTGAACGCCCAGATTATTAATATATATTTTTTTAAGCTTTAGTTTTTGTCCAACGTAGTTAATTTCTGTCTGGGAGACATGGCCCTGGGAAGCGGGGATGCTGGGGTGAAGCACCTCCAAAATTTTTGGGTGCTGCATGTATTATTTTCCATAGGCAGCACCTCCTGGAAAGCTAGTTGTAGGTATGATGAATGACAGAAATGTAATCAAAATGAACGACGTTTTGTATAGAACCCCCCCCCCCCCTCTATACAATTTTCCGACAGAGTACTTAAAATAGTGTTTAAATTCACCCTTTTTCAGATCGGAATATCACATATTTTCTGCTCGCGCTCGCATTATTGATTTTTATAATAAAAGATTTATTTAGAATGCCCAGATGCTATAAGTTTAACTCTTTAACACGCGCACGCAAGTTTATTCAGATACGCAGCTTGTTTTGGGGGTACTCCGGGCTGAAAAAAAATATATGAAATACCTTTTGTCAAAATTGAAAAAAAATAATGAAAATGTGATCACAAATAGTTAAGTTATTTAATTCTAAAGTTTAGCAATATTTTATGGAAATGGTGATATGCATGTCGTCATGAATATTTAATAGGTGGGTTGACATGGGCGGAAATCTGTCCCAAAGGTAGGGGGACAGGCCCTGTAAAATTTGACAAGCAAAAAAAAAAGAAGGTAGCCACTGTAAATGTAAGGTCATTTTAACCCTAACAAAATTTGAAAAGCCCCCCCCCAAAAAAAAAAAAGGTTTTCACCCAAAATGTAAAGTCATTTAGTCCAAAATACAAAACCCTATTATTTCGATTGTGAAGTGATGTATTTTTCTCCATCATGAAAGACCAAAAATAGTAGGGGGACATTTGATATTGTCACCCTACTATTTTTGGTAGGGGGAACACGTCCCTCTGTCCCCTCTGGGATTTCCGCCCATGTGGGTTGAAGATGTCACATCCCCACTATCCTGTTTCTTGTGTTATTACACGGAATCAAAATTCTTTGATTTTTTTCATACCAAAAGATTGTGAATGATATGTCTCCCTTATAATGAAATAAGATGCAGCACAGAATATCTAATGGACTAAATCAGTTGTCAATTCAACTATTTTTGGTTCTTGAAGGTAAAATATTGAATAAAGCTAATAGATAATTAAAAAAACAAGTGGGAATATGACATCATCAGTTAGCTCATTGATATTAATGAAGACATGCTTAAAACTGTTTCACCGGAATAATACCCTTAATATGCAATAACTTTGATATTCCTTGTCGGATTTTGATGAAATCTTTATTCTTATGTTTGTCTGATTTTTCTTTATCTGTTTAAACCATATATGTTCTTAATGCTACTGTATTAGTATTTGGTAACACCGGATGAAGACTTGCCAAATAAAATCAATCAATCAATGAAAATACACTCGATGACCGGAGTATTTAATACCGATCCCGCCCCCATCGATAGGCCTTTTAGGACGAGCTGATTTTAGATTTCTAGACGATTCTTCAAAAGTGCATGCACAAGTTATTCCACGTGGCGTCGCAGCGGCTTTACAACGGACACCACGTACGTACCGGTATTAATTTAAGTCTTAAACTTCATTTACTGTGCTGACATTTGAGTTTTTGGGAAGCAATATGGCGGAATTCGTTCATCAAAATATCGAAGAAACACTAGCGGAGTTAGAGCAGCTTGAACGCGTTGGACTCTTTACAAAAGCTGAAATTAAGTAAGTAACCAAGTTAGGCCTACAAGACTCAGAGTCATAGGCCCAACGATTCAACGAAAGCTCGAAACACTCATCCCCGCAGCTGCGGCGGGCCCGCAGCCAGACCTGGCGACCGGCCCATCGCCAGCCACCATGCACCACGCGCACGCCAAAAAACTAGGGACAGTCGGACTCGGAATGGTAAAGCGCCCGGTATTCCGTTACTTGAGGGGAAATCGCTAGTAAAATAAATACCTACCTCAGTCCTTCTTGTTTATAATTTCGTGGAGCTCAATAATTTATAAATCGCTCTCCTTAACCAGTTAACATGGTTAACCTTATTTTTTTTGAGGAACTCAATTGAGCTCCGGCTCAGAATCGCTCTCTCTGACCATGCTGACTGAGGAGCTCAAATCATTTAAAAAATAGCCTAGTCAATACCGATTAGGCCTACCGGTACGTGTATTTTAGTTTTTTTATGCAATAGCTGTGTAGCTATTATCTGTAGTGAAACTAGACCTGGCTGTAAAATTCAAGGCAACGTTCACAAAACATCAGTAGAGGCGCACGGCCAATATGGGAGACTCTCTCCAATAGGGGAGACAATCTCCCACATTGGAGACTTGCTTTGCAAAAGGACAAAAGAAACAACACCAACAAACGCATGATTTTTTCCACCCAAAATTTTGTCTCACTGAGGTCAGAAGCCCATTTGTTTTGTGTGTGATTGACAACAAAAATCCTTATCAAAACAAAAGTAGACGGTGAATTTTTAAAGTAGACGGTGAAAAGGGGTAATTTGTCATGAGGAATCTGCTTATCACATTTTTATTTGCCGCCAAGGTAATCCTTTTGCCGCAAATGTAAACAAAGGAAAGTGGTCTCCAAAACTGGAGACTGTCTCTGAAATTGGATACCCAAATTCTTTACAAAAGTCTCTGATATTGGAGATAATTTCCCACATTGGAGACAGTCTCCAATATTGGCCGTGCGCCTCTACTGAACATTGATCACTATCATGCTCCTGCTAAAAAAAAAAAATCTTTTTTTTTAAGGAGCATGATTTTTTGCTCTCGGGGGAAGAGGTGAATATTCATTTTTCTGATAGTTTCAACTAAATCAAAATAATTTCAAGGAATTATGGAAAACAGATGGCCATTTCATGGATTTAAAGATGTAAAATGTGAAATTTTAGCCAAAAAAAAAATTTTTTTTTTCTTTAGGAGCGTGATTTTTTTGCTCTTATTTTTTTAGGAGCGCGGTAGGAGCGCCAGCGCAATTGCGTTCCTCAAAAATGAAGGTCTGCTACCTCATTTATTTGTTAAATTTTGGTTGAATACTGTGTCGGGCTTTGTAACTTAGCCGAGATGGAAGGCTTGCACTGCGCATGCTTACTATATTTTCATTCATAAATTGGATCTCGGCAGTGGCTGGATGACGTCATGTAATAAGCAAAATGTACACGCTCGCTAGCATTGAACGCACTGCTATCGGTTCTATACAATTTGCCACTGTGAGGCATGCCAGGGGCTGTAAAATTCAAGGGTCAAGTCCACCCCAGAAAAATGTTGATTTGAATAAAAAGAGAAAAATCAAACAAGCATTATGCTGAAAATTTCATCAAAATCGGATGTAAAATAAAGTTATGACATTTTAAAGTTTTGCTTATTTTTCACAAAACAGTGATATGCACAACTCAGTGACATGCAAATGAGACAGTCAATGATGTCCCTCACTATTTCTTTTGTTTTTTATTTTTTGAATTGAAATATTTCATTTTCTACAGATTTGACAATAAGGACCAACTTGATTGACCATATAGTATCAAACAATGCTAATTGCAAATGTTCAGGGAAGAATTAATGATTGTTTTACACGACAACAGGGAGAAAATTGGAACATTTCATATTTCACATAATAAAATACAAAAGAAATAGTGAGTGATGTCATCAGTCTCATTTGCATACCAACAAGGATGTTAATATACATTGTAACTGTTTTGTGAAAAATAAGCGAAACTTAAAAATTTTGATGAATTGATGAAATTTTCAGTGTTATGCTTGTTGGATTTTTCTCTTTTTATTCAAATCAACATTTTGTTCAGGTGAACTTGTCCTTTAACAAGGCAAGCAAAGAAAAGGTTATTCCAAATGTAAGGTTATTTCGACCAAATTATTAAAATTTGACAACTGGGCAAGTAAAAAAAAAAGTTATCACACAAAAAGTAAGGTCATATCTCGCTCGTCCAAAATACATGTTTTGTTTTATTTCGATTTTGAATGGTGTGGAGTTACTCTGTTTCTTTCCATCATAAAATACCAAAAATAGTAGGGAGATATTGTGTCCCCCCTACTATTTTGGGTAGGGGGACACGTCCCTGCCATGCTGCCACCTGGGATTTCTTAATACAACTTTAATCTTTTTGTGCCATTTGGATCCAAGGACATTCTATGTAAACAAGCATTTATTTCAGACTTAGCCAGCATTTCTTTACCAATTTTTTATCATGAAAGTGGATTACATTTCATATTTCGTGAAACACTTGTTTCTCCACACTTTTCCCAGGCATGATGATGATTAACAGAAGGAAAATCAAGCCATTTCATGTTAATCACAGCTTCGTGTAAATTAGGTGTCACCATGGCCTTCGTGTGGAGGGGGGGGGGGCTCATTGGCGCTAGAAGTTTTGAAAAGGTAAGATAAATCAATCTCCTCAAGTCTGTGTGCTCTTCATGATTAACAGTTTTATCCATGTAACAATCATTTTTCACAAATTTTTCTTAAGTAGGTGGTACTCACTCCAGTGGAAAGATTTTTTTAGTTGTGTTGCCATTCGCTTACAGAGATCTGTATAAATGTGGGAAAGGCTTCAGGATATTACAAATATAGTACTTTATAGCATTTCGAGGTGTAGCTCTACGTGCACAATTTTGATATTTTTAAATTCATGTTTCCCGTGCTTTTTTTTTTTGCAGAGCAATCGTGAAGAAGAGGACTGCTCATGAATACCGTCTAGGAAGACTGAAGAAAAGGAAAGAGGATTTCCTGAGATACATACAGGTGTGAGAGTAGAGTATGGTACCATTGATCATATTCTATTTCTAATCTTTACAAAACTTTATGAACAAAGTTAGTTGATACAAAAGAAAATATGTTCTGAAATTGTGCTCGTCATTTGATTAACTAGTATGTCATTAAAGGTCCATCATGTGAATTTCTACTCCAGTATCAAGTAGCCATTTAATTTTTTTTTCAAAGGCTGATTTTGTTCAAAACTCAAACTTGAATTCAAAATTCCTGGCAATTTTTTTAAAGCCTCTTTGAGTTAATACAATTATGCAATGATTCTAGCTTGTAAAATTGTTTTGATTTAATTTTTTTTTTTATTAATGGAACTCCATGATTTTCCTCCTTTTTTATCCAGTATGAAATCAACATCTTGGCACTGATCAAGAAACGAAGAGAGGTAGGTGTAACAGTAAAGAAATTATGAATTAAATGAAAAGGGTTTAATATTCAATGAGATAAGCACCAATTTTAATGTCTTTATTATTCATTCTTTTGAATTGTGTTTTTCATAAGATCAACAAAAAACAATATGTCCACAAGTGACTGGTATTTCACAGTTGGCCAAGTGCATTGTTATAATAACATGCTACTGCATTCAAAGTAGAAATGCAACAAATAGCTGTGGTCATTGGTGTGGTATTCTAGTCACCTGGTCTATTCAGTTCCTTGACTTCATCCTGCTACTGTACAAGCTGTTATTTTCGTGTACAGAATTTTTCGCGAATCGTGGGGGTCCCGACATTTTCGCGGGTTGTTAAATTCGTGATCGGAAGATGTGAAAACTAGTGCTAATCATGTGCAAAACTATGCTCCTCATAGTCCCCTTGCTGACGTGTGTTTTGTACATAAATATGTGCCTGTAAAAACTGTTACAAAATGTAACTTTTTGTACCTTTAGATCTGAAAATAGTTTAGGCTCAGATTTTGTTTGAGAAATAAAAAAAGTGAAATTTTAGCTAACTTTTTGAATCACTATCTACTTTCTAAACCTTTTTTTTTGTACATATTGAGATGCATATCTCATTCTTTTCACTACACAGGATGTTTTCAATAGAAAAACTTTGTTGTTGGGGATATTGGCACTAACTAATTCACGTGTTAATATTTTCTTGTGTTAAATTCGCAGCCGATCGGCAATTCGCGAAAAACGCAAAAATAAAACCCCCGCGAAAATAACAGCTTATACAGTATATAAGCTTCCTTACATAATCTGCTTTGAAATCTGCCTATCATTATGAAATAAATGACAGGTCATTTGACACAAATTGCCCATGAAGTAACTACGAAATGGTTTATTGATAATTTGAAACATCTTTCTGTCACAACTTTCATATTCTAGATTTTGTTGTACTTGATAGGGAAATAAAAGTCATTTGGAAGTCCTCATAAACTATTGATATAATTTTTACATACATCAAATACACTTGAATTACATGTAGTGAAATAGCTGTGGTGTAGTGGTTCTGACTCTCGCCTTGTAAATACAGGGTCGTGTATTCGATCCCACCGTGGCATAGCTTCCTTTGGCAAGGCGTTAATCCACACTTTGCCACTCTCGACCCAGGTGCTAAATGGGTACCCGGTAGGATGCGAAAGATATTGTATGTTTGATTTTGTCAGTGCCATAATGTGGCTGCGACGAATGCAAGGAATTTAAATGAATCCAATGACCGGGATAATAATATGCTGAAACGCGCTTTGGGCCATTCTGGGAAAAGCGCTTTATAAAAAATTGGCTAGTATTAGTGAAAAGAGAAACAGAAGTGAAAAAATAAGGAAGGAGAGATAGAGGAGTACAACACTTTTTGCCTGGAATGTTATCCACAAGATCATACCATATAAAACTTTTATCATAGAGAGCAAGGCTCCATACTAATATTTTTTTGCTTGATGGCCCAATCGGTTCACCAAAATTATCAATTTCATATTTTGGGTGGCCCTAAAACAATAG
Organism: Lytechinus variegatus; assembly: GCF_018143015.1. Taxonomy (NCBI): domain Eukaryota; kingdom Metazoa; phylum Echinodermata; class Echinoidea; order Temnopleuroida; family Toxopneustidae; genus Lytechinus; species Lytechinus variegatus. The sequence goes on from NC_054754.1 coordinate 27,808,591, forward strand.
AAAACATTACAATTTATCAAAAGTTTGGTAGCCTGACTGGGCCACCAAGTGTAAGCTTTTATGGAAATTTGTTGGCCTGGCTCTCAATTTAGGTTGCCCCAGGCTACCGGGCCACTGCTGATGTCAAGCCCTGATGTAGAGTTTGTTTGAAATGAATGTGGAAAGATGCTTGCCCTCTTTTGTATCCTGATCATGATAACTTGCTTTTGCTTTGTTTCATATTTTGACATATCTGCAAAAAATAAGATCTTAAATAAATATAGACTCACACCCCCCCCATTTGATCATTGTCTAGCAATAGACCTTCCAATCTTTATGAATTTAAAAGAAAAGGATCTGAATTTGTTGACATTTCGGTGCTGAAAAAATGATGTGCTACATGATAATTTCACATTCTTATGGTAAATGCTACTTCACTGCCTTTTTTTTCTTTCTTACGTTGAAATTACACTTCTTTTCAAACCCAAACTGTTTTGAGGTCAGTGAGAGACATGATAATATTGTCTTTTTATTCTATTTCGACAATTGTTTACTTTCTTTCTCCCTAGAGGAACAACTACTTTCACAAGAGGGAAGAAATAGAGAATGCCATCATCACGCGCATCCATCGTTTTTTTAGGGTATGTGTTTCCTTGGCCCTCATTTAAAGGTCAAGTTCACCCCAGAAAATAGTTGATTTGAATTGATAAAGAAATATCAAACAAACATAACGCTGCAAATTTCATCGAAATCGGATGTAAAATAGTAAAGTTATGATATTTTTAAATTTCGCTTATATGCAAATGAGGGAGTCGATGATGTCCATCCCTCACTATTTCTTTTGTTTTTTATTGTGTGAATAATACAATATTTCAATTTTTACCTTTTTTCAAATCAACTTTTTGTTGGGGTGGACTTGTCCTTTAAAGAGTTACGATCGATACAATCACTCAGAGCATGGAAATTCATCTGTGTCATAATTTTTTCAGCAGGAAAATGTGCAAAATGTCAACGAAGAACTCACCAAATTGTCATGAAATCAATGAATTGTTGATATCTAGTTTTTTTGGGAACAAACATGCTTCTTATATGTTGACTTTGCTGGCTTTCCATAGTTGCAATTGAGACGGGCCCCAGTAGTTTACAAGTGTAATAATGTGATATGAAAGAAAAATCACTGAGTTAACGTTTATGATGAAGTTAAAGAGAAATGCCAGTAGTTGCAGTAAACACTGATTTCATGAGAAAGTCTGTAAAACCAGGCTTAACCCTAAATAGACTGGGCTATTTCGATGCCTAAGAAGACGGGGGGGGGGGGGGCTGAACCAGCCCCCCCCCCCCTTATGATCTCGGCCGTCGATCGCGACGAAAATTGGCACGCACGTTACCCATGGCAATATCTACAAAACTATAACATCAAATTCTGCAAAAAATCTTGTGTTTCATTAATTATGCTAATTTATGTGTAAAATCATAAGTTTGCTGTGATTAATAAAATAATGCCCCTGAAATGCTAATTTTTGTTTCACATACTCTAGATAGGCATCTGATCAAATTTATTTTAAAAAAATTTCAACATCACATTTATTTTCTTATGTATTCTATTTTTTTCTAAATTTCTTATGTATTTCTTTGTTTTTCAACTTTTTGTTTTTTGTTTTTTCAATGGAAATAGTCCGGGACTTTATTTGGACCATAAAAAAGATAAAATTAATTGATTTTAAGCAGTAAAAGGAAAAATAATGATACATTTATGAATTTTGGCTAAAAACACTATTTGCATTGGATTTGTACACAAATTCACATTTTTTAGTAATTTAGGGTCTGCATGCACTTACGAAATGTGTAATTTCCGAACGGCGTACCAGGGGGTGACAATTTTGGTCTCAAAAGTTGCGCGAGACTTGAAAGTAAAAAGTCAGCGGCGGATTTATCGCGAAAAATGTCGAGGGGGGGCTGAATCAGCCCCCCCAGTCTTTTTAGGGTTAGGGGAAGGCGGGGTAAGTTGTGACAGTTTTTGCTTTTTGCATGTTAGAATTGATATGATTAATAATCTTGTCGAAATAAGTACCTTGCCTTGAAAGTCAATTCTTCTGAAATATTTTCCACCTATATATAACTTTCTATCCCCACACTGAAAGTCATCGTGACCTTTGAAAAAAACGATGTCAAATGGCTCAACTTGCCCCATATATGGGGTAAGTTTGAGCCACCTTCTGGGGTAAGTTGAGCCACAAAAACTACGTACAAAATGTATATGAGGAGAACCAGCATGTCAATTTTCACTTGCTAATTCTCAATAAATACTTACATCCTTTAAAAGGAAAAGAGCAGTCATGCAAATTTGCTCCTTTCAGCCAGCATTTCAATCGATTTTTAAGGTTTGTTTGTTTTTTAAGATACATTACCATAGGAATTACCATGGCTCAACTTGCCCCATGCTGTTTGGCTCAACTTATCCCAGTCTGAACTTAGTGCGATAATTTTGTATCCACACATTTATTATGCATCCATCATATAAAAGACTATGACAAGAATGAAGATCCATACCTGGACTAATAATGTTGTTATCATGTCTTAATTATATTTAAAGACGTGTGTTTATAAAGCACTTATCTATTTCACACTCTTTTTTACTTTTTTGGCTGAATTTCATATTTTTCCCTCTAAAAAACTACTTTTTGTTTCAAAGTTGAAAACAATATGGTGGGGTTAGGGGTTATGCTATGGGTCATCAATACATGACACCACCACAATGTCTGACTCATTCATTATTGGCCTGGGGCTGGTGGCTCAACTTGCCCCTATGCTCAACTTACCCCGCCTTCCCCTAATTGTCAGAATATCATCGATGATCTAGATCTGGTACAGTTACATAAACCGAACTTTGTGAAATCTTGAAATCTACGCTGAAAAATGTTCACACTGAAGATCACCAACACAGATAGGCACACGTGGGACAGTGTATTAATATTGCTGGAATAAAGACCTAACGGAAGTGACCGATTCCGTGCTTATTTTGCTTATTTCTCAGCAATTACACAATTTCTTCAAAAATCCTTTGGCACATATTTTTTATTCATACAGACACTTGTGTGGTCATTATATTAGATTCTGTCAAAAGTCAATCTGAGATCGTTACCAAAACTGGAATTTATCTTTAAGGGAAACCTAAGGTTCAAAAGTGTCCCGTTTTTTTTATACGCACTGTAAACCATGGTATTTGGTTTGGCCGACAACATTGAATACTAAGTATAGTACTTCAATTAGCGTGAACTACCATAGATATGACATAATCTACTCTTAGAAGTTGATCCTTCACCAGCTTCATTTAAACTTTAGTGTTGTGCTTGGTGTTCCATAGCGCCGTTCTCGGCACTTAAAACTGAAAATCATCCATGTCATATCTACTTGTTATTCATTGATAAAATCATTTTGTTGGGGGCTGATTTGAATTAAACAGTTGCTTGTCATTTGAAGTTGCTAGTACATTCTTGTATGTTATACATTATAACACGCTCCCACAAGTCGTGAATACCAGGCATAAACTGTTTCATTTGTATTTGCAGTAAACTCACATCCATAAAATTTTAATCTAAATTTCTTTCTTGGTCCAGAGAGCATGCACCAAATTTCCAGAAGACCTCAAGGTGTGGATGTCCCATCTACAATTCTGCAAGAAATGGGTAAGACATTTGGCCAAGTTTCACAAAGAAAGACATACTCTCGTATTTCTATCTGTGATCGAACAATTGGAAACAACAAATCTCCAACAGAATTTATGCTGTGGTTTTCTTCTGTCAGTAAGAATCGATGCCATGAAACAGTAAAGGTCAAGTCCATCCCAGGAAAATGCTGACTTGAATAAATAGAGAAAATTCAAACTAGCATAGTGCTGAAAATTTCATCAAAATCGGATGTAAAATAAGAAAGTTATGACATTCTAAAGTTTTGCTTATTTTTCACAAAACAGTGATATGTACAACTCGGTGAGTCAGTCGAGGATGTCCGTCACTCGCTACTTTGTTTTTTTATTGTTTGAATTATACAATATATCATTTTTTATAGATTTGACAATGAGGACCAATTTGACTGAACCATATAGTATTAAATAATGCTAATTCCACTTGTTCAGGGAGGAAGTAATCGTATCACTTGACAAAGAGGAAAAAATTAGAATATTTCATATTTCCTATAATAAAATACAAAAGAAATAGTGAGTGGATGACGTCATCAGTCTCTTCATTTGCATACAGACCAGGGTGTGCATATAACTCTTGTGGAATTAAGCGAAAATTTAAAATGTCATAACTTTCTTAACTTCACATTCGATTTTGATAAAAATTTTCAGTGTTATGCTTGTTGGATTTTTCTCTTTTTATTCAAATCAACTTATTGTTGGGGTGGACTTGTCCTTTAAGTTTAGAGATTAGTCATGATATTGATATTTTTTCTAATTATATAAGTACATTCATTGAATGATTTTCCTGATATCACATTGCATTTATTCCCCCTTATTTTAAAGTTTTACACAAAAAGTCTTCCAGTGTAGCAGAGTTATTACATAGGACTGTAGAGAACAGAGTTGAGATCTTTTTTTTTTCTTTTGACTCAAAAGTGCTAATCCAATTGGTAGCCATGACTATTCCCTGATATTTATCCATGCAATCAGTTCATAAAAATCATTCGGTTTTAAATCCATTATAGGCGTTGTCTTGTGGAGCCCGAGTCCCATGGCATAAAAATTTGCATTTGCAATTATGAAATTACCATTTTGATAGATAGTTGACATCCCTGATCGTTTTGCAGTTTCTTTGTACAATGGTTGCTGGTAAATTAAAAACTTCTGAATTTTTGTTCCACATGTGGCACTTTGTAATTTTACCTTAATTTCAAACTGAGATTGTGAGGAAAACAAAATTGTGTCTTTTCTGCTTATGGCCTTTTTAGTCTATATGGTTCTGCTATCAGTTGGAAAAATAAACACAAAGAAAAACAATTTAATCCAGAAACTTATGGATATGGAAAAAAATAATTGAGTAAAATTCATGTTTCATTTCATGTAGTGTCTTATTATTTTTTGTTTTATGTCAGGGCCGATATTTGGAGATGAATAGACTGTACACCAGAATGTTGAAGATTCACTCTAATAATCCAGGTATTATTTAGTTCTTTTTTCTTTTGTTTTCTAATATCTGATTGGGTGACATAGAAACATACTTGCAATTAATTGAAAACAAAGCAAAGTGGATCTTAAGTTTAAAGATAAATGAAAGTAGTTGCAGTAAACACTGATTTCACAAGAAAATCTGTAAACCAGGCTGAATTGTCATTATATCATTGAGAATCTAGATCTGGTACAGTTACATAAACTGAACTTTGTGAAATCTTGAAATCTACGCCGAAAAATGTTCACACTGAAGATCACCAACACAGATAAGCGCACATGGGACAGTGTATTATTGCTTTGAATGTCGGCCCGATGCTTGACCCGAATCCCGTGCTTATTTGCTAATTTCTCAGCAATTTTACAATTTCTTCCAGAATCCTTTGGCACATATTTTTTTTTTATACAAACAGACACTTTGGGGGTCATTTCATTGGATTCTGTACGAACCCATTTTGAAATCGTTACCACAGCTGGCATTAAATGTTGAATCCCATATTTACTTAACAGTTTATTTCTATGTATGCACTTTCTAACATCAACTATGCGTGGAGAATTTAAGTTTTCCTCACTGCATAAAATTAAATTAGCAGCACTTAAGGCCCAATTAAATGATTTTATGATATGATATCCCCCCTCACCCCCACACATGGCTCTCCATATAAACAGGTGCAGAATCTATAAGTGTATTGTCTTTGACGTAAGGAGTTCTTTCTACAACACAGACCTCCACATTCTGTTCATTGAACATTTTTCTGATTTGTCTTGCTCTAGTCTCAAATTGCTCCAAAAACTGTGTACGTAGTAAAACATTCTTTACTGGATGTAGAGAGTTGTTGCAAAGTTGTGGTGATGATTTTGATCTTTTTTCCCCAGCTTATCGATAGATGCTGATAACCGTGTGAAACTAAGCCAGTACAAATCTGAACAATTTTGTGCAACTTCTCTTTCATTCCATTATTGCTCTGACAGGGCATATGAGCCAGTAGCCTTAATGCATGTAGCTCCATGTTAAATTCTCATGTCTTGCTAGGTTTATGACCCATAATGCATAATAATAATATCACTTATCACATAATGGCATCATCACTTCATAATCAAATTTGGTCGTTGACATGCGACCTGCATGTAGTTCATTATGACATAATCGAGTGTTGTGCTCTTATGCTGCGCATCTCATTGCTTTCATTGTTGTACGCATTGTATATTTCATGCGTTGGCGCATGTGCACTATACTGTTGAATATGCTTTCATATTCAATAGCAAATTTTGTTAAGGAGCCTATGGGATATTCGGATTTCGGTCATTCTAGGGATACGCTCTGATACTGCACAGGCAATTGATGCAGACCAAAATACGCATTTTTAATGTATGGCTAAAACACGCTATATAGATGATAATTGTTTTTAATGTATTTTCACATTTTTTCTTGATCTTGATATCATGCCCTAGGTCTGTGGATCATGGCTGCCAAGTTCCAGCTGGAAGAGAACAATTCTGGAGAAAATGCTCGAGCGCTCTTCCTCCGCTCTCTCCGACATCATCCAAAGGTTCAGAAACTCTGGACAGAGGTCAGTTATGAATGAATACACTTATAGATAATTCAATCATTGTGATTCTTTCCCCAACTCCTACATGAAAAATGAAATGTGGATCATTTGGCATAAGGGAAATTGTTAAATTCTAGGCAGTAAGTTTGGGTAATATTCATCCTCATAACATAGAAAGTGGTCTGTAGCTTTATGAGATTGCATGTATAATGTGCTCTCAGTGGAAAAAAAAATTAATCCCTCTTGGCTTGAGGTCTTTCATTGGCCTAACTTACACTAACTTCCCTTTTTTTAAATTTTTTCCTCGGACGAAGATTCTGCTAGGATCGAAAGCTTAGGCCCCATTTGACTTTTTAATTTACTCCATTGGCTCTGTTTTATTAGATAAGCAGTTTTCAGCAGCTTCTTTTTGCCAGTGAAAAATTTTCATCACTGAAGCTAGTACAAGTTCAAGGCATGGAATGAAGAATCGTACTAGTTGTAAAAATACAAAGAAACTTGGTAGTACGTGAAATACATTATTGTAAATATGAATGTGTTGACTTATGTTTTGTTGTTGAGCTTGTTGTGATGATGATTACTTTTTTCCCCAGCTTATCGATATATGCTGATAAACTCGCTATCAAAAGCCAGTACAAATCTGAACAAGCTCACAATGTTCATTTTATGTTGCGTTGATATATCAGCATAACTTACTGTGTCATTGTGTTATTTACCTGTTTTTCAAGTTGATGGCACACACACAGTTTATTTTGTGTGTTTATAATGGCTTAATATTTCTGGGTATATCTTTGAAAATTGACTTCTTTTTTCCATGCGTACATTTTCCTTGCAGTATTTCAGAATGGAACTCCTTCATGCTGACAAGGTATGTTATCATCTTGGATATTTCAATAAAAATCTACAAACGAAACATGAATACATATATAAATACATAAAATCCCTAATATTTCAAACAAAAGATACATGGTTTGTATATTGCTGGTTTTAGTGGGTTCTTTTATTATGCCTTGGTAGTATTTTGAACTTGTTTTATTAGTGATTTTAAAATGTTGAAGCTTTCGTAGCAAAGTTTGAAAGTACTGTGCAATTCATATGAAGGACTTGTGATGATGATGATGATAATCTTTTTTCCCCAGCTTATCGATATATGCTGATACAAATCTATGGAAATAAGCCAAAACAAATCTGAACAAGTTCTTGAACTGAATGATCAAAACTTAATGCAATTTATCAACCCATTATCATGTTGATAGCAGTGCTTAAAAAAGTGAAATGTGTTAAGGTTTGTGATAAAAAAGTTCTTAAAGAAGATATAAACCCGCAACCATAATATCACCATCATTCAACCTAAATCTGGCCAGGTTCTTCACTTAATATATATTTCTGTGAGTTAAAATCCCTATAATGTGAATGATTTGGGGGAAAAAACTGCTAAATGGACTTTTTCATTTTCTGGTATTGTTGATTTCCATTAGCTGAGGAAAAGAATGTCTCTACTGAAACAAACCATGATTGAACCAGAGGAGTCAGAACTGGAGGACGCCCTCATGAGGGGAGAATTGGCCAGGCGTGTATATAGCACCGCCATCAAGGAAATTCCAGGTGCGTGGGCTCAAGCAATATAGACTCGTGATCGATCAAGTTGATTTCACTTCGTTATTGTAAATTTCAGTCATCTCAAGATATATTGATAATGACTTTCCACTTCAGATAAGAATGATGAATGCTCTTATACATGTATGTCAGGGATTTTTGAAGTAACAGAAAATTAATGACCTACTTGTTCCTCTTAAAAACTGAAGTGATTAATTGGCAAACTGCATTTATTTCTGGTTGTTGATTCAGATTATGTTTATAATAGGACATCGTTTGTCAGCGGTTTACAAGTTTTCCGGGAAGTTCTTTTAAGTGTGACTTTCACAGAACTTGTAATGATGATTGTTAATTCTTTTTTCCCCAGCTTATCGATATATGCTGATATAAAATCTATGGAAATAAAGCCAAAACAAATCTGAACAAGTTCTTCCAAAATGTGTGTAGTGTATTTGCATGTAAACAAGTCAGCCCATCAATACATGGATACAAGGGGTGTTTGAGAATTGAGTTTTTATCGTTTATTTCATTCCAGTGATTAGCGTTTAACATCTATTTTGAGTTGCATTGTTTACAGCCTCTCTCAATCCACAATCGTTAAGAGTGTTGTCCATGGATCAAACTTATAACCTGTCCCCGTAACACATAGGTTATTGATTAATTTCTGCTTTGAAAGAATAATTCTGATTGGTTCTGAGTCATTCTACTGAGCGAAATGCGCATGCAACAATGATCTTGATAGGCCACCTTTGTGTTATAGGGGCTCTTTATAATATGTAAACATATCATTAAAATAACAAATATTATACCTCCTTCCTCTATAATTCCATCTCTCTCTGTCACATCTTTCTTTTCATAATAATAATAATAATAAACAGTTCTTGTATAGCGCATATCACAATTATGAATAATGTCTCTATGCGCTTCCAAAGGACTTGGATATTATTACCTCAGCTGTAGCTTGGCTGCCGTAATTACTATGATTACAGCGCACACGCATTTCAAGGAATAAATTCCTGCCAGGTACCAATATACCTCACCTGGGTTGAGTGCAGCACAATCTCTCCTCCTTCTTTGTCACACCTTTTTCTAAATCTCAACCACCCCACTTCACTCCATCTCATTTTTATTGCCACTTCCTTATATATATCTTGTATTATTTCCTTCATATAGATGATATTGGATTTAGACTTTCCTTCATTCCTGTTGTGCGATGTTTTGATTTCACCTCAGAGTTAGAGGACGCCGTCTATGAAGAGTAAGTAAATATTCCTCTCGTTTCTAATTGTACTGTTTGAGGGTGATTTCTGAGAGTGCAAGGTGAATCTGGCCACCCCTTCCCTGCAGTCAGGGATTAAACCAGATATAAAAACCAGTATTACTATTTGCTACCACTTCCTAACCAAGGATGCTCTCTCAGATTCCAAAAGTCTCCAGCTGCTAGGCCTGGGAGGCATTTTATTAGCATTTGTCATCTAACAAGATGTGACTTAATGTAAGATCTGAAAACTTAGTTTGGTGTTGATTGGCCATGAAGCAAGGTTGTTTGACCACTATTTTGGTAACATACTGGATAATGACAACTTCCATGAAATGTCCCCTGGCCTGAACCCTCCCAAAGCTTGTATACTTCTACTAGTCCCTTCTCTTCATTCTTATTAAAACTTGTTTTAAATCTATTTGTGATCTTGACAAAAAAAATTGATCTTCCATATTGTAATGCAGGATGGGAGTTTTGTAAAAATATACCCAGAATTAATATGAACCTTGCTGTGATGATTTGTAATCTTTTTTCCCCATCTTATCGAAGATGCTGATGATTTGTTTGATTCGTCAAGCCAATACAAATCTGAGCAAGTTCTTAAGTCTAAAAAGACTGGACTATTGGGATGCCTAAAAAGACTGAAAATATCTAGCATTTGTGTTTAAGGACCCCCCCCCCTCTTGCAAGGTATAATGTTTTTTATTCAGGCTATTGTGTTAAATGTTTGTATTCTCTCAAGCAAGAGGAGATACAAGCGAATCCTTTTTCTTTCCTGTTTTATCTCAGGTGCCTACTAAACTGTCAAAAGAATCAAATGTACAAATGTGTTTGTTACAGTTATCTGTAATTAAATCATCTTTCTCTTGATTTACTTATACTTTGATTCTTTCTCATCAGCCTTCAACAGGATCACCCAGATAATGATCTTACTTGGAAAGCTCTGGCTAAGAGGCATCTAATAGATTCAGGTAAGAAATTTAGATATTGATCCACTCACTGTCTATAGCTCAGTCGACACTTGCACGCACCGTGGTTCCCGCATAGTTTGCGCATGGGCATGCACTCATGCGGGCAAAGATGGTGCGTGAAATCGATTTTGGTGTGGGCAGAGACATCGTTGCCATGGTAGCAAATTTTTGTGGAAATAGCAGAGATGTGGGAAGGGTCATTGTTGCCGTGACAATTGTATTCATTTGTCAAATATCTGTATGAGCTCTATATATCGCAATGACGGATGACGCGGTGGGTTTGGGGGATACATTTGCTCGGCCGCGCGACCCGCCGAGAATCTCTAGTTAGGGTGAGACGTGCATGCAATTCAGAGACTCATAATGATGATTTTGATCTTTTTTCCCCAGCTTATCGATATATGCTGATAACCGTGTGAAATTAAGCCAGTACAAATCTGAATGAGTTCTCTCATGTTGCATGCCCCTCAAATCTAGTAAAGAAAACCCCAAGTTTCATGTGTAAGAAGCAAATAGTACAGACCAGGGGCTTGTTACACAAACATTAGCGATGAATCGTAGTCTTGACTTTTGAGATTACTCAAATAAAATGTTCTACAGTGATTGCTAAGCATTGTGTTATGGGCTTCATGTCTTGTTGGAGAATACATTTTAGTTGATAATCTGATGGAGTAGACTCTGTTGAAGTTGACCAAGTTTTGTATGTCAAATAATTTACCAAGTCAAAGCATTTCTCTGAACTGGGCCCGTAACACAAAGGTTACCAATTGATCGTACACTTTATTTTCACGAATGATTGTACATTGTGGTCAATGCAATCGGTCGTAATGATATTCTTTTACAGTGATTACTAAGGCAGCCTAAGCTTTGTTATGGGCCCCAGAATGTGCAAACGTGTGTTATTTACATCTTCCAAATTTGTGCAGGTCAAGCTATGAGTCACCTGTACATACTATCTCAAAAGATTTAAGAGCAATAAGGATTATGTATTTTTTAGTTCTATGCAGATATCACCCATACCAATGGGCATAGAACATTTTAACATATGGACTATATAATAATGAAATTGAAAAAATAATGTTTTCTCATAATTGTATTTGGCGCGACGTGGTCTAGTGGTTAAGACTCCTGTCTTTCAGTCTGAAGGACATGGGTTCGATTCCAAGTCATGGCGTGTTTCACCAAGAAATTCACCCACACTGTGCTGCACTCAACCCAGGCCGAGTAAATGGTACCGGTAGAAGAAATTCCTCAAAAAGTTGTGTGCACCGGAATTGGAAGACTAGCTTAGCCGGGGTAATATTGCGCCTTGAGCACCTATCAAGATGGATACGTGCGCTATACAAATGGTATATTATTCATTAAAGAGCAGTAAGGATGAACTATTTTGTATCTAGATATAGATATCACCCATATCAAAGGGATTAGAACATTTTAACATGGACTAAATAATAAATTGAAGAAAACTTTTGTTTTCTCATCATTACAGGTACTGAAGATGATATATGGTTGTCTGAGATTCACTGCCATAGCATCTTTGACCAAGGAGTTGAGAAGGTCTCTGGTATTGAGATATGGTCTCACTATGCCGATACCTGCCTAGAGCGACTTGACCTCGATGGTTCAGATGAACTCCATAACAAGGTAATGTATTTAATTTGATGTATTTATTTTCAAAACTTTTATATTATTCAAATTTCTTTGAATTGTCATCAATGATTTATTTAACTGCTGCATTCATATTTAATGTATATTTTTCATATTTATATATCGGCTACTGAGCATTGCTGAAATTCATTGGCAGTGTAGAATCTAGAGTTTTTAGTGCAAGAGCAGTATTTTTCTTTTCAAATTCGAGTATTTCAAAGCATTTTGTTCCTTTTTAATGAAGATAGGTTCTTGTTTTCCAGAAGGTTTTGCCACTTGTGTGAGTCCTGAATTTTTTATTTCAAAATCTATGAATTCTTTTACAACTTCGTTGCCAATTTGAGGTATTCAAATGTATTTATTCCTTTTATTGAATACAAGATTTTGGCTATTTGCAGGTAGATAGTGAATGTGTATTTTTTTTTCCTTTTGTGTAGCTGCATAGTTATAAGGGTCCTGAATACATTATATATTTTGTACTTTGAATTTTCTGTTAATCATAATTATAGCATCCTATGTGTAACTGGGCGGCCATTTTAATTGGTAAGTCCATTAAGGGATGGATGCTACAGTAAATCTTGGATTGTCTCATCGTTCACTGGTCATCAGAACTCCATTTTGATGATTGGTGTGTGAGGCAATGCACAGAAACCACTTAGAATTCTGAATTCTTTCAAATTGCAGTCATAATTAGCTGATTACATGAAGATGCTTTATAAAAAATTAACTCAAAGGAGCACTGTGCTCATTTTTTAAACCTGGGGGCCGTTTCATAAAGCTGTTCGTAAGATAAGAGCGACTTTAAGAACGACTGGTGAACCTTTCTTATGCGCTTAACCATCGCCAATGCATATATCATTTACCACAAGAAAGGATCACCAGTTCTTAAAGTCGCTCTTAACTTACGAACAGCTTTATGAAACACCCACCAGATAGGAATTAGAAAATACATTTGTTTACATTTTTTTGTAGAACAGTCTGTGAAAAACGGATATTAGAAAGTGCTTATTTAAAAAATAACTGTCCAAGAAGCGTTCATGATATGTTTTGTCAGTAACTTTCACAAACAGATGTAATAAGCTACTGAAAATCCTTAAATCTGATTGGCTGAGAGCATATTAGTTAAAATTACTGACATTTTTTTTTTCATGAAATGCTCCCTAGATCTCAATATCTCATTTATCATAACGAATGGCTACCACTGTGTCTTTTCAACAATTTCAAACTTATTTAGCAATATGAATGAAGAATGTAATTCCACGGAGTTCAGTTCTTTTCATGTTTTTCGTTGTAGAGGGCTGAGAAGTCTTTGGCGGTGTTTGAATCTGCAGAGAAGACGAGTAGTCCTACGGAAGACATGTACATGAAATGGGTGAGTTCCTACAGAAATATGCAATTGTACCATGCAAAACGAGACACTCGTTGAATGGTGGATATTGAGATGACATGAGTAGCACTTTTGTACTTTCAGCACACTTTTGAAATAGACCTGTGCAATAACCTACTCTTGCTTTTGCTGGGTAACTAGCCTACTAGATGATGAAATATGCAATAGTGCACTAGCCCATAGATTTTGCCACTGTTATTTGGTACAGGAAATGCATTCATCCATGCTTTTAATAGAGACTCATAGTGATGATTTTATTCTTTTTTCCCCAGCTTATCGATATATGCTGATAACCATGTGAAATTAAGCCAGTACAAATCTGAATGAGCTCTTGACTTCAAGCATGATGTATTTGTCATTGATGATGTGCCAAGGGTTATGAAGATATTCTCATAGTCATTTCTTGTTACTTATCACTTTGAATAGCAAAGCACCTTAACAGGGTAGTCATTTGTTCCCTTCATGAGGTTTCAATGCCTAGTAACAATGAACTTTAGCGATTGATCTCCGGACCAAGTAATTATTATTTTGCCTCGTAATATAATTAAATAAGATTATATACAAAGATCAAATAGTTAATATGTAATACATGTAATTACAGTTATAAAAACTTTGCCATCCAATGTTTCATGTTACCGTGGCAACAATGCTCAACAGGCAATAAAAATTGCACATGGAAACAAACACTCTTTATTATTAGGTTTTTTGTTTTAATATGTAGTGCATCTAAACATATATTGTCATGATTTTATTTTTGTATATTTGTAAACCCCGACTAGTGAGGAGAGCTTCATAACAAGAGCTTCATAACAAACTAGTTTTTCTTTTAGTAATCATCTTCAGGCACTAGTCGGTGGTAATTTCTTCTTCTTGTACATATTCTTGTTGTCTTTTGCCTGGAAATAAAATAAATAGATAAAATAAAGGATTGTGTAAAAGACAGCGATGGATGGCAAAGTTAAGATGCTAATAACTCTTATGCAACAGACCAATGATGTGACTCTATACCTCTTACTCATAACGTACTCAAGAACTAAAAAACTTTAGTTCAGCTACTGAAAATAAATCACTTTGATTAACCCAAAATTATGTAAGTTCAACATGATTATGGTAAGTATATTGTATTTAGAAATAGGTATTTCTTTTGCAAATATGTGACAATTGTACAAGTAAATCACATAGCCACTTCTTTGTTTTACATCCCGATAGTTGGCCCTTTGCCTACCTTAATTCATGGATGTGCATTTATCATTTTTATTGCATTTCTTTTCCAGGTGGAGACATTGAAGGTGTTAGGGTTACTGGAAAGGGCTCTGGAGGTCAGCGTAAGGTCCACTGAAGTTCATTCAAGGTCACTTGACCTGTGGATCAAGAGGTTGATCTTAGTCATAGAAACGAGAGTGGAAGGTAAGTGGCAAGCAGATCTAAACATTTTTTAAAGGAAAATTAATGATAAGCAATTCATCTAACATACTTCAAACATTTGCTGTGGTTAGCATGTAGATTTAATTGGGTGCTCATATTGTATTATCGACCTTTCCTGAAGCATTTGCATTGGAGCCGGATATGACACCATATTCCTTATTTTGATAATTCAAAGCCTAAATATGAATTCTGAATCTTTGGCCAAATTGAGGTTATAAGAGCAAAATTATTTTTTTGTTATCCATGAGCCCATCTTGTGAATAATTTACACAGAATTACACCTAGAAGTGAAAAAAAATGGAGATAAAACCAAGCCTTTCAACGTTAATTCCTATTTCTTGATGTCAAAAATTATCTTTCTTAATATCAAGAAATGCGAATAAATGCTTTCAGTATGCCCACATCTCTTATTACTTGGCGACTCCAGACCTTCCCTTTTCTCGGAAATTTATTACCTATATTTTATTGTATTTTATTTTCTTATTTTATTTTTAACACATCCTATCGGTTCCATGACATCTGCCCAGACGACAATTATTCCGCTATTAATTCCACACATGAATCAAATGTCTAGATCCAACCCTGGATTTAGCACTATACCCTACCCTAAAACCTAAAAACCTAACATATAGAACCCTATTGCATCCCTAACCCTACATCTTTACATCTCAGATGAAATAAAACCTGGAGCAAATGTCGTGGCTCCGCCGTAGACCCTCCTTTTCTTGGCATCTCTTGAACTTCCACCATGTTTATGAGATGAATGCAACCAGGAGGAAGATCAACATGATGAACCTTCGGTGTCAAGGGTGTCTTTATTCCTTGATCCCATCCTCTAGCATCATCACATTCTTTCCTACTGAATACACTTAATATTTCTCTTGAACTTCCACCATGTTATCCAAATAAACTCACTACCAAGTTCCCTTTCTTGAAGTGGCAATTTTGAGTAATTTGAAGAAATAAATGACAATATATGCCATGTAAATGAGTATACATGCTGAACCCTTTCATGAATAAGTAACTTTAAAAACTGTCACTTTCTGATAAATTAATTCAGTGAATAAGAAACACATACATGCTCCAGATTTCCGTGTTGAATATGAGTGTTCAATGTAAGGAGCATTCAGTGTGTTGAATGTTCAGTGATTGAATAAACAAACTATGTATATCTTTGGTTGTATTTCAACTTTCTTTAGTTAGTATACTAAAACCCGACTTTCAATAAAAATTTTGGCTATTGGGCTTTATTAATTTGTTCATATTGGCAAGTACCTTACTCATTCTGACAACCAGCAAAGAGACTGATTGCTTATAAGCTGTTTGATGTGATTTAAATTTTATCATTTATTTATCTTTCAGGTGGAGATGAGAGTCATAGGACAAAGGTCAGAGAAACATTTGACCTTGCTATCTCTCATGTCAAATCGAAGGTATGTATAGTACTATGACACTTATATTGCATCTTCCCTTAACCCTAAATGGCTGGGAGGGGGAGGGCACAGAAGAGCCCCCCAAAAAAGATTTTATTTAAAATGTGGCAATTTTGAAGTATGTTTGTGTATATACATATTTTTTATTCTTCGTGGGATGTTTGGTAATGAAATAGTTTTAGCCCACACACTCCAATTGATATAATGCTGTATAAACTCAATTTCTACCTATTAATTACAAGAGGAATATTTTCTTTCTCTTTCTGTGTTGGAGAAAAAAAATTTGTTTGAATTTTGGGTCCTCTGGTCAGATCTTGTAGTGATGATTTAACTTTTTTCCCCAGCTTATCGATATATGCTGAGAATCATATGAATGCCTTGTGCATTAAGCCAGTACAAATCTGAACACGGTTCTGACCAGCTCTATTTCTGTTATAGACACCATTTCATATCCCTTTTCGATCAGTAAAAATTCTAAAAACATACTGTAAGTTTTTCTGTTGGTCAATCATAAGTCACAATATGATTAACTTGTAGAAGCCTCTAACTCAGTATTGATTATACCCTTTGGACCATGCTGTTTTTATGCCAAGTGTGGCGAAATGCTAAAGCTAAAATTCAACGTCAGTTTTATTACAGAATATTTTTGCAAATTAAAGAAAGGCACTTGTATTGAAGCCACAGAATTGGGATCAATATTGATTTGCATTCTTCTAATATCAGGGCCCCGTTGCATGAAAGTTATCATTATGGTAACTTTACTATCCATTTATAACTTGCATGGAATCCTTGATTTTGATTGGCTGTTAATCATCGTTCCCATGGTAGTCACCATTGATTGCAAAGTTACCATAATAGTAACTTTTATGCAGTGGGGCCCAGGCATCAGTTTTAATTGATTATTTGTTTTTGTGGTTTTCATAGAATTCTCTGGACATTTGGAACATTGGTTTGGAATGGTGCTTGACAAATGACACTGAAATGATACAGAATCTCTTTGAGGTGAGAAACTTTGTTTAAGCACTTGGTTGGTATAAACTGTCTTAGTCCAGGGGGTTGTGTGAAATGATGAAAAATCCCATTTGGTTGGCTTTTCAAGGTGTTATCTTCCATTTCTCTCTCTCTCTAAATCATCAAGTTTGTACAGAGGAAGAAAGGTCTGTACAGCTTGTATAAGAATCCGCTAGTTCCACCGATACCCAATTAGAGTCATTATAAATTCTTGGGCTAGGATAAATATATGAATATATGGTGGTGATTTTTTACCTGACTGTTGAGAAAGCATGAATGCTTGTAAGCAATGCAAGCAACCAGAGGACTGACGG
This sequence comes from Lytechinus variegatus, assembly GCF_018143015.1. Classification (NCBI taxonomy): domain Eukaryota; kingdom Metazoa; phylum Echinodermata; class Echinoidea; order Temnopleuroida; family Toxopneustidae; genus Lytechinus; species Lytechinus variegatus. The sequence continues at coordinate 27,826,332 of NC_054754.1, forward strand.
CTTATGGTCCTCTCTGAGGATTAATGCCTTACTAAAGGGCACTAGCGCACCAAGTGGGAACCGAACCCGGGGCACCGGAATCCAAAACCCCCGCTCTACCGACTGAGCTATCACTCCTCCAGTAGGAATAGAATTGAAGCGAGGTGCTCTTACCCTTCCTCAAATCTCCTCCAATATAAGGTAATTTTATCGCTGGAATTACTGCTCTTCATCTGCACTAAGTCACTTTACAATGATGACACTAATTTTCCCTCATCTGATACCATGGTGATGAAATGGGATAAACACGGTACTTTGATTTTGTCTGAGTAAAGTTCTAGCATTTTTCTTTTCTTGTATGCTATTTACTTGCAAATGAAGCAGTTGCCCGAAGGCTCTCCTGACATTGAACCAAATTAAACCGTTATTCCAATGATCTTCAATTGGGACAACAGACCTGATAATTTGTATTAAGAATGCTTGTAACCGATAATGTGAATATGTCTATAGTTCTGTTTAAATTTATTTGAAGGGATGAAGAAAGTGATCATAAATTCCCTTTGGTTTTGTTTTGCCTTTCTAGTTGCTTATCTTTGACATATACAAACAGCTTTATGAAACACAAAACTAATAAGCGTTCATACTTGTCAAGATTCCTTTTATTTCAATTCAATTTACTGGGAACTACGAAGCAAAAGTTTCTATAAACCTATTCTGTGGTTTCCTTTGATATCTAATTTCATTTAGTCTGGATTGAAGGAGCATCGAGCTATTGCACTGCCTTTGAAGATCCGCTATCTTGAATGGACAGCTCTCGTCAAAGGAGTGGGTAAAGCAAGGAAGCTTTATAAGAGGTAATGTTTCAGAATACTATTGAATTTCTCTCACCTTTTATTTTACTTTCTTTGAAGAATACCTATTTCGGTGGGCATCATGCTAGAACACACCACTCATGGAACAGAGTTCTTAAAGGACAAATCTTTCAGGAGAAACTTACCTGAATGACCAACTCCTAATCAATTGAAACATTACTCAGTGTCATGGTGATTGTGTTACAAATATGACAACACATCACGAAACTTGATGAGCAACAAATACACATTTATGTATACATGGGACCAATTGTAAAATGTTTGCCACTCTAGTTCAATTTTAAGATGAAAAGCACTCATCTTATTTGTATTAAACCTTGCAAATGTGGCATCAGCTCATCCCCAAGCCCAATCACTGATCAGATTATAATGCTTAGGGGGGCGTTGCAAGAAAGTATTTGCGATCAATAGCCAATATTCTGTTGCGATTTTACAGCGGATAGATGTATTTTAACTGTAGCAGATCGGATCATATTCCTTGTCTTAAAGGGCCCAGCAACTGACAAATCATGGGGAAATACGAAGTTTGCAAAAGGCCAATTGACTTGCATAATATAATCCGTCCGTCATGAGCGCCCGTCGGACTAATGCGATAAAAGTTCGGACTGCACGAATTTGACCGAACTCGTGATGGTTATTTACTTCGGATCATCGCAGTTCCAGTTTCCAACAATCCCAATTCCTAGACTTATGGCAGGTCTCTTGATTGCTAAACCAAAATAAATAACCACTGTAAAATTCCATGATTCAAAGTGAAAACACGCAGTTTACATCTGGTTGGTTAGTCTATTGCTCTCAAGACCTCCCAGACATGCCGGCGTCGTATTATAACACCCCAGGCATGCAGCCGAGTGGAATCCCTTCTCTGTTCTGAGATAAGCCTTGATTTCCCATGATTTGTCAATGAAAGGTCGCTTTAAAGGTATTGTTTAAAGGTAAATGCTAGTTTTGGTAACGATATCAAAATGAGTTCGTACAGAATCCAATGAAATGACCACTAAAGTGTCTGTTTGTATAAATAAAACGCATGTGCCAAAGGATTCTGGAAGAAATTGTGTAATTGCTGAGAAATCAGCAAATAAGCACGGGATTCGGGTAGGGCGTCGGGCCCGACGCCCTGAGCAATAATTATACATTGTCCCACGTGCGCTTATCTGTGTTGGGGATTTTCGGTGTGAACATTTTCAGCGTAGATTTCAAGATTTCACAAAGTCCAGTTAATGTAACTGTACCAGATCTAGATCCTCGATGATATACTTGCAATTAAGCCTTGTTTTACAGACTTTCTCATGAAATCAGTGTTAACTGCAACTACTGGAATTTCTCTTTAACTTTGTGAGCAGCTGATTTCAAAAATTCTCAAACCAAGATGAAACATGTGTACAAGTGCATGTATTAGAACGAATAAACCCTGAAAACAACCATTATTGAAAAATGAAAAGCTAAAACTACAAGGCAAACCCTGATTTTGAAAATAGGCGTCTTATAGACACCTAAATAGTACACATAAGTGTATGGGATGAAATTAAGATAGTGTTTCCGGTCACTTTATATTTCAATTATTGAAGCACTAATTAATCATTTTGGAACGCAATTTTTTCTGGGCTTCATTTTTGCAACATATCACAGACACAGGTGACAAGTGTGACCTAGCTCAGATTTTTTAAAAGTCAAACCAATGTTAACCGATCACTTTAAGAAGAAGATGAGCAAGCAATCATAAATTTGCAATTAATTTCAAGATTTATGGTTGATTTAGGAACCGAAATAGACATGCAATTGATCGTAAATTTCTTGCAATGCCCCATTAGCCTTTTTCTTTTTTAAAAACTTATCATTTTGCTTTATTTGGGTTATATGTATCAAGGACCTTTGAATGATGACATTACTTTTCCCTCATCTTAGCATTCAATGCTGATATGGGTTTAACACGGTACTTACATATGTCTGACGTTGGCCCTTGACATGAATAGATTTTACTTTTCCTCTTACCAGTACAGATTTGATTTATATTTGAATGTAACAAAACTTATCTTTTTTTACTAACAGCATTGTGAAATATTTTAATGAATACAAGATTGACAAAATCATTCCTCTTATTTTTTTCAATCGGCACTATAAAGCATGATCACAAGAATAAAATAGACCTGCTGGAAAATTTTTTTTTTTACCAGACATTTGCTCTTATGACAATTATTCCGCCCTTAACTCTAAAAAGTCTGGGCGATTTTGATGCTTAAGAAGACTGAGGGGGGGGGGAGCTGATTCAGCCCCCTTTATGTTCTTAGCTGTCCAATGCACAATAACAGCAAAAGTTATCACGCGTATTACCCATGGCATAATTTACAAAACTGCACGATCACATCCTTTAAAAGGTCTCTTATGCTCATTTATGCAATAAATAAAAAATTTGCTGCTCTGGTTAACTAAATAAGGCCTCTAAACTGCTTATTTTTCTTTGTACATTCTTTGCAGGATTTTGATCAATTATACTTGAAAAAGAAATCAATATCACAAATTTTCTCTTTTACGTATTTTATTGATTTTTAATTGTCGTATGTATTTCTTTGTTTTCTGACTTTTTTGTTTTTATTGGTTTTTCGATGGAAATCATTGGTGACTTTATTCTGTCCATCAACAAGATGACATTAAGTGAGTTTAACTAGTAGAAGTAAAAATGATACATTTATGAATTTTGGCTAAAAACACAATTTGCAATGCATTTGTACACAAATTCATGCTGTATTTTATCAATTTGGGTCTGATATGCAACAAAATGTTGCGTAATTTTGGAACCGTGTCCCCCCCCCACGTCGGGAATTTAGACTCAAAAGTAAAAGTATTAGAGACTTTTCTTCTAGATCAGGGATGTATTTCAGACAGGATCATGGGTATGAATCCCTTACAGGCACATTTTCCTTCAGCAAGAGATTTATCCATATTGCGCTGTACTCGACCCAGGTGAGGTAAATTGGTACCCAGTAGGATTATTTTTCCTTCAATGCACTGAGTACTGCTGATAAAGTGGTAGCTTGCGCTTAAGACGGTAATAATAATGCTATGTAAATCCAATTATTATTATCATTATTTCAACATTATTATTATCATTATTGTTATTGTTACTACTATGAATCACGAAAACCTCCATGTAATACTTAATATTTGTTTTATTATTGATAGGATGGCCACAGAGAAGCCCCTTAGTGAAGAATTCTTCAATAAATACATTGCACTGGAGGAAGCACAGGTAAGAATTACATCATTTCTTGTCCCTCGAATAGGATGTTAAATCGGTTCCAATGCATGTTCTAGGTCACATAACACAAAGGTTAATGAATAATTGTATGCATTATTTTCATGGCTGTACATTGTAGTCAATGCAATCAATCATATAAAAAATGTACTAGACATGGCTAAGCTTTGTGTTACAATCACCAGATATATCTTCTCTTTTTTTTTTCTTTTTTTTTATATTTATCGGCCCAATCAAATTACCCATCCAGGCAATTGAAGAAAAGGTTTTGAGTATGATAGTGCATTGAATATAGAAAGAGTGTGGAGAATAGAATCTTGTGGTGATGATTTAACTTTTTTCCCCAGCTTATCGATATATGCTGAGAATCGTCTACATGCCATGTGCATAAGCCAGTACAAATCTGAACAAGCCTCTTTATTTCTCCAGGTGGGTGTTTCATAAAGCTGTTCGTAAGTTAAGAGCAACTGTAAGAACGACTGGTGATCCTTTCTTGTGGTAAATGGTGTTTTTATTGGCGATGGTTTAGCACGTAAGAAAGGTTCACCAGTCATTCTTAAAGTTGCACTTATCTTATGAACAGCTTTATGAAAAGGCCCCCACTTCTAACATTTCCTATTGCAAAATGAAATTTCAGCAGTGATGTGCCAATATGTAGCACTGCTCCATTCTGTTGTGTTTGATTTTGCCATAAACAGTAATTCTGTTTGTACCATGTGTTTTATGATTTGGTCAAATAAGTGATAATAATGATATAACTGATAATGATATGCACTTTCCAGACCAGTGTATTGCCATGGACTTGGGAGCAATATAGTCTTTCTCTTCCTCTCCACTTTCTCCTTTTCTTCATGAATTCGTCTTTGTCTCATTTTCTTTATTTAGCCCACCCCGAAAGCAAAGAGGATCTCGGAGGCTTATGACGACGCTCTAAAGGAATTCGGAGAATCTTCGCCAGGTATAAATACTTTCTTTAACCCTAACCAGGCCATGATGGGGGCTCCGAGATTTGCTAAGTAGGTCTCAAAGAGTGACTAGACCGAGCAAGGAGTTTTCACTCGGCCATTTAAAGGTCAAGTCCACCTCAGAAAAATATTGATTTGAATCAAAATCAGACAAGCACAATGCTGAAAGTTTCATCAAAATCGGATGTAAATTAAGAAAGTTATGACATTTCAAAGTTTTGCGCTTATTTTCAACAAAATAGTTATATGAGCGAGCCAGTTACACCCAAATGAGAGAGTTGATGATGTCACTATTTCTTTTGTTTTTTATTTTTTGAATTATACAATATTTCAATTTTTACGAATTTGACGATTAGGACCTCTTTGCCTGAAGCACAAAATGTTAAAATAATGGAATTCCATGTGTTCAGGGAGGAATGAAACTTCATTTCACATGACAATGACGAGAAAAAAAACATTTCATATAATAAAATACAAAAGAAATAGTGAGTGAGTGATGTCATCAACTCTCTCATTTGGATGTAACTGGCTTGTTCATATAACTATTTTGTTGAAAATAAGCGAAACTTTAAAATGCCATAATTTTCTTATTTCACATCCGATTTTGATGAAATTTTCAGTGTTATGCTTGTTGAATTTTTCTCTTTTTATTCAAATCAAGTTTTTGATGGAGTGGACTTGCCCTTTAAGGAGGATTAAAGAGCAGAGTAAATTTATTGTCAAATGCCCTCCGTGACAAAGAACAGCAAAGAAGTCTTTGTTGAAAATTGGTGAATCAAAACATCAGTTTAATGAGGGTTCCACAGTCATGGAAAATCCTGGAAAAATTTGTGGTCAGGGAAAAGTCAGGAAATTTAGTAAATTTGTGATATGGAAAAGTCATGGAATTGCATTTACCTCTTGGCTATGGCAGCTTTCCAGTTTGTCCTGTCCTACAACTCTCATACTCTGCTATTATAATTGGTGTTCATGATTTCCATTTTTCCAAGTTACGTGACATCCCAAATTCTACATAACTCCCGGGACGTCACGGGAAGTCTTGGAAAGCAGCAATTAAGTCATGGTAAAGTCCTGTCATTCTGTTTTCAAATTTCTGTGGGAACCCTTTGGACAAAACTTCTGACCCGGTTCACCAGTTTTCCCGCTGTTCTCTGTCATTTGACAGTCATTTTCAATATATTCATTCTGTTCCTGTATCCTACCTACGACACTGAGCAAAACCTCTCTATTGGGACTTTCTTGATGTGGAGCAAGATTCACTAATATTTTTAGAGACCTCATTTATTTTCCCTCTTCATTCTGAGGAAAAGTCTTCGCACCATCTTGGCATTGCCTTGTGCCATTGACTAGCTAAAAAGAGAATGCACTAGATTTTTTTCAAAGATTCAACTAAAACTAGAGTTGAGATCTAAGTTTTAACGGAAAATGAATGAATTTTAATCTAATCACATGGGGCCTCTAATCGTTCTTTAATACATCAGTGCTAATGTTCTATGAAAAAAATTAATTCCACTAATCAAATGAGACTATTCAGTAGCTTATAACAGGAACTCTTCCTCTTGATAACTGTATCATAAATCATGGCCAAGATGTTAAATATAGAATCTCTTGTTTTCACCTCTTGTTATGTAGGTCTATGGTTGGCTTACATCCGCCATGAAATCACCCATCCAGAGGGAAGTCAAGGCAAGGCCATGCAACTGCATTGGAAGGCTATGAAGACACTTGATGGGGAGCTGGTTGAACAGTTTGTCAATGGCTACACACTCATGCAGACAAAGGATAGTGGGGAGTGAAGACGATGAGAAAGAGGATTCGAGTTTTGCTGCATTAAAGTTATCAGAAAATTGTGAAGATACCGGACAGAGGAGCTGGTTGACCAGTTCGTCGGTGGCTACACACTCATGCAGACAAAGGATAGCGGGGAGTGAAGCCATGAAGACAATGAGAAAGAGGATTCGAGTTTTGCTGCATTAAAGTTATCAGAAAATTGTGAAGATACTGGAAAGAGAAGCTGGTCAAAGAGTATGTCAGTGGCTAGGATAGTGGGGAACCTGTCAAGTACTAAGAAGGAAGGCAGGGTTTTGCAGCAGCAGCAGCTACGTGGTGTATATTGAGTTTATCAGGAAACGGAAGATACTATATGGAGAGCTGGCAAAATGGTTCGTCGGTGGCTATATGCTTATGCCGATTATAGATGTTTGGGACTGCACTCATCGGGTTTATATTGCCACAGCTACGATGGAGTACATTAAAATTGTAAGAAATCTGTGAAGATACTAGACAGAGAGCCTGTTGAACAGTTCGTCAGTGGCTACACACTAATGTAGACCATGGATAGCTGGGAGTGAAGCCATAGACAATGAGAAAGAGGGTGGGAGTTTTGCTGCATTAAAGTTATCAGAAAACTTTAAAGATACTAGACAAAGAGCTGTTAGAACAGTTTGTCAGTGGCTACACACTAATGTAGACCATAGATAGGATATTGGCTACTGAACCTATAATGCTATAAGAAGCATTGGTTTGCCACAGCCTCGGTAGAGCACTTTAATATATGGTAGAAAATACTCTGTCAACTCCAACTTCAATTTAAGTAACATTCTATTCCAGAGCTTCCAAATAATACTGATTTCTAAAGTTTTAAGTTTTATTTGTTGTCCTTTGGTATTTCTGTGAAGATATTGATTTCCTTACCAAAATACCGATTTTCAGCTTATAAAATACTGTTATCTTCATGTTGGCAGTTCTGCAGTCCTTGTATAGTGCATAAGAAAATCATTTTAACAGCTATATGCCCTTCCAAAAGAAGTTTTATTACCCTTTACTTTATCCAAGGAAGGCTTTTACAACATCCAAGATTTTCAGGAAATAAAATCCTGCCACGTACCCATTTAGCTTTTACTGTGTGATGCCAAAATAGACCCTGAACACTCTTATTGAATCCGATACATTAAAAATATTGTGTGGGTAGAAAAAATATATATATAACATCGTACATAAAATTTATCCTCCCCCAAGTATTTTATCATAACTTTCATGTGTACATATATATTTTGCGATCGATGACTGTGATAAAAAATGTGCAACATCTCATAAGATCTTGAATGAAGTATGTCATTTCAAGACATGAATAGTTTTTTGTAATTGATGACTTATTTATTAAAAACAATGAATTGAAAAGAATTGAATGTACTTCGTATTTTCTTGGATCATGTAGGGTGTAGCATAAAGGTGATCTCATTGGATCAAATTAACAAAGGAGGTTTGGAAAACAATTGGTTGACTCATTGGTTTATGCAGATTTCCTGTATAAGTTGTGCTTAATTTATCACATATAATAAGAAATATCCAATGCACAGTTTTGTCTTAGTGCCCCAAATCAACTCCTGTTGCCATGGCTAAGCATGCTGTTTTGGAAAGTTGACTCATTAATTCCAAACAGCGGACTCGTTAAAAAACAGCATGGACTCGTTAATAGCCACAGCAACAAGACAGTGTCAATATTGCGCACTGACAAAAGCGCACATCAGCATATTTTTTAATATATGTGATAAATTACGTGTATTTCATCCATGAAATCTGCATTAACCATGGGTTCAACCAACAGTTCTCAAAACCACCCTAGTGAATTCAGGTCACAAACTTCCAAACAATTTAGTGAGTGAGCAGAGTAAGCAGTGTAAAAATACTCCTGATGAAATTGTATAAAATGTAATAGTTTGAACGTGGGGAAAAAACTATGGCCCATATTCTGAAAGCAGGTTTAACTTAAACTCGGGTTTAAAGTTGTGGTATGGATAGCCAATTGTTACATAAATCACAGTAGAGAAATCTTATTTCAGCTCATTTGTCTCTCAAATCATAATTGTCTAAGAAGTAAAAATATGATTGTCTTCACCATCAATGAATCAGGAAAGAGCACAGTAAACATAAAAAAACATACAACTGAATAAAAATTTTGACACTTGGCTTCCAATAATTTTAGCACAGTTAGACCATGGTCCAAGTTAAATCTGACTTTAGAATACGGGCCTATTGGTTCAATCTTAAGTACTCTATAAGCAGTTTTTCATAATTTGTCAACCTGTTTAGTGAAATACTCGACCAAAGGCACTGGATGAAAGTTAGAGAGATTGATATAATAATGAGAGAGAGAAAGATAAAGAGATGATAATAAAGATAGTGAAAGAAAGAATGAGAGTAACCAAACCAAAACAATGGGTTTGATGGACCAATTCTTTTGTTTTGATTGTCACTGAATCCTGACTGGGTCTGCTTTTAAATGAATTGAGAATTACAAAATGAAGAAATAAGCAAAATCAGTTATGATGACCAGGGAAGGCGTCCTTATTGAATAGATTATGTAATGAAGGGTTATCTAGTCTTAAGTGACTTGAAGTATAAAGAATAGATGATCATTTCATCAGAGAGGAAGAAGATGGTAGAGAATGAGAGAATACTAGTACTTATTTTTAAGAAAGGAATGGAAAAGAGTGAAAATTTTGTTGTTGTAAAATACAAGTTATTAGATTAAAAAACACCAAAATAGTATGAATAAAACAAAATACTGATATCCCTTTCAATCCCCAGCTTCTGTCCCGCCGGCATTTAAATGTTTTGTGCATGGGTGCGAGTGACCACAAGTTTCCAATTATAAAATAAGCTTTATCTAATTAATTGAATAAAACCTTTAAAAAAATTATGAAAAATAAGTAAGTGAATGAAACTACTAAAAAAAAAGAAAGATATTTTTAAAAAGTAGGAATCAAAGGAATATATGAAAAATCTTATTAAAGTATAAAGAAGATTGCAATTTTTACCCAATTATAGACAGTATGGATGTGAGAAGGAAATTGGTATAACATTGGTTCATGACTTACTGATGTTGAAAGCTTCATGAGCCAAATTTTAAACTCGGATTTGTGTGTATTACAGTAAGATTTTTTTATTGTTGAGGGAGGGGGTCGACTTCATCCTGTCATTTCGACAAATTTTATAGCAGCCTATGTACAATGAGGTTAGTGGCTTCCAATTTATTCCACTGCAAATTATCTACCAAAACAAACGGACGAGAAGATAAAACATGTGCTGTGTGGTTTCGTTTTGTATTTTAAAGGAATGGGGTGGGGAGGGGGGGGGGGGGTAATTCAAATGTTTTGTCTCTGTACACTATTGAAATGAAACTGAAAACCTCAGCGCTCTTAGTAATTTTCGCACGTGCCATTTGACATAAGAATCCCAAATAAAATTGCAACACCCACACACACACACACACACAGATATTTTCCAAATTAAATCTCTGAAATCGATGCTTCCACGTCGAAAGTAGGGGCTATTGTTTTGAAACCAAACGATGTCAGATCGCCGCCAAATCGATTGCCACAACAATAAATGTATTTGAAAAATGACCGCCATTTTTGCTTTCCCAGCATGTGCGAAGCTAGTTCGATAGGCCTGTCTCCTGGGGCATTCTCCGTAATAGAAAAGGTCAAAATGCAACGAGCCTTTTCGGTGAAAATCGACCTCCTTTCTGTCAGATTTTGTAGGTGGAATCTGCTTGAATACCAAAGGTAGGAACCCGGAATGAATAAACAGACTGCATGAGCCTTTTGAATTATGCAAAATACACCCCAAGAATAACCTGTAAAAAAAAATGGGTTGAATGACTTTTGGAATGAAAATGGAAGCAAGTGCGGCTTTCGCAATTTAATGTTATCATGAACGTGTAATATATTAGATAATTTTTTGGAGCCATGTTTTACGGTATTCTCTGCATTGTCTGACCATTGACACCCTTTACCTTTATAATAGCTATCCCTGAATCTTGTGCAGTAGCGGACCGTGACCCGGAGGAGACAAAGCATTGGGGGGCACTGCATTGTCTGTGAACAATGCTGTGCCCCGAGAGCCTCCTCCAATGCTTTGTCTCCTCCGGGTCACGGTCCGCTACTGATCTTGGGGGAGGGGGGGGGGGGTCACCACAGGCCTTAAATTTCGAAAATTTTAGGGGAAGGTCGCTTTTCCATGGATCACATTTCTTTATAACAACACAAACTGGTGAAAAATCAAGAAAGGGCACAGCAAAATGTCCAAGATCAAAATGATCAATGCGAGATGCGTTTGATCATTGTGAGGTGTGTCCCCTCCGATGGAGAGATGAAGAAAAAGGAAGGACTTATAAAAAGACGCCTCGATCGTTAAGGTCATACACCACCCCTGTGAGGTGCACCGCAGGGGCGGTACATAAAAACAATAGACCAGTTCGTAGTTACTTCATGGACAATTTTGGTCAAATGACCCTTCATTTCTTTCATTATGATAGGCAGATTTCAAAGCAAGATATTACGTAAGCATGCCTTTACATAGCAGGATGAAGAAATTGAATAGACCAGGTGACTAGAATAGCACACCAATCCGGACACCAATGAACACTTAATGAAGGCGGGTAATTGTTGCATTCCTACTTTGAATGCATAGCATGTTGCACAATGTTCTTGGCAAACTGTGTTCGTGGACGCATTGTTGTTGTTTTTGGATGTAAATGAAAAACACAATTCAAAAGAATATATGAATAATCAAGACATCAACGTTGGTGCTTATCTCATTAGATTTTAAGCCACCATGTCACCTTAGTACAAATGACCTTCTTCTGATCATGCGCATAAAGGAACTACGAATTACAAGTTTTGAGACCCACAATATCAATTTTAGACTGAAGGCCCACAACTTCTACGTAAAATGCGGTAATATTTAAACTAGGATTCACATGAGTATACAATTTTGTTTGGCTTTCACATTAATATGAAAGGACGGCGGCGTAATGGTATTTTTATAGGAAGAGGGACGGCAAGACGACCTGTTTTTTTTTCTTTTTTAATTAAATTACGGGAGTAGGCCTAATAGACCTATACAGTTACATGACCGATACACCTCGGATGCTCTTTCTCTATCTCTCTTACAATTTTCACCAGTTTTTGTCATGCGCTTTTTCCTTTTTTCTTTCCACCATTTGAGAAATCATATTGGACAGTCGCTTCATGCCCTGTACCCCCCCCCCTGTTCATGAACATGCTTGCTTTTGAAAGTTCTTCGAATAGTGCCCCAAAGCTGGTAGAGAGCCGATATAAATCACGAGCTTCAGGAAAGTAATCTAATATAAGATATGATTATCAGCTAGGGGTGGGGCAAAGATATTTGTCAGGGCGAAACAACCCAACTGACTATTAAAATCACGGAGCTGGGCCTAATGTTCACTGTTTGGGATATCAAGACAATTAAGAATTTTTTTTACAAAAGTCGGTGACGGGAATGTGTCCCGTATAGGGGTGTGGTCGACGAGGTAGTGGCGGTGGCGGTGATGGTGGTGGTAGTGGTGGGAAGGGGAGGGGTCATCTACTCGTCCTATCCGGCAGAAAAAAAAATCATTCGGAGTCTTATGACCAAAAATACGATTTTCTTGACTATATCTCGTTGCTGCCTTTTTATGATAAATTCGTACACCTTACGTAGCAGACTACATTGACAGTACGGGTATGTACGAAAACAAGTCAATGCAGCGCTACACAGAATTTCTCAATTTCTAGTGCAGTGCACAGCGTGGTAGTCAAACAGAGACATGACAATTCAATGTGGATGCTGTTTTAGGTGAAATATATGGAGTTAGAGCTCAAAGTGAGGAACAATATGCCTGGAAGGCCTTCCAACAAGGATTTTCAGCGTGTGGACCAAGAAGAGAGCCCAAGTCTCCCGCCGTATGGAGGTAAATTTGATATGAAATAATCATTTTTCTTTCTTACATGATCGTTGCCCGATACAGCAGGTACATAATGCTCACTGTCTTTACAGGCATATTGATACGAAGCGCACGTGTGTTATCGGAAAGGGATTGTGCGTGACACCCCAATCACCAGCCAGTCACTCCACGCCGATCTGTTTCGGTGGAGGAAAGATCGAGAGATGAAAAATTCTCAGAACATTTACCTGTCATTCGTAGTTTCGATGCACCCCTTAAGAAACAAACAACGATAATTGTTAAGATTTTCATTTTATTCTCTCTCTATTCCCCTCTCCTGATTTAACCAAATTCTAACTCTTATTTCATATCTTACCAAGATTGAAAGTAGTAAGTTAGATCTATTAAATCTACTTTTTTTTCTCTTTTTTATTGCCCCAATTTCTCTTATTGTAATTTGATCTGATAAGAATGTATGATAAAATGTACAAAGTTAAAACTAAAGATGTTTACTAGCATATTCATTTTTTTGGCATACAGAGCTTTTTAAAATAAATTTGGAAGCTTAGTAAAGGCTCATTAATAGATATGGCCAAGCATCACCTCATGTTTGCAAATTACATTTCAAGTAATTAGATCTATAACTAAATCTATTAATATATAGTTTAAAAGGAAAGTCTTGTTTATTGGTTCTTAAGAAAGAAAACTTCTGAAATGTGTAGCCTACCCAAGAGAGACTGACTGATTCACTTTAACCCATTGAAGACTTAGCAGGCTGGAGTATGGAAAATATAACATAATCATTCAGTCCATAGCAAAATCAGCTAGTCTCCAGTGGGTTAAATAGCTAATTAAGGCTTAATTTCTCATTTAAAAATGTTTGGATAAAGTTATTGTGATTTGCACACTACATTGTAAAGAATATAAAAGTTTTATTTTAACTAAGTGATTATATAAAATTCATGGATGTTTCCTTAAATGGAACCATGCAGGCATTATTTGATATTTTGTAAATCCTAAATAGGCCCATTCCTTTAACCTGGTATAATGATGAATTAATAATATATAGAATTTGCATACATTAGTTGTTGCTATGTCTGACAGTCCTCCAGAAAAGCTTCCTTTTTTACGAAGGGACATATTCCTAACATTTTCAAATTTGATGCATATTAAAAAAAAGATTTGAAGACTGTTCTTGATAAAAATGAGCTTCCCAGAGGGGTGCATGACATAGCAACAAGTAATGTATGCAAATTAGATGTATTGTAGGTTATTTATTGTAACACCAGGTTAAAGGAATAGGCTTAAATCTCATTCCCAGGATAAAAAATTCAAATTGATGCCTGGTTCCTTTCAAAGAAACATCCATTTTGACTAATGCTAAGAAGCTAACAGGGTGTGGGGGGACGGAATCCTTAATATTTTAATTGACACGGACCCCTATTTTTACATGTTACACTGTTAAAGAATCCCATTTGTGAAATACACTGTGGATTCCAACAGGTCATATCCGGATAATCCGTAGACAGTGATTACATTTTAATGTCATTTATTTGGGTAACACTAACATCAACTCCAAGTTACATACATACATATTTCTTGTCTTACTGTAGTGTGTCATTGATTATACAAAATATAAAGGAAAATATCTCCAGATATTACAATTTTATACCCCCTGAGCCATGGGGACAGTTACCTAATTTATCTAGGTCTACTTTTGATTATTTTATCGACAAAAAATATGATGATAACAAAGATCATAATTATCACTTCATGATTATTATTATTGCATTATCATTAGTATTTATATTTTGAATTGTTATGGTAATCATGAGAATGATAATTATTATTATTGATATTACTTGTATTAGTAGTAGCACTGTTGTTATTTCTAACTACTATAGTACTAAGTACTATATTTAGTACCATATTATCATTTATCATCATTAATTTTTTTTTCGTTATAGTCAATGACACTGTCCTGGGCTAAATGAATTTGAGATTTTTGTTAAGTTTAGAAAGCAGATCTTGAGTATGAATACAAAATATATCAACAATAACCCAGCCTAGAAGTTCAATTTAGCATCAAATTGATTTTATTCACACTTGAAAATCAATTCACACACACATTTGTATTCATATTTAGCATTTAGGCTTTGGGAAATTTAGCAGATAGGTGAAGGGTTTTAAAATCTGAAGTTTTCACAGAATTCCAATTTTACATTTAAGAAAATGTTTGATATTCTAATGTCAAAGTCAACACTGCTGCTAATTTGAATTGTGTATAAAGCACTTGAGACTGCTGGGGCGTTCGACTTGATAATGCTAACATACTTCACCTGTCGTTAATAAGCATGGTGATTACATGCTATGTATTCAATTGATCTATTTCCATTCTCTGTTGGAGAGCTATTATTCAGCTGATAAATCTGATTGGTCTTGTAACCTAGTTCATCTCAGAGCTATTTGGATTTCTGGGTCAGCAATTGATTTTGAGGTCTCATTCGTAGAAGTCCAATCGAAGTAAAACTTATTTGGAGAAGATTGATAAATTTGTTTCTTTACAAGACAAGTAAATAGCAAATGCAGGCAAGAAAAAATAGACTGTTTTCTTAGATTAATTACTGTATTTATTTATTTATTCATTCATTCATTCATTCATTTATTGATTTATTTACTATTATATTTTAGGGGGGATACTTATAGTCAGATTACTATTTTGAGAGGGAAAGAAATGGTTTAATCTGTGAAATCTTGTCTACTTCCCATTTCTCTGCTGGTTTGTTTTTGTGTCAAAACCAAAACCAAATTGATTACAAATTTATATTATCATCTAGATATATCTGCCTTGGTGTTCAATAGATCTGTATTCATTGGAAATGCCAAAATATGCTGCTTTTATTGCTACTCTGAGCATTTTTATAACCACTTTTCCAAACTTCCACCCTACGATAGTCCACTTTAATGTTGAAAAAATTTGTGCACTTTTTGAAATTCTTTGTTCTGTATTTTACTGAAATTTATAATAATAATAATAGGCTTTTATATAGTGCCATCTATCTAGAAATATTCTATTCCAAGGTGCGTTGTTATTATCATTACCCCGGCTTCAGCTCGAGCTGCCTTACAGCGCATTCAAGGAATTAATCCTGAAGGGTACCCATTCACCTCACCTGGGTTTAGTGCAGCACAATGTGAATAAATTTCTTGCTGAAGGAAATTACATCATATGGCTGGGATTCGAACCCACGGCCCTCTGTTTCAAAGTCAGAAGACTAATCCACTGGGCCACAATGCTCCAAAATTCTATGTTTGGTAAAAACAGATTTTCATGGACTGTTTTGTGACAGCCACAGTGGCAGATAGGCTGAATGTTAGCATCAGGAGGGGGTATCTCCAACAATTTGAGCACAGTTATTTCTTTAACTTTCCATTGAAATGCCAATCTTTGAGAAAGTTTTTAGTATCAAGAATTTATGTGCTTCTTCATGTAACACATTTCATTCATTGTAATCAGTTCATCTGTCTGATAATGAGTTGAAAGCTTGATTTATTGAAAACCTCACATTTTAATTCTTTTGAAATACCATTCCTTTTAAGACAATTCATTTTGGTGATTATAAGAATGGTTGATTAGCTAATAGGTCATGATTTGCTTCCTTTCCTTAATTATGAAAGTAAAAGATTTTGTTAGTCTTCATCTTAAGAGTGTGAAGTCTGTAAAGGCGGAATGTCTGTAACCACAAAATATTTAATTTGAAGTGCAGGTTAAGGAGAATATTTTTGGCCTTCCCTACCCTAATATATATTCTTTCAAACCCTTTTAAATTTTTTTATACCCCCTCCCTTTTCTTCTAAAATGCCCCTCAAACAGGTTTCATGCAGTCGGGTATTTGAGATGGAAATTTCCGAGCTCTATACATTCTATTCATCTCCCCATTAAGAGGATGAGGGTAATATTATACAGGGTCACGACTGCTTCTTTAATTGAGTGATTATTCTTGGTGACAGGTCCTTGATCGGAAAGCAAGCTGCGCGATCCTTTCGCCGACGGGTCCCTCGTTGGCCTAAGCCCCCTGATTGGAAATCCATCGGTCGGTCGTAGGAGTAGACAGTTGCATGTGGGATATCGAGTCCTGTCTCACGCCAAATGGTGTCCATCTGTCCCAGCTCATCATGCCCAGCAAGGGAAATTAAAAAATCAGTCAGACCGATTGTCTCTTCCATCGTCCAGGCTTTTAGTTCCTCTTGCAGGAGAGTGCGGGGGTGGGGGAGTGAGAATATTTTCGTCCAATTCTCCATGTAAACAAGCTCAGAGGCAAAATCAATGATCTTTTTGGACAATTTTGTGTCATTTGATTAAAAACACATTTAGGTGTTAGCCAAGGCCAGAGGGAGTCGTATAAAGAGGGGTCACTTTTTTCAGACTGCTCAAATTTCCAATTTCCAGTTCACTCCCAAACGGTCTTGCAATTGATAGGTCAATGAAGATGACAGATAGCTTTATTTCATTCCTGTGAAACTCTAATTTCCTCTTGTCCAGCTAGTACTGATCACATGGACGATCACATGACTCTATCTTTCAATCAGTCATGAATATTGTAGATAGATCAATTCTCAGAAGACTTTTAATATCGATCGTCAATAAATTTCATCTTGTCTTTTATCAGTAGATGTACATGTCCCTGTTTCATCTAAAGTAGTATTCAGTGGCAAGTTTCAAGCTACTGAAATGATGGCATCTTATTGGCTGAGAGCATTTGTCATTGAACTTTAGAAGTTGATGATGAAAGCTTCATGCAAAAAGAATATGTGGTGAACAGTCCTCCAGCTCAGACCAAGTACTGTTTATAGCAAATAAATGCAGGAATTTTTAGAAGTGCAAACATAAAAATAAGTTAACGGTATTTGAAAGGATTGTGGCGAAAAGAAATTTGTATCAAGAGTCCCACATACATAAGATACTGTATGACAGTGATATCAGCTTGAATTATTTATTGTGTGAAATGGAGAAAGTCTAGTTACCAAATTGGTCTTATTTATTGAATCTTGATATTTTATTCAACAAGATCCTCGTACTGGTCAAAGCTAAAGGAATGTAGTTGCAGCAACAGTACACCAGTTTGTTGTTCCATTCTGCGTGTGATCAGAAGAAAGTCATAACTATATGAATTGAGCACCAGTTTTGATTTCTTAATTATGCTCTTTTGAATTGTGCTTTTCATTATAGATCAACTTGAAGCCAACACTGTCTGTTAGTGATTAGTATTTCACAATTTGCAAAGTACATTTTGATAATAAATAACATTCACAATAAAAATGCAACAAATTTCTTCATAAAGAGTATCATTAAAGTGCTATCCTAGTCAGCTGGTCCATGCAATATCTGCATCCTGCTATGCCAGGCATGCTTTACATAATATCACGATTTTAAATTTGCCCATAGTAAACAAAAGAAAAGGTAAAGGTAACTCTGAACTGGTCTATTATTCCATGAAGAAGTTTGTAAAATCATGGTTAATTGCCACTAGATCATTGTAGATCTATATTTTGTACATTTACATAGATTTAACTTTGTGAAATCATGAAATCAAAACTGATAGACAATCCCAGTAAAGATCACCCACACAGAAAGCACATCTGGGACAGTGCACTACATGTATTACTTGGAAAAAATATCTATTTGGAATTCTACACCTATGTTGCTCATTTCTCAACTATTACATATTTTCTGCAAGAAATAAATCACTCAGAAGGTACATTTTACCATACATAAAAACACTTGGGTGATCATTTTTACTGGATTCTCTTGGAACTCATTAGGTGGTTTCAAACCGCCTCGATCACAAGAATCCCCGTTAAATTACGAGAACTTTTTAAGGCTAAAAAATACCCGTTAATTATTCCTGCATTCACACCGCCCCGAAACACATCCTTCGGGATAAGTTCCCGAAGTTACGAGCATGCGCAGTGTTGTCTGATAAGCAGGCAAGGCGGGAGATTCAAAATCACTAGCCCAGCAGCCACCCACGCTGCCGCGCCCAACGACACGCTGGGATAAAAGTTCCCGTAATTTGCTTTCACATCGCCAAAATACCTGCGACCTTGGAAAAATCCCCACGAAAGTTCTCGTAATTTCGCCAAGTACCTACTATTTAGCGGGTATTTTCTTTTGGGGATATTACGCGTAGTTTGCTTTCACATTACCAAAATACCTGGTATTTTCTGATCGGGGTAAATTTCCCGATCAGAGAATACCTGGAACTGGCGAACTTTGAGGCGGTCTGAAACCGCCTATTTTGAGATTGTAAAAACAGGCATTTAATGACTCTGAATCAATAACGCAATAAAGCCTTGATTTTCTTTCTTGGCAGAAAATGTCCCATATGAAATGCAATGGTCCTTAGATGTATTTAGTTTCATAAATGTTTTTGTTGTAATCCCTCTAAGTAGTCTCTAATAAAAAGTCCATGCAAACTAACATGCTTTTTAAAATGATAAGTCCTATTTGAAGATACTGTATTTTGAAATTAATGATCAAGCAATTCTTATCTATCACTTTCAGCAAAATCGTCAGATGTCCAATTTGGTAAGTTTATATATCCTTATATATATCCAGTCTGCTTCAAACGGCTTGCATTATGGAATACAATTATTGTGGACAAGTTTATGTCTTACTGATGTTTTATGTTGTAAATGCAAATCTTGGTAATTTGAAAAAATGAACTATTCTTAAAGGGCATGTTTATGACATAATTTTTGTCTCACCTGCGAAGCAGAGTGAGACTATAGGCGCCGCTTTTCCGACGGCGGCGGCGGCGGCAGCGGCGGCGTCAACATCAAATCTTAACCTGAGGTTAAGTTTTTGAAATGATGTCATAACTTAGAAAGTATATGGACCTAGATAATAAAACTTGGCCATAAGGTTAATCAAGTATTACTAAACATCCTATTAGAGTTTCATGTCACATGACCAAGGTCAAAGGTCATTTAGGGTCAATGAACTTAGACCATGTTGGAGGGATCAACATCGAAATCTTAACCTGAGGTTAAGTTTTTGAAATGTCATAAATATATGGACCTAGTTCATGAAACTTGGACATAAGGTTAATCAAGTATCACTGAACATCCTGCACGAGTTTCACGTCACATGACCAAGGTCAAAGGTCATTTAGGGTCAATGAACTTTGGCCGAATTGGGGATATCTGTTGAATTCCCATCATAACTTTGAAAGTTTATGGATCTGATTCATGAAACTTGGACATAATAGTAATCAAGCATCACTGAACATTATGTGCAAGTTTCAGGTCTCATGATTAAGGTCAAAGGTCATTTAGGGTCAATGAACTTTGGCCGAATCGGGGTATCTGTTGAATTACCATCATAACTTTGAAAGTTTATTGGTCTAGTACATTAAACTTGGACATTAGAGTAATCAAGTATCTCTGAACATCCTGTGCGCATTTCAGGTCACATGACCAAGGTCAAAGGTCAATGAACTTTGGTCAAATTGGGTGTATCTGTTGAATTACCATCATAACTTTAAAAGTTTATGGATCTGATTCATGAAACTTGTACATAAGAGTAATCAAGTATCACTGAACATTCTGTGCGAGTTTCAGGTCACATGATCAAGGTCAAAGGTCATGTAAGGTCAATGAACTTTGGCCATGTTGGGGTTTTTTGTTGAATAACCATCATATCTCTGTAAGTTTATTGGTCTAGTTCATAAAAAGTGGACATAAGAGTAACCATGTATCACTGAACATCTTGTGCGAGTTAGAGTAGTATTCAAAGTCAGCACTGCTGCTATATTGAACCGCGTGATGCAGGTGAGACGGCCAGAGGCATTCCACTTGTTATTATAATTTAGCTGTATCTTAAACTTAGATTCAAAGAATGATGACTACATGTGAAATGTTGTCATCTTATATTTGCTTTTGAGCTATAGAAATATTTCTTAACTTTTTAAAATAATTTTGTGGGTAGCATAGGGTTCTTGTTGATGGAGTAGGTTCTTATTGTGATGTGATAGCTGTATGTGTCATGGCAAAATTAGGGATAATTCATTCATTTGTTTGTTTGTCATTAATATTCTTTTTACATATGGGTGGATAGACATTCATTCATTTTAGTATGTTGGTTCTGTCATTGGTTGATTTCATCCTTTAACTCTCTCTCTCACTATCTTTATTCTCTCTCTCTGTCCTAAAGAATTTTTTTCTTTCTCCCTTCCCCCTGTTTCTTTTCCTTTATAATTCCTTAAATTTCTGTCTACTTTTTATGTCTTTCTCTCTGCTTCTCTCTCTTTCTCTCATTACTCTTGTCTCTCTCTCTTTATGTCTTTGTTTCCTTGCCCCCTCTTCATCTATCCCTCTCCCTCTCACGATTTAAAAAAAAAAACACATGAAGGGTCGTGTAAGTGATCCATCAGCTCCGCGGGAGATCTTTCCGCATCAGTGCATGCCATGAACAGATGCACGTATTTGTATGTCATTATGCCGGTTCATTGGTGGTGTTAACACGCTAGTACGTAGTCCCTGTCTTATCATTGTCATCAAACAATTATGATCGTGGAATGAGGGTAATACCGGTGCCCCCATTTATACCACCCTTCTGGAAGGTTGATGGACAAGGGCAAATCAAGTGTGTGCTAGCTCTTACAGCTCGCAAGAGAAACCAGCCTACAAAATTTCTATTTTTCAAGCAAATTAGGTTTATTCTTCAAAGACCTTAAAAATCTAGGAGAATATTACTAAATTATTTACATCTTGGCTCTGTTTGAGGTGTTACAGTATTCCTTGCAATCCTATATAGTCCTTGTCTCTTGATTGTCATCAACCATTAAGACTCTAGAATAGGGGTAATGCCAGCACCCCTAGTGAAATATACCACTTCAATGGTGGGTGGATGTATATAAAAGGGACATTAAGTGGCATCTATTTGTCTCACCTTGCAAGAAAAATTTGCCAGAAAATTTCAAAGGAAATTGTGTCCATTCTTTATAATCATACATCTAGGAGGTTTAGACTATTAGATAGAATATTGAAAACCCATTTATAGGACTTCAATGGGTGTGTCAAAGCATTCCTCACATTCAAAATACCAAATACATAGTCACTTTCTCAGTATCGTTTATATTTCTATTTGTCTGGCTTTCAGTCACAGTTTACTGTTATTGCCAAATACTGTGATATGTACTATTAATATTCATTTTTTCGATTTTCTTCTTCTGTAATGATACATGCATTGTGTTCATCACTAATAACTGCAGGTGTACATTCTAAATTCCAAGGATTTCAAATATATCGAGATCAGCTGTGAATAGTGACCAGCCAAAATATTAGATTTGGTTCTAAACCTTGTAGATTTAAATGTAAAGCTAAAAGATTTGAAATCAAATATTTTGAGATTCGAAAATTAATCTATTTATGAATGAAAATAAACCCAATATTCGGTTGGTCACTATTCACAGCCGATCTGAATTTAGGCGTGTATTGAATCCTTGAAATTCAGAGTGTAGTCTGATAAATACTAAAATGCTGAAATCCATGAATATTTGGTATCTGCACATATCTGAGTAGGAAAAGTAATTGGCAAGTCATAAAAAAGTGATATAGATGTATCCCTTTAAGGATGCAGGTTCCCTTTGAAGGTGGGTAGATGATTGATGCTAAGGTTTGACATCGCCTACGCACAAACCATCAAGACGATACCTTGGGAAATGGTTTATGATCGAGAGCAGGGGGGAATGCGTTACGATGTTAGCAAAGAGCGGCGTGAATGTGAGTGTTGTGAAGCTTCACACGTTGTCACATACCCCCTTCTTTCATCGTCCATAGAGCTGCGTGATGTGTAATTGGTATGCAACTTTTGATGGAGCATTGTTATACCTTTGAAATGTATATTGAATGTGTGGGGTAACACCTGTAAGCTTGATAAATTGCACATTTCAGGCTTCTTCCGTCAGATAGTAATTATATTCGGGGCTGGAAGGGAATAAGAGATTGTTCTGGAATATCATGGTACATACAATCATGGAATGAATCATGTGGTAGGAATCATAGAATCATGTGGTAGGAATCATAGAATCATATGGTAGGAATCATAGAATCATGTGGTAGGAATCATAGAATCATATGGTAGGAATCATAGAATCATATGGTAGGAATCATAGAATCATATGGTAGGAATCATAGAATCATATGGTAGGAATCATAGAATCATATGGTAGGAATCATAGAATCATATGGTAGGAATCATAGAATCATATGGTAGGAATCATAGAATCATATGGTAGGAATCATAGAATCATGTGGTAGGAATCATAGAATCATATGGTAGGAATCATAGAATCATATGGTAGGAATCATAGAATCATATGGTAGGAATCATAGAATCATATGGTAGGAATCATAGAATCATGTGGTAGGAATCATAGAATCATATGGTAGGAATCATAGAATCATGTGGTAGGAATCATAGAATCATATGGTAGGAATCATAGAATCATATGGTAGGAATCATAGAATCATGTGGTAGGAATCATAGAATCATATGGTAGGAATCATAGAATCATATGGTAGGAATCATAGAATCATGTGGTAGGAATCATAGAATCATATGGTAGGAATCATAGAATCATATGGTAGGAATCATAGAATCATGTGGTAGGAATCATAGAATCATGTAGTAGGAATCATAGAATCATGTGGTAGGAATCATAGAATCATGTGGTAGGAATCATAGAATCATGTGGTAGGAATCATAGAATCATGTGGTAGGAATCATAGAATCATATGGTAGGAATCATAGAATCATATGGTAGGAATCATAGAATCATATGGTAGGAATCATAGAATCATATGGTAGGAATCATAGAATCATATGGTAGGAATCATAGAATCATATGGTAGGAATCATAGAATCATGTGGTAGGAATCATAGAATCATGTGGTAGGAATCATAGAATCATGTGGTAGGAATCATAGAATCATGTGGTAGGAATCATAGAATCATGTGGTAGGAATCATAGAATCATATGGTAGGAATCATAGAATCATATGGTAGGAATCATAGAATCATGTGGTAGGAATCATAGAATCATATGGTAGGAATCATAGAATCATATGGTAGGAATCATAGAATCATATGGTAGGAATCATAGAATCATATGGTAGGAATCATAGAATCATATGGTAGGAATCATAGAATCATATGGTAGGAATCATAGAATCATATGGTAGGAATCATAGAATCATATGGTAGGAATCATAGAATCATATGGTAGGAATCATAGAATCATATGGTAGGAATCATAGAATCATATGGTAGGAATCATAGAATCATATGGTAGGAATCATAGAATCATATGGTAGGAATCATAGAATCATGTGGTAGGAATCATAGAATCATGTGGTAGGAATCATAGAATTACATGTGGTGGGAAAAAGCCTTGTATTTTCAAATGTTTAAATATAGTTTTCGATTGCATTTGATTGGTTTTGTCACATGTATGTGAAGTTGATAGCTCAATAGTTACTGATCTAAAACAAATACCCCCAAATTTTACATTGAGGTGATTATGGGAAATGTGTAAAATATTTCCACATATTTGTACTTATCTTCATTTTGCATTTCAAGTAAATGATCAATCCATTTAGAGTTATGGTGATTTTCATGTTATCTCACCAATTCGTAGGTTTGTTTGTTTTAATTCATTTCAATATGGGATGAAAAAAAATTATATTAGCCATTTGGCTGTTTTTCAGCAAGTCTGTATATATACAGATCAATACAACAAAACAGAAAGATAATGAAAAGTTTTAAGTTCAACATAAACACAATATGACTCAAACAAAAATATAGATAAATAACTAATTGAATACAAATATAAATTAAATCAAGAGATATTGAGAGAACCCCAAAATCAAAGAAATCACAATTCAAGAATGAAAACGAAAGAAATATCTTTATGAAACTGTGATAATGTATGATTAGTTTATGATTAGTTATCTTTATGATTTTTTTTTTGCCTTGGTAAAGTATGTATCATTGCTTACTCTTGTGTGGATATTAGTGGCTTATATTACATACGTTGTGAAGATTCGAATCAGTGATAGGTCAATACAACATCGCGTGACCATAGCTGCGAGGATCGCAGTCGTTATATTCTAGGTTTTGACGTCACCTCAGTGAATATAACTGTGTTGTATTGTCAATTGCGTCGTTATATTCACTAAGGTGATGTCACTCGCTGCTCACAAGTTGCGTAATCAGGGTAGTTTATTTGATGTACGCGCTAGTGTTAATACGTTGATTGCCTGAAGAACGCGCTTGATGTATTTAAAAAAAAATTCTATTATGACGTAGATAGATCAGAGCTGTAACAAGAATTTCGGGATGGAGCCAGATGATACATACAATCTCTGATGGCGAATCCACATAGACTATATAATATAACAGATATTGTCTGGTCTATCATTTTAATAAATAACATTTCAACTCCCCTCCGAAGCTATATTTTTCCCTCGGAAGAATATTTTCCCTCAGTGCTGCACGCTTTTGGCAAAATATAATCCCTTGGGGAAAAACAACTCCGTCGGGGAGAGGAAATGTTATATTCAAACTCTATATAATACTTCTTCACTGGACACTTTCATGGTTGCAATGTATTTTTGTTTTGTATTATGCTTTTATTTTTACCAGTCAATGTCATGGAACTATGCAAAGGGCACTAATGGTAGTTTTCATGCAATAGGGTCCAGGGGCTCATCTTACAAAGATTTGCGATTGATCTGATCAATCGCAACTATGGAAAGCCAGCGAAGTCAACATATGAAATGCATGTTTATTCAAATTTTTTTAAAATATAAATGTATATCCATAAAGTCATTGATTTCTTGACAATTTGGTATGTTTTCTTTTGTTTACAAAGGACATTCTGCAAATTTCCTGTAGAAAAAATTATGACACTGATGGATTTCCATAGAGTTACGATTGATTGGATCAATCATAACTCTTTGTAAGACGGGGCCCTGACATTCACTCCTTAGATAGAATTTGGGTCAGTCCATCTTAATTTCTTCATAGGCTTAGGTGTAGACAAAAGGTTAGGGTCATGATAAGGATTTTGATCAGAATGATGTGAGGATTAAGATAAGGTTTCAGGTTTAAGAAAGGTTTTAGATTTTGCTCTATATGTAGATTTTCCTATGTAGATTTTGCTCTATATGTAGATTTTCCTATGTAGATTTTTCTCTATATGTAGATTTTCCTCTATATGTAGATTTTCCTTTATATGTAGATTTTTTCATCAGAATCATTGTAACTGTCAGAGCAAATATCATGGAGCCATGGGATCGCCCCATTTCTAACTGCATCATGAACTTGGTACCTGTATGCTTGGATTCCATGCAGAGTAGCAATGCCGAGCGTGGCAATGCGAAGCCTACATCCCTCCATGTTGATAAATTGATTAAGTGGTGGGGAGGGCTAGAGGGGGTGTTGAATAACACCTGTGATTCAATTGACACAGACACTTATTGACAGTGCCATAACTCAATGGTGTAGCCAGGATTTGGTAAATGTGGGCACTTTGCCCCCACCCCTTTTTTAAATGGGGGCACTTTGCTCCCTTTAGAAATTGGGGGAGGGTAGGGCATGAAGCCTCTTCCTCATCCAATTTATATTTGTAGTTAATGGTTATCATTTTGCCCCCCCCCCACCCTCCGATATGAAATTGACTTCATTGGTACAACTGAGTAATATTTAGGAAGTGCCCTTTGAAAAATTAAAGATCAATAAAAACGATCTGCAGTTTTAATACACTGTACAATGCAGAATTTGATTTCCAAATGTATAGGCCTACACATCAACATTTTTCACAAATTGGTACAAGGAAGAATATTTTTTTTCAATGTTAGTCCCCCCCCAAAAAAAAATTAAATTAAAATTAAAAATCAAGCAACTTTTGTTTGTGAAAAGAAAAGTATAATCCTGTACTACCTCAGTGAATATGTGCAATAAACATACATTATAGAGAGATATGAAAATACATTTCACATTTTATGTACCCTTCAATATCAGTGAATGTACATTTTAATATAAATACGACCTTTGCTCTCACAACCTGTATTGACTCAGCAAACCATGTAGCCTGGGTTTTGATCATTTACAGAATATAATCAAATATTTGATGTCTTTCATGTATAGCCGTGTTATGAATGTCGCTTTGACTTGTGTTTAATCGTAGAATAGTTGTACATGTAGTTAGTGTAGTTTTTTTAAATAAACTTTTGTAGGGCCAGGATAATTTTTTTTATAGGATGAGAGAGAGAGAGAGGGGGGGGGGGGGGTAAATGGAGAATAGAGATATAGAAAAAATATATATATTGGGTAATGGGTAAAAAATGAAATTGTTCATGAATTTCCATACGTAAACCTTAAAATCTACATAAGTGTATCAAATAATTGCAATTTCACAGAGTGTGAAACCAAGAAATGAAACAGAATAATAGCAGTAGAAGACCTGTAACTTTTACTATGGTGCTAGAACAGAAAGAGAGATATGCTGTTTTCCTGATGCCAGGCCAATAGCTCCTGGAGGTGAGATATAATAGCACTTGTCACCTATGTGGCCCCTTTTGTTTGATTTGCTTAATTGATACATAGCACAGTGATTGCCCAACTTAATTAGGGCTGTACATATTGGTTATAACACACACACCACTGGGCAGGAAAGTGAAACAAATTAACCCATTGACCATAATCAGGTAATTTCTTAATCTGGTAGCTCATCTGTGACCTCGTAGGGCTTTAAATTATCCTATGGTGAAATCAATTTTCATTGGTATAAGCCAGCCTTTGCTGATATTGCTCGCATGGCATGTATTACTTTTGATAACATATATCTGTGATTGTAACACATACATGTATAATGGGTGGGCTAATTGCAACATCCTCAAATCCACAAGACATTAAAGATCATTGATTAAAACCTTTCTCTCAGGAACATAATCAGTTGAGGTACTTATTCTTCCACTTCACAATCAACTGTTACCATGTGGTTATTTTTTGACATGAGTGAATATATTTTTTTGTGCCACCTTATATTAAATACCTTTGTAATTTTCTAAATTTTTCTAATATCCCTGATATCCAAAGTGAATAAATACCAAAGTTCAGGCTGAAGATGAAGCTTGATTACCTTGAAATATGTTCCCCATATTAAAATATTATTTTTATTCGTCATTTTTGTCTGAAGTTTAATCTTTCTAACACGCACATGTTGGGTTCTTCCGCTACTACCTATTTCAATCCATGGAGTATTTGTTAGAGCATCCATTCCTGGCAGTTTCAAAGTGCTTCATAATGTACTTGACTAGATGTTCCCACTGTTCGAGATGTTTTTCTACCAGGGATGCAAAAAGTTCTGTTGCCTCCTTAAATGATGTTTGAATATCGTATTTGACTGTACATGTAGTAGGAGATGTATCTTTCCAACAATATTTAGGTCCTTTGTGCATGCATATGAAAGTTTTGAAATACCAGGAATGAATATGTTGGATATATATTTTTTTTTTCCAAAACATATTCTTATGCCACCATAAAGTTTTAAAACATATCTACCTCACACGTGTAGGTTATAATATCAAATATAAGTCTTTATGGCAGGTGCATGGAACTGCTGAGTTCAAGATGCCTGTATTGAACAAGAAATAGTCTATGGGTTAATCTATGTGCTAGTTGGATATATCACCTGTAAAGTGCCACAGGGTTGTTTGCTCTACCCTCACTTGCTTAGGGCAGACAATGCATGCGTTTGTCATTGGCCTCCCATGGATTGATTGCAGACTAAGGTCAAGTGAATTAGAGATGAAGTGTGATACATCTTTTATCATCTTGTTCTTTTTGTCTCTTTCTCCATCTCTCACTTGCCTAGATGTGGCTAGATAAGTTGCAGCCTTAAGCCCTGTTAATACACGTTTTTTTAAGGTGAAGCAAAATACTTTGTTGGTGGATCAAGTGTATCATTCTCTTCTTTAATGGAGAGAACTTATTTTATGATTATGCCCCTGCAGGCGAAATGCAGAGGGAGTATTAAGCCATGCTCCTGTCCGTCCATCTGTCCTTCCGTCCGTCTGTCCCTACACTTGGTTTCCATGGAATAACTAAAAAAAAAACGCTTTATGGATTTTAACAATTTTTGGTGCGTAGGTAGATGACACCAAAATACAGGCTAAGTTTGAATGAGGAGTCCGCAGGTCGAAGGTCACAGCTCATTAAATTTTGAGTTGGTTTCCGCATGATAACTTATTAAATATTCTACAAATTTGGGTGTGTAGGTAGATGACACTAAAATACAGGCTAAATTGAATTAGGAGTCCACAGGTCAAAGGTCACAACTCATTAAATATGCGAGTTGTTTTCCGCATAATAACTTTGGAAATATTCACCAGATAATAAACATGTTGGGTGTCTGGTTCGATGACACCAAAATACAGTCAGGTCACATCAAATGACCTGACTGTCAAACCTTCCGTCAGAGATTATTGGAAAGGATGAGTCTTTAGGTCAAAGGTCTAAATTTGTTCATTATATATATATCTATATGCAGATTTGTTTTTGCACGATATTAAGTTCAATTATATTGAATGAATTTCTGATCGCATTAAGCGGGGGGCATCTGTGTCCTTTGGACTCCTCAAATTACTAGTTCATCATATAATGCTTTAGAATGCTTATTCTTTCATCAGAGAATACTGAGGTGTATTTTAACACTAAGCATGAAAGTGCATCCCCCAAATCATCAATGAGTTGCCAAAAATGAATTTCAATTAGGTTGAAAGGCCAGATCCAAAGCTTTAAAATTATACTTAACTTGTAAAAATTGATTTACAATAAACCATACAAGTACTTGTTTGAATGTAGAAGAGAGCTTCAAAGAAGGAGATACTAGTATGTATGGTTTAATACGATTTGCACATACTATGCAATTTCAGTGAAAAAGAATATGAGGTGTCAAAGAAATGATTGTTTCTTGTGTATTTAACTTCACAGCTTCAGATTCAAACTGTATAACAAGAACAATTACTCTTTCAAAGGAATTATTTTTCGTATTTTAATTTCTGAAGATCATATGACAGTTTTCGCTATTTACAGAGAACCTTGCATTGAGATTTGTTGGTTTGGGGGTTGAGTGTTACAAATGAAGACATTGATGATTTTCTTTTCAACACAGATTGATACTAACATATTTGTAAATATAATTCATAAATGATTGATGAATTGTTCTTCACCATAGATAATAAGGGATATTGGGAAAGTGTTATTACAATCTAGGGTAGATGTGAAATCAGTACATGGGATGTGGGATAATAGTACTGTCTTGACAAATATGGGGGTGTTTCACAAAGATTTAAGTATGACTTAGAGTCGCATTTAAATGTCTAGTTGTGCATTGTATAAAAGACATGACAGTATTGGTCAGATGATGCCGAAAGGACGCACACTTGTGCGTATTGGTCAATAAGATTGCGCGTGGCATATCATGTACGCGTCGGCTCTTACGTGCGACTTAAGTCATACTTAAATCTTTGTGAAAAATCCCTCGGTTTCTCTAATTCTTTGGAAGATCACCTTTTTCTTTACATGAAAAGATAAGCCATGTTCAGACGAGGCAGTTTTGGTCGGAGTAAGGTAGGAAGAAAGGAAAGCGGAAGGATTTTTATAGTTGCTGTTGGATACATTGAGCATGTTCTTGATGCTATCATATTGAAGTGTTGAGGAATAAAACAGTGCCAACAATAAACATGAAGTGCTGAATATTATTATTACGACCCAATATTTATTTGATGTAGTTTTGTAATGAAACTAAGTTAGGGGCTTGCCTCTTGTACAAGCTTTGCTTTTTTTGGCAAGTCCCTCCGTTTTACTTTTAAATACAAATGTCATTTCAGATAAATTTATTTACTCTATCGTGTTCCTTAAATTTATGATTATTTATATATACATATTATATTTTGTAGTATCTTTGACCTTGTTTTGTTATGTTTACCATATTATTGTTATGTTCATTATATTACTGTGAAACGGAAATAAATAAATCAAATCAAATCAATAAACCTACGCAGGAAAATTTTGATACATTCGATGCATTTTAAAAGGATGCATTTTTCATGTTCTTACAAGCTATAAGGTACAACCCTTTTCATAGATTGTCATAAACATTTCAATTTGATTTGATATGATTTTCCCCTTGTAAGCTCGCTAATAAAGATTGTAAATTTGCTTTTGTTTTGAGGTAACATACAGATGTCAATTAAAAGTGAGAATCTAAAAAACATGATTTGCATTTACTTTTTCATAGAAAATAAGAGTATTAAATGCAAGTATCCTTGTCCTTTGATGAGAAGAAACCCATTTGGTAAATAAGGATACATGAGGTTTATATAGCACACTTTCCATCTTGATTAGATGCTCATGGCACTTCAGAGCAAAAAACAAAAACTATTTACATATAATAAATGTCTGAATAAGTCAATGTCTATCAAAAAGCACTCTTAATACAGGTATGTTTTCAGGTTGCCCTTGAAGGTGGTCACTGAAGTCTGGGTTTTTAAACTGTATGCTAGAGAATTCCACAGGCTAGGCCCTGCATGAGCAAAAAATGTTCAACTAATGTAATGTACATGTATTTGGATATGCCTCTCAGTTTTCTGAGAAAAAAACATGTTTCTTCCATTACTTCAAATCAATCCATAATGGTATTCTATTTAGAGTCTTGCCTTGATTAGAGCTGTATAAGCTTCATTGAACATTCTAGGAAGTTCACATCAGTATTTGCTACCATTAAATATAGAAGATCTGTAAAGACCATAAGGCTTCGTCGGATAAAGAACCGAGTTAAAAGTATAGAGCAAGGTCATGAAAAGAAGGGCAGGGAAATTAGGAACAAGGATGTTTGAGCACGTGTATAAGTGTTCTTGGTGAATGGATTGACGAAAGCATGGATTAGTCAGCATGTCCGAATCCAGCCAAAACTCCTCAGCGGTTCCTAAATATGTCTTCTGTGTCCCTTGTAAAGGTTAATTACCAATGCATGGTTGACAATAACGTTCCAGCTAACTCATCATCTTGTCTCTTCTCAGGCGTGTCGTGAATAAGCCACTCCGAGGGCCCTAATTAGCCATATAAATTCATTGTGGTATGTACGCTGCGGTGTCAGAATCGATCGTTGGCCTTTATGTGGTGTTTTCGCATACATTTCAGTCACATTTATTCTAATAGTTGCATTGGGTGAAGATTATATGGGATTGTTTGCTTCTATTTTCCACCGTAAGAACTCTTGTCATGATTCATTCATGTGTATCTTGTATAAGATGTTATGATTTAATTATTGCAAATGGTTTTGAAGCCCAAAGGCCAACTAATTCACAGAAGGTGTATGGGCATCGTTTGGAATCCTAGTATTTTAGCTTCTGGTTTATTGTGTGACAGAGGACCCTCATTTAATCTTCCGCTATTATCTTCATGTTTTGAGAAAACATGAAAAGCTCATTTCACTGTTAGCGCATGAAATGATATCGGTAACTCCCACCGCCCACTCCATAATTTAAACTGGTAATAAACCAAAAATAATCTCTCTCCTAAGATCACGTAAGCTGATGATGCGCAGAGTTAAGTCAACCTAATACAAGTGAGAAAAGTACATTTGGGATAAGACGAGATGTGATAATGCACACTCATCCCACATTGGGAGTGCATGATGCCGAAAATGGAATGAAAAAAAAAGCTGATAATGACCTCTAGGGTATAACATATAAAGTGGTTATGTAAAAAGAAACTAATCGCTTTTTTTTCTTTCTGAGTTGTGAGATGGATATAACAGGTTAATTGTACTTTGTGAATTTTGAGATAAGATAATTATTTCATGTTGTACCTTTGATCATGATTTCGTTGTTTCAATAACATGGTTGTGGTTTGTTCATTGAACAAGATTGTAAAAATCAATAATTCTTGCATTACTTTGCTTCAAGTTCAAACAAGTGGAAAGGTTAAACAATCCAAATTTAAACAAAGTCAATTTGATATGAGGCCTGAATATTACAATATTTTCAAGGTGAACATTCATTCTTGTAAGGTGGCAAAAGCGGTGGACCAATCGAGTTGTTGATAAACTTAACAAAAATTGAGACAATTTGGCATAAAGCAATGAAATTTGTTAAGAACATGAAGCACATGCCTTATATTTTGATATTTTATAGGGCATACAAGGTCACTTTTCTCTTGTACACATTTCTGTATTACATGGCTATATACAGAAGAAAAGTGACAAGGGCACTAGAAACATCCAAGGACAATGAAAAGGATATGGCATCCAATAATTAGGGCACCCAAGGACAGGATAGTTCAGATGGTCAGCAGTGGTCAGGCCAAACCAGCAGGGAAAATTTCTGACCACTACACATGATAAACACCAATTCTGTAGCACCACTAAGTTCAAATGAAAAGTGTTTTCAACACAACTCTTGCAATGAAGAATACTAGTAGTACTTGCATTAATTTTTTTCTTTGATCTTGTTTTATTTGCATGATTTACAATAAGCATTCTTATATTTGATAAATATCAGCTTATTTTCAAATATTTGCCAATGTCAGATAGTCATTACCTGTAGTTAATTCACTTTTGGCTACTTAACAGGCCTGCTTCTTTAAGACAACTGAGACTAAAAAAATGGTATTACCATTAAATTTGCATCCATCAGCAAGAAGTCTCTATCTAGAACACTGTCCAAGCAGGGGCCGCAGAACGGTTTCAAAATGGGGGGGGGGGGGGAGATGACCATGCAAATAATCACAATCATGTGGTAATTTTTACGTTTTTGTACATGGTTTTAGAAAAAGATTTGTCATATCATACCTGGATAACGCTCAAGATGTTTTTGAGAAAATATTGTCTATTATCTATGGCAAGAAGTCAAAATGTTGTCTCCCTTTCTAAAGCTTTTCCTTGATACATTGTACGTCATTTAACTGATACTTAAGCACTCAAAATGCCCTCAAAATGCCTAACAGGTGTCACTGTATGTACCTTTAAGCTGAGAGATGTCAGTTCATGGCATTTATTAAATGCATAGCTTTCTATTTTTTGAGGCGATGAACCGCAAAAACTTGGCATCTAAAAGAGTATGGATGAGCGGGGCAATTTATCAGGTGCATACATTTACATTTACACACCCCCAGAGACGGTCTAGAAAGAACAATGTATATGACTACATTACATGTAGCAGCATAGTTTCATTATCATTTAAGGCAGTGCTTTGTGCTTCAAATTATCACCACAAACGTGTCCAAAAATGGAAATAAGAATTTATGATTTCTTCAATAAAACTGCATGGAAATGATCCTATGTATTTCCAAATTTACTTGTAAAGGAATATAAAAAACGCAGTAGAACGTACTCCAGAAAATGTCTTTTATGTGTTTTCGTTCTGGCTAGGCAACATCTATTTCATTTGTGGCCAACATTTATTTGAATGAATTTTTTCATTGTTTTAATGTTAATTTTTGAAGTAATTTTGTACTCACACCATAGTGTCCTTAATAAGAAATAATTTTCACCTTTACATGTACAATCGCCAGGCTCCTAAATATTGAGCTGCCCCAAATAATGAATAAAAAGGAAGAAAAGGAGATAAGTTCAAGACCTGTTGACCTTAATATGAAGTTCAGTTTGGCCAATCTTTAGAACTTCTTTGATGATCAAACAATTAGTCATTATTTCCTGAAATAAAACTAATATCTCACCTTGATAACTATTTGATGGGCATTAGGCAGTGGCATATCTACGTGAAAAAAGCATGGGGGCGAGCAGTGAAACTCCCTTCCAAGTCTGGGTGCCAGCATCAGCTTTGCTTATTTATCTGAATAAACTCTAGTAATTTTTTTGTGTGCCCCCTCCCCATGAAAGTGACGTCTGTGGCAGATACCCACTTAATCTCCCCCATACCCCATTGTTGAAGGGAAGAATAATATGATACGAATAAGATGCTGGTGATTGAATGTACCTCATGGAGGAGATCCAGGTTTAATAAATGCCATATAGGATTTTGTGAATGCCATTTTTAAACATCGAGCATATGTTGTTGATTTCAATTGAGTTGCAGTGTGAAATGAGCAGTAAGAAACCAAGTAGGATATGAATGAATTGAGGAGAAGCTATCACAAAATGAAATGATGAATGTTGAAACAATAGTGATGTTAATTATAATACAGACATGGACATTTATTTTATAATTCCGTGATAACATAAAACAGACAATATGATGATGATTTTGATGAAGATAATGATCATGTTGATGATCATTATAGAATGATAATGATAACAATGACGTTGGTAATAATATGATAATAGTGATTATGATAGGGATGATGGTGATGATGATGATGATGATAATCATGGTAATTACATAAATTTAATTCTAACTTTATTTTTATATTCTTAACTTGTCTCTAAAAGAAAATGCC
This sequence comes from Lytechinus variegatus, assembly GCF_018143015.1. NCBI lineage: Eukaryota > Metazoa > Echinodermata > Echinoidea > Temnopleuroida > Toxopneustidae > Lytechinus > Lytechinus variegatus. The sequence goes on from NC_054754.1 coordinate 27,861,664, forward strand.
AAATGCAATCATTGATAGTATCCGTTTACATTGTACGATTGTTTTCAAATCATTTTTTTTAAATAGATTCTTCTTTTCCCTCTTCTTCTTCATCCTTTTCATCTTTTTCTTCTTTTCTTTTTCCCTCTTCTTCATCCTTTTCCTCTTCTTTCTCCTCCTTTTTCTCTTCTTGTCCTCCTTCGCTATCACCAGTACAAGCATTGTTGTATATAAATAGAATGTACATTTTATGACTAGAAATGTCTGTCGCATTCTCAGGTCAAGCGTTCACACCCAACATTTACATTCGCCTAAGTCTTTATTGGCTCTGCCTTGGAACTTATCCTGCATGCCAACTCCTGCACAACAATATGTCAATATTAATCAATAGTATGAATGCTGTTTGACTTGTAATAGAGCAGCATGTACAACAGCGCTTCACTTTACTTATATACTCACATTATAGCACCACCAGTTCGCCTTATGCATCAGGTATGAGCCCGATCATTTTGACGACCGGTTGGTTTATACTATCGCTGAGTGTGTGGCATTAAGGGTGTATGTACACTGATTTTCTGAATGTGTTTCTCAACTCTTAAGCACATCATACTTTAAAAACCTTCAGTTTACCGGTTTGCTCCATGATTATACCGGTATCTGGCTTAGAAGTTACATTTGATAGGTTACTTCTTGCAAAGAATATATATGATCAAGATTCATATGATAAATATCCTTCCACCCCCCCAAAAAAGATCATGAGCATAGAGAATCTGAGTTGTTGCTGCCCTCAGTTTATTGGATTTCAGGGTTTATGATATTGATATTTGAACAACACAAAATGGTTTTAGTTTTTGGTCTAACTTTAGATGCTATGTATGCACAATTAGACTGATATTGAATCTAATGAAAATTAGATGACTTGAATGGAGTTTCTAGACTTGTAGTAAGTTGATAGGAATCCCACTCCTGACACCATTCTGAATAGAAGAGGTCAGTGGTAGAATTTTATTTATTTATTTGTTTATTTTTTTATTTATTTATCTATTTATCATTTATCTATTTATTCATGTATTATTATTGTTTTTTTTATTTATCTATTTATTGATTTTCTATTTATTTTTCATGTTCATATTCTACAAATCATTAAAAGTACATTTGGAAATCATTTCAAATTTAAAGTATCTATATAGGGCCTACATCATCTGCATACAAAAAAAACATTCTTAGCATCATGACGTGATTATGTAGACAAAGTGGAATTGAAAGAAGAAACAAGAAAAGAGATAAAACGTTTTAAAAAATACATAAAGGATGTGTGATAAGGTATATCATTGTAAAGTAGGCCCAAATGTTATGCAGGGCCAGCTGGTAGAGCATACATTGAAGAGGCTACCCTGGGTAAATAAACGTTAATACTATTATTATTAAATTGAGCATTCCTGGCAGCAAAACTGACATATCCCCTAGGTAGTACATTCAATAGTATTACTGGTTAAAAATCTACTCTGCAGGATATCCTTCTGGTACTAAATTGATATCTAGAAGCTCATGATGAAATAAAGTCCAAAGAATAAGATTAAATGAAAATTATAATAGGATGACTTAGAGAGGAGAGTAAGTTGAGGAGGACAGAGTGTGTGTGAGGTGAGAGAGAGGAAGGGAGGGAGCGAGATGGGGGTCAATAAAAGGAGAGATAACAGCCACGGATCAACAATTTTTTGAAGGGGATGTTTGTTCTCAAGAAAAATTTAACAAGCAAAAGAAAAAAAGGGTCATCACTTCCCAAATGAACATTCAAATTTTTCATGCCCTCACCCTTGATCAGATTGATTTATTTTTGTGTGTGGGATGTACGAGTGGGGCTTTCTTTCTTTCATTTTTTTCTTTCCTTATTTTAGTTCTTAATCTTTCCTTCAGTGAAGTGAAGCTATGAATGGACCAGCTGCATTGATTTGATTATGACTTACCTATTTTTACTGGCATCTTGATGCATATGAAGTTATTTGTCAGTTTATGTTTGTACACATATTTCATTGCTGAGACAACAGATTAATTCTTTACTCATATTTCATTGTTGTTTGAAAATGTCACTGGAAGAATTCAAAGAATTTTATGAAACAAAAAAAAACTGCCTTAATAAGCACATGTAAATGAGAAGGAAGGGGGACAGAGCAAAGGGAGAGAAGTGGAGGGAATGAGAGAGAGGAAGAAGTGAAATAAGGAGGAGGGATATTTAGGAGGGAGGGGAGGAACCAGGCTACGAGAAGCAGGAGCAGGCCGAGAGAAAAAATGTTGTATTACGTTGGAATGTATCTGATGAAATTGATTTTGAATTACATAGACTGATATCAGCTTCTGTATTCTAAGTTTTAAGTATGGTATAGAGTCTGCACTGATGTGAGCTTTTGCATTGTGACACACCCCTGATTAGTCTCCAAGTGTGAACGGGGTCAGACCGAGTTGGGATGGCAGCTGTAGGTTAAAGTGGGAGCTCTCCAACGTATTTGCATGAATTCCTCTGGCGATTCCTTCAACCATCAAGGGCCATTCCGGCTCCTCCATCTTGACATGGGATCTGCATATCTAAATGCTTTTGAAAACTAGTTCCTCCCTGTTCATGCTTTTCCTGAAAATACAACCAGCCTCACATAACATGTGGTGTTCAATTGGGATATTCCTTTTGGTAATACCTTTCAGTGAAACAAAGGTAACTCTTTAGGATCGTGGATTCAACTTTGCAGCTTCTACATGTAAACTATGGAAACCAACTCCCATTGAAAGATAGGCACAATCTGTTCCTGTTTTTAAATCACTGCGAAAGACTCACATGTGTAGGGAAGCGCTTGAAGTAAAATATCTTACTGCGTATTCAGCACGTAAAGAGTAATTTTTCAAAGTGCAGTGACTGCATTATACAAGCAATATTTATGTGTTTTGGTCACCTTTTACTGTATACAAGCAACATATTTGAAGAAAATAAATTGTAGAATAGGCATTCAGGAAATATGGTGTACTTTATAGGGTGATGGCCTTTCTCTGTAGCACCCCTGCAGTTTTGGCTTATAATATGATCCTTTTGTACATCGAATAAAGTGAATTAAGATTGAACAATTCCATGAGAATCCAAACAACTACTTTTTCTTTAAAATCTTTGTTGTCACTTTGTTTTCTTGCTTGATAAATGTATTTGATTTCTCATAAGTTATTTTTCTGAATATTGTTTTGTTATCATTTCAAGTGTTAAGTACGTAGTGTTCTCATTTAACCATTTATATGGTTCATGTACTATTATAAGAGAAATTCATTATGTCCGTCATACAATCTTAAATCTTTACCAGTATTCTCATAACTTTAGCGAGGGGTATGAGGAGTCTTTTATATCTGTTTATACATTTACAAACAATATTTCGAAGAACTGTCATATCACGTGCTAAGGTATGAAAGTCAAAGGCTTTTCTTTTTGTCATGAAAGATATCTACTATTTTTCAAGTAATTTTATTTGAACTTTGGTAACATAAACACGCACTAAAATGCTTGTGTAGACGTAAAGTAAAATACTGATCCACACAGACATTTTTCATATTTAGCCATTGGAAAGAAGAATAAGATCCCATCTTGGCATTACATATTTAATTTCATATCAACTTCATGAGCAAATAAAGCATGGACAGCACTATGAACACCCAACTGATGGTGTTGGTTTGAAGCTCATATCCTTTATAGCTTGGTATCTGATCCTCTTGTAGTTCCCAAGTCACACCAATGCAGCTGACTCCAGACCGATCAAAACTAATACATTATTTCTAATGGCGTATCGTTGTTCGAATTGGAGTTGGTCTTGTTGATGTGACTGTATCTCAGTGTTTATGGGATTTCTATTAGATCTGATGTTTACAGGTCCATGATGAGGAAACCATGGTAAAGTATATGAAGCGTACCGCATAGCCTTCTTGGATGAGAGTGATGAAAGGAAAGATAGTGTAAGGTTTGAAGGGGGATGGGGCAAGGTTTGAGGGGGCGAAGGGAAAGATGGGGCAAGGTTTAAAAGGGGCAAGGGGATGGGGCAAGTTAAGTGGGCGAAGGGAAAGATGGGGCAAGGTTTGAAGGGGTAAAGGGGGGGGGGATGGCCAAGGTTTTAGGGGATTAAGGGGGATGGGGCAAGTTTAAGGGGGTGAATGGAAGGTGAGGCAAGGTTTAAAGGGGCAACGAGGAAGTTGGAACAAGGTTAGAGGGGATGAAGGTTGGATGGGGCAAGGTTTAAAGGGTTAAAGGAGGAGATGGGGCAAGGTTTAATGGGGGATGGGGCAAGGTTTCGGGGGCAAAAGGAAAGATGGGGCAAGGGGGATGGGGCTAGTTAAGTGGCATGGGGCCAGTTAAGTGGCAGAAGGGAAAATGGGGCAATGTTTGAAGGTTGGTATGGGGGCAGGGTTTGAAGGGGTAAAGGGGGAGATGGACAAGGTTTGAGAGGATTAAGGGGATGGGGCAAGTTTAAGGGGGTAAATGGAAGGTGAGGCAAGGTTTAAGGGGGTAAAGGGGAGATTTTAGGTGAGGGGTACGCGGAATAGAAGGGAAGACAGGGAAATAGAGGGTGGAGAGGAAGAGAGAGAGAGAGAGAGGGAGTATGTGGGGGGAAGATGTGGGGGTAGGAAGGGAAGGGAGTCAGAGGGAAGGGAGGGGTCAGAGAACGGAGGGAAAAGAGAGAAATGGGTTAAGAGATATGTAGAGAAAAGGGGAAGTGTGTGAGCGAAAGATAGAAAAGGAAAAATAAAAACGAGTGTTTATGTGTGTGCAAGAGGAAGGGAGAGGGAGAGATATAGAGAGACAGACAGATAGGAAAGGGGACTGAGGACTGAGGGCTGAGGCTGAGGGATTAAAGAAGGGAATGATAGTGGTAGTGGGAGAAAGAATGGTAAAGCATGGGGGTGGGGTAGAAATCAGCTATTGCCAAGTCAATGACTACTTAATTATCTAATTCTCGTATGGAGGAACCTTCACTTACCTGGAGCCAAGTATAAAGTTAGGCAAAATCGATCCTTCGAAGCACATTTCTTTTTCCTCTTGTCTCTGCATTGAGCAATATATTAATAAACATACCCCAACTTCCAAATAGCAATGTCTATATGATTAGAGGCATTAGAGATGTTAATCAAACTAGCTTGGCAAAGTAATTAAGCCTCAGGATACAACTGTCGTGCATTCATTGGATATGCTAATAAAAGGATATCCGTCTTCATGGTTAAGAACACTCCTAATGAGTGTCAACATACCCTCCAGTCATTGAAGAGATTTTGAGAGCCAAAGTGCATGTCCATTGATACCGGTGAAAGGAGATCTAGAGGACAGGTTCATGGAAGTGTATCCTTGTCTAAAACCCAGTGCACATTACGTGATACATGGTGATCCAATTAAAAAAAAAATGTAATAACATTTGATATGAACATTTCAACCTATAAAAATCTTAACGATCAAAGCTTGGAATAGTCATGGAACAATACTGAAATCAAAATTCAAGTCTCTTTCTAACCTCCCTGTATGAATATTCAATTCCAAATTGTAATTACGTCATGACTTGGATTTGGACCTTCTACCACAAGGCTCGCAGCAAAGCTGGTGGGTGTTTCATAAAGCTGTTCATAAGATAAGAGTGACTTTAAGAACGACTGGTGATCCTTTCTTTTGGTAAATGGTATACACCATTGACGTTGACGATGTTAGTGCGTAAGAAAGGTTCACCAGTCGTTCGTAAAGTCGCTCTTAACTTACGAACAACTTTATGAAACACCCACCAGAATGGTGATGGTAATGATTTATTTAAAATTTATTTGCATCTAACGGCTGAATCGCAGAATCTTATAAAAAAAAGTACAAGAATATACATAGCCTATATATATATATATATATATATATAATATATATTGATAATAATAATAATTGCATATTGACACACTACTTAAGAAATTAAAATATACTTTCTAAAAACAAACTTGCCTAAATAGATGGATATGGAATATTTATTATTCATAATAATAAAATGAATATAGACATTATTGGTTTTATCATATATAAAAAAAGAGAATCATGATTTTAGTATTCCTGCCATTATGCCGAACTTCAAATGATATCATATTGCTTCTTGGAACTTTCACTATTAATGTTAAATAGGATTTGTTTTTAAATTGTGTCATATGGGATCCTGAAGCGTGCGCCAGGCTTTAGAAACAAGGATAATTATGTGTACCTGGAGAATAATGCCGGGTAGTTAATAACCTAGGGACTGGAGATACCTGAAGAAGCTAGATGCTTTAATGTATCATATGATGCTTCTAAATTTTCCCTGGATATCTGGGCTTTTTTCCAGATAAAGAGTTTATTATCATGAGCTTATCCTTTTAGTTTTGGTTTAAGGTTGCTACAAAACGGTGCTTAGGACCTCTAGAAATATAATGATAATATGAAATTTTTATGAGATGCAGATAGTTGCCTATTCAACAGCGCACTGTATATTACCTTAGCGTTAGCTCTCCAGCTGCTTATGGCGCTTGGTGTATTCAAGGTATTAATCCTGCCGGGTACCCATTCAACTCACCTGGGTTGGGTGCAGCCCGACGTGGGTAAATTTCCTGCTGAAGGAAGACATGCCATGGCTTGTTTTTGAACCCATGACCCTCTGTTTTATAGTCTATAGAGTAAATCACTGGGCCTCAATGCTCCATAATACCAAAACCATTTTTTGATGTTTTTATTTTTCAAGGCTTTTGTTATTTAGTTTGAGATAAGAAACACTATATATTTACTTTTTACATCAATTGATTTTATGATTTTTTTTGCATATTCTCGATGAATGCAGACAATGTCACAGAATAGAGTTGTAAAACCAATCACTAGACTGTTGACTCATTTGAAATTAGCCATTACAATGCACAGCATTTAAAGCGAAATAATATCACATGTGGAAATCGAAGGGGTACTTCACTACCAATCAAATGGTACTTTAATTACCTTTCTAATTACTTGGAAAAAAGCTGGTAGATCTTTGATAACCTCTCACGGACCATTGACCCCAATAACAAGGTAATCGCTCATTCCCGTCACCTCCCCCTACCTTACCCCTTCCCCGTCTTGGAATGTTGATGGGAGAGATGCTTGGCGTGCCTCTTTCTTGTCGGCAAACGGCCGGAGAAAATTACCGGCCATCTTTCAAAAGAAGCGAAGACGATGGAAGGATGTTGTCGGGTAATCATGAGACATTTGTTCATGTCAGCTTTGCTAACGAGTCGATCGTTGTCTGCGTGTGGGTTCCGTGTCTCTGGAGGTTAAAGGCCTCTCTCAGTAATAGCAAATGGAGACATTCATGTGGAAACAAATCATATTGTAGTGTACACAAGCAATGTCGGTGGGGATGAGGAGGAGATGTACATTTACTGCTTGAATGTATATGCATTTAAAACTTGTCTGATTCTTTAGATCTTTTCATTTGTATTATAGTTTAAACAACTTCCTATTTGGGTTTGATTTTTGCAATTTTTTGGAAAAATTATCATTCTCGGATGGCATTGTCTGGCTGAATACGGACTTAAAACTTGACTATAACTCACATTATTCAACCAACCACGCTCCATGTCTTTTAAATATGAAATGTGAATGACATGCTATCTTATTTATCAGCATTTTTTATCAATTCTTTTAGTTAAGTAGATAATGATGCAGTATATTTACTTCCACTGAATCGAAAAAATGGGGACAATGTTGAAATATTGTTATCATACTGTTGTAATCAGATTTACCAAAAAAAATTAAATAGAAGATAGAGAGAAATGATTGCTTTTAGATGTTTTTCTGGAAGAATTTTTTTTGTATTGGAAAGAAATACTTTTTCCTAGTATTGATTTAGAATGATTGGCCAAAGAAAGTTTTATTTTTCCTTGATATAAAATGATCAAAAATATTATTTACACACCATTAGTCCTATTTCCAATGCTTAAGAGTGAATAAATGCCACCCCTTTATAAGCTCAAGAAGAAAAAACGAGAGGCTCGATCCTAATGTAATCAAATCACGAAGGTTGGCTGATATTTCACAAGACACCCCTATGAATACTAAGTAATTGATAGATTCATGATACACGTAATTAATGTGGATGCCAAGATGTATTGTCCGTTAAATGTAATTAGTTGAACGTGTCTTGCATTATAGTCATTGCCGTGCTCACAGAGAATAGAGCCTGTAGGCATTTCCTTGAATATTCTTGGAGTTTAGAATTATGTAACAGATTAGTTGAGCAATTGAAGTTGTAGATTGAGTGATAAATGATTTAGGTATCAATAGTAAAGGATTTTAAAATTCATTGCAGAGCATTTGTTAGGAATGTAACATAAAACGTTAAGCCTGAAATAATAAAGAAAACAGACATCTCAATGATATGCAATTACTTTCACTATCAGTAAGTGAAATTGTTTTATTTCATTGTATTTGAGAATATTATTAAAAGGATCATCATTATTACCATCAACATTATCTTCACTATCATCTCATCATCACCACCACTTTAACCTCTGCCATGAACAACATCATTATTGTCATTATTGCCACCACCACGAAACTTGCCATCACCATCGCCACTACCACCATCATCATAATTGCCATCTCCCACCACTTTAACCTCTGCCATGAGCAACATCATTATTGTCATTATTGCCACCACCACGAAACTTGCCATCACCATCGCCACTACCACCATCATCATAATTGCCATCTCCCACCACTTTAACCTCTGCCATGAGCAACATCATAATTGTCATTATTGCCACCACCACTAAACTTGCCATCACCATCACCACTACCACCATCATCATAGTTGCCATCACCTTAACCAATATCATCACCACCACCACAACCTTCATCATTGCCATCTTACCACCACCATCATCCCCTCACCACCACTGTCATTACATCCATTATCACTGTCATTAACATTACCACCACCATCATCACCATCGCCACCATTATCACCACTGTCACTTTGCTATCTGTACTAGATGTGAACCTTTCTGGCCATCAATCACTTGTGACGCCACCACCATCATCACTGCCTCAAACACCGGCAACATCACTTACTTCATCATCACCTCTGCCATCACCACTGGCATCGCCATCTCCAAACGACACCACCAACATCACCACCATCATCATGACCATCATTAACACATCTACCAACACCCTAGTCATCCCACCATCACCATAACCTTCTCCGCCACCACCACTGTCATCATCATCACCTTCACCATCATCACCACCTTTATCATAACCACCATCATTATCATCATCTTTATCATCATCACAACTGTCATCATTAACATCATCAACAGCACCATGACCATCACCACCATGATTATAACCACTACCATCACCAATCTTACAAGTCCTTTCATTTGAATTACTGCAATCTCTGTTAGATATTAACCTTGTGAATCAATAGTAAACAGCAGACTGAATTTGAAAGAATATCCATGGGAAAGGTCTTCTTAATCTAATTTAAGTAAAATTCTTTTGTCAGCCCCTCTATCTTAGTCTTCTTAACCTATGCTTCTATTAATTCAGAAGACTCTGACCTCAAAGATTTGCCTCTAAGGCCACTTTAGCCATGCCGCTGAGAAGCCTTGGTCAAAGAAACCAGGTCACTCTAGCCAAAAATAAACAGAACCAGGTTAACTCAACATATCACCTCCATGAGCTCACATTCATATTGAAATACTTCCAAGAAGATGTCATTTGGCAGTCTAAATTCACAAATGGATGAGCCAAGATCAAGTGGATGCTCTCCCGACCATAAAGCGCACCCGGGGAGCTAAAGAGAGGTATTCTTCGGTTGCAATAAGCCCCCTACCTGGTTAATGCTTCACACATTAGGTTCTTCCACACCTCCCCATTACAAAATGTCCTGGTGTTTTCTGTTTGGGGATTTTGCTATGGTAAAAGCAAAGTATTTCTTTTGTCTTTGAAAAAAAATACACACATTCATTCAAACATTTTTAAACATTTAAAGAAATTTGTAATTGCTCTCTCTATTGTCATTGAGGGGCTATGTTTGCTGCATTTGAGCAAACTGTAAAAAAATTGGATAAAGGGGAAAAAATGTTTATCCTTTGGTCAGGATACTGAGTCCTCTTGTAGGCTCAATTTCTTTTAGAATATCTTTTACAGGCAGGTGTGAATGCCAGAAATGAATGAAAGTATTTTGAGTCCTGAATAACTTCTCACAATAATCAAGTATTTTTATGATCAGCCGGTGTGAATTTGCCTGCTGGAAGCCATATAATGTATGTGGCATGCGGAGGAGTCAATACCGGGTCTTCCTTGGCCACTCTGGAGAGAGAAGGGGTGATAAATGCAAGGTTTTGTTTTGACATCGAAACCGAACATCCATCACCGCCATGCCGAAGCGGAGAGATCTCTGGCTTGGTTATTCAATGGTGAACGTGTGAATCGGACTGCTGTGGTGAATCCTAGCATTCAATTTTTTTTTTGTTTTTTGCTCTTGCAATAAAAAAAGCAGCTTTTGATGTTGTTATTTGGTTCTTTTATTAGGGATTCATATATTCTCTCTCCATATCCTTTTTTTCTCTTTTAATATCCTTGTATCCATGACTCTTATCTGTCTTTCTCTCTAATGAAAGACAATTTCCTTTGCAATAAGATTGACTGTGTCGAGGAATGGGGGGGGGGGGGGGCTTAGCACCTTTCCCCACTTTTTTCCAGTTAATATGTAAGGAAATTGTAAAATTACTTAATGTGACACTTTGCATGGTCACTTAGAACACCATTAGTGATTGTTTTTATTTATCTTTGAGGTGAGATTATGTATGAGATTAGAAAATAACACATAAATTGTATACTATTGCTCACTTTTAACTCTTTGTGTGAGTATATGATTTAGTCTTTTAAAAAGTAATCTCTGAGAGGGAGATGTAATTTGGTCATTTGGTTTCTTAAACAATAAGCATCATTTCATTTCTTATCTGTCTGTGTCCTGAAGAAAAGTTAATGTTGATAAGCTATGCAAATAAGTGACATCTACTCTGTTGCAATTGCACCTAGAGTAGATCCAAAAATTACTCTCTTAACCCGCTGACCTTTTTTTTAATTCCAAAACTGGCAAAGGACACGGTAGTATTTCTTCTACATGTTTATTGTTAGCAGAAGACACTTCTGCCTGATCAATCCCAACCTCCATATAAACATAGATCAAGAAATTCTTATATCATGTCTAAAAAAAATTAAAACCAAACACAAATTAATGACGAACTATAATTATTTATCCTGTCTGCTACAGCCAAAAAAAAAATTAAATTAAAAAAAATAAAGGGGGGGATCTCTTAGTATGCATGTGCGCAGTTTCAAATGTATTCTTATCTTACGGTGTGCCTGTTTTTTAGGGTAATTTCTCCATTTTAGCGTTTTACGCAGAGCTATACATCACATGAAGTACAAATGATTAAAAACATTGACATTTTTGAGCTACGGTGTAGCTCTGTGAATCTTGGACAATCTTCATCATTTCATCTTCATTGTTTAGTGTGGGCCATAAATCTGACTCCCCCTCGTAACCTCTTTCATTTTATTATCATGATTATTAGATGCCATGGCTCTTTCGCTTGGAGCGATCCAGCCTCAGCTTACTAAATTACTGTTACTCTTCATAATCAACCCCATGTTATGTACAGGGGTTACATGGAGGGGTGTGAGGTAGACCCCCTTTTATTTATCATTCTATTCCATGAATGGGTTCTTAATATTGTTATAATGAGAATCAATTACAATTCATAATAACTTTTATTTCAGCTGAATTCCATTGGGTGGATGAAGCAAATTGAGGGTGAATGTGCTCTTTAGCTTCCTATTTTTAAAGTATTTTTCAAAGTATCATTTTTACCTGTAAAAAATACTGGTTTACCCATTTCTAATACTCCTGTAATATGATACTCAATATAACTCTTAACTATTTGATTTATTGCATTTGTTCATTGACCTTATTGTTAATTCAATGTTTGATTTATTTCATCCTTTTTTTATCTATTTACTTATTTCCTCAAGTCTAAACAAAAGGATGGGTTTCTCTTCTTATCTTGAGATCTTTTCCTACATTCTTCACATGATCTTTGATTCCCAAAACAAGAATCCTCACCTGACCCAATGTAGAGAAAAGCAGCCCATGAAACTTTGAAAGCCATTGAAAGTGACAGGAATCACAAAAATGCTCTACACTGTAAGAACGGTGGTGTTAAAACTGACACCAATAGGTGTTAATAGAGGACCACACCCTGAGGTGTTCAAATTACACCCTAGAGATTGAACATAACACCAAGGACTGTAAATGTAACAACCAAATGTGTTGTAATAACACCTATAGGTGTAAAACTAACACCACCAATTTAACACCGGTGCAAAAGAACTGGTGTGGTCCTCTAAGTACACTGGTTAACACAACAGTTTTTGCTGTGTAACATCTAATTAAAATTCTATTATTTACATGTGTGATTGCCAAGGCTATATTTCTGTTGAGGCATCAGCAAATACAGAGCAAAATGATAAATGTCTAGACATAGAATTGTATGCATTAGATATCAACGCTGTCACACATATAACATAATGAGATTCATAGATATGGCCTCCGCTAAATTCTCTACATCTAAATCAAGGATTCCTTTTCATACTCATTTGCAGGAATAATAAACTTTTATCACCTTAGAAGGTGGTACTTCTCAAGAATTAACACAAGCCATAAAAAAATCAGATTTTAGACACACATGTGTATAATGTTATTGTTTCATGTTTTTATGAACATTATTGCATTATCATATTCATTGCCCATTATTTTACACAACAGTGATGCATAGACCCAAACACTTATTAAGTAATCATTTTCCATCATGAGAGACTTTAATGATTACGATTCCACATTGTTGACCTTCAAATACTAATATCATGTGATTGGAATTTTTAATATCATGTGATTAAAAGTTGGTCACATGACCCGTTTCATCCATCAGTAATTGAACCATGATGACTTTTATAATTTTTCCTCAAGGTTAGATTGTTAAGAAAAAACCCACTCACAAATTTTAAGCCCTTGTTTTTTCACAACATTTTTTGGATGAAAAAAGAAACATTTAAAAATGCTAAACCACAGGGTTTTTCACATTAAACTCTTTGTAAGTTGCTCGTAACTTATGACTGAAATGTATTTTAGGGTGCCCAGTCAGGTCCCAAATAATATTAATTCCCATGATATTGCTGAACTTGGAATACAACCTTTGTAGATTATAGTCATGTTGGTGACAGTTTTTTAATATAAAGTTTATTACAAGTCAGAATTTGATAAGGTTACATGAATTTCAATCCTATTTTGTTAAAACATGAGTGAAAAATAGGGATTTCTATTTGGTATATGTACAAATACATGTTTCATTTGTGCATAGTGTATAAAGTGTCTAAAGTTGTGCACAAAGTAGTTCATCACTTACAGATAGATTTATGACCCCCCTCACTCTGTTTATTACCTGCATCATTTCCTTACTTGTATCTTAAAGGTGGCAGTCCAAAAATTGACATTTTTTGGCCAATTCTAGTGACATTTTGAAGACTTTTTTTTATTTGGGCATTTAAAAGGATTTTTAGAATAATTATGTGCATTGTATTATTTGTCAGAATTAGCCTTAGTATTACAGGTAATATCTGTAATATATAACAACTGGTCATTTATATGTTTATATGAATTCATTAGTAGGCCTGGCTTTGTATGATTAAAAATGGGTTTTCTTTATATTCTTATAAAAATATAATTCCTTAGTTAGAATGGAATTTTTAATCCTCCCGAAACATGTATTGCTAAAAATGGATGATAATATCATAAAGAGATCTTTTCTCACAAGGTTTAGGATATTTATTCATTTTATTAATTAATTCTCCACAAGAGGCCTAGATAGGCCTTCTTGAACCAAAGAGATTGGTCTTCTGAGAGGTCCAGATGAGCCACCGGTCCTGCTAGATCGCCAACCTCATCTTAGTTTGACAATTACTTGCCATGCCCCAGCCAAGTTGATGGGAAGATTATGTCATAAGCAGTCAGGCTCAAAATTTAGCTGTAACAGATGCGCCTTGAATTAATATACGTGGGCATGTGCATCGCATCCTTGCGCTGGTGTCGGGATTTTAAAGGGGTTCGTCTCCTTTAAGCAATAGATTCAAAGTTGAAAGTATGTTCTAATTAAAAATAGATGATTAAGTAGATGTTGAATGTGTGATAATGAGAGTTTATTCTTGGCAAACAACATGACAAAACAAAATAATATGCGATTATGTCGTGGCTTTATTCAATAGAGATGAATGCTTTTCCGAATCTGGTGTCACAATCACATAAGTATAAAACATGGATATGAATACCTCTGATTGGAGACTTAAATCATGTATGTCTGGAACCAACCGATAGCCTTGGTTTAGCTCCCCGAAGGGGGGTTAAACCCCTGACTAAAGGCCTCCCTCCCAGAAAATTCATCGTTAAATTTCGAGGCTGCTTTTCCACTGGTTCTCAGCTAGCCAGACAGGAATACCAACACACTAACATTAAAATACATTATCATGAAAGTACGATTGTAGAAGATCAGTTGCTTTAAAATACTTGGACATCTGGAATGGCTAATGTAAAACCTAAGAATGCCAAACAGAATGAAAATGTCTGGTCATGTAGGCCTAAATGTTTTATGACTTGATACGTCAAAATGAACCTTAGCTAGACTTTAGAAACTATGCCCTCTTAACCCATAGATCATTCAATTTGAATAAAATGATATCATTTTCAACAATGATCTGTTTTCAATTTTGATATTTGTATTGTCTTTTGGGGGTTAATTCCAGACATGGTAGCACTGATAACTTTGATAACAGTTGTGGATTTCATGATATTTGGTATGAAAATTATGATTAAAATGATGATGATGATAATGATAATGACTATAATGATGATGATAATGATTATGATGAGAAAGATGATGATGATAAGATAATAAGAAAATACAAAATTGCTAAAGATATCAATTCAAGATGCTCCTGTGAAACAGAAAACAAAAATAGTTTCAGCATCTGCATTTATTGTACAGGAATGAGATGGATTAAAATTACAAAGCATATAATCATTCATGAATATGTCTTTTCAATACAACAAGAACAAAGGTCAGAGTATCACACAAGTAATCAGTAAAATTAAAAAAAAAAAACAAGGAGATTTGTTTTGTGAAAAGTCTGAAGTGCTCCCAAATTTTTTTCAAGATTCGCAGTTTTGTCAGGTGTTTGAATCAGTTGTAATGAATAGGAGTCTGCATGATTGCTGTGAATCATCGGTGCCGTCATCACCATCATCATCAATAACACCATCACCATCTTTATCATCATCACAACCATCATCATCACCATTATCATAACCATCATCATCACCATCATCATCATGATCATCATCATGATCACCATCTTCATCATCATCATCACAACCATCATCTTCATCATCATCATCGTCATCATCATCGTCATCGTCATCATCATCATCGTCATCATCATCATCATTATCATCATAATCATCACCACCATCACCATCCCACCACATCATCATCATCATCAATCAATACTTGATGCCGTTTCATTTGTTGAAATTAAATACAAAAGCATAAATCAATATGCATGGTGAGCAAAACAGTTTTAGTTTATTTTTATAAAACAACAGCATAAATGTAAAACTGAGTAAATAAAGGGATAAAAAAAATGGTTGCCTCAAGTAAATATATTAATGGATAGAGTTTTATGTTTTAATTTAAACAAAATCAGAATATACAGTTGGTAAATCTAATGTATGGATATAGGGAATAATAGATTAGGGACTTTTATGTCAATCTGATAATCACTTTCATCAAATTTTTATCAAAGATAAAGAAATTGAAAATGTCTAGAAATAAGCCCTTATCAGATGTCTATACTGATGATTATTTTTCTTGCTTGATAATATAAATATATATAGATAGATATACGATCAGCATTATCTGTTATTCTTTGTACTTATCTTCTTTATTTTGAATACAATTAAAAAGGAGAACATTGCTTTATTCCCTTGTCTCAAACTCTCTGCTATTTCATTCAAGTTAGATGATATCCTTGGTGGGATTAATGAACTCCAATCACTTCATGTTTATTCATAAACATTATGGGGGAGATGATTGAGGAAATTGAATATCTGTTTTCTTTTAATATCCTAAGATTGGAAAGTATGGATTTAGGAAGTGGATTTCCAGCCTGGAGCCATGATGATGATCTACAGATTCTATGCATAATCCACTATTTTTCTTCGTGCAGACTCAATCAGTCTCCGATAACAAGAAAAAGGTTAGGGAGGAAGATGTTTTCTGGTAGTGGTTGGAGGAAGAAGAGGGCGGTGTTAATGTTCCGGGATCCATTGTATTAAGAGTTGTGTTTAAAATGCAAGTTCCTAAAACATGCATTTGATTGGTTGAAAATCAAGTTGCGTTCAATTTTTGTAGTTGATCTTGATTGCAAGTCTTTTTGCGTGTATTACAGGGGCCCGTATTACAAAGAGTTGCGATTGATTTCATCAATCGCAACTATGGAAATCCAGCAAAGTCAACATATAAAATGCATGTTTGTTCCAAAAGAAATCTAGATATAAATGTAGATCTATAAATTTATTGATTTCTTGACAATTTGGTGTGTTCTCGTTTGCTTACAAAGGACATTTTACAATTTTCCGGTCGAAAAATTATGATACTGATGGATTTCCATAGAGTTACAATTGATTGGATCAGTTGTAACTCTTTGTTCATGGGACTAAACAGATGAGGTAATAGTACCTGATATATGTTGATGACTTTGAAACAGAACCTTACTAAAGCGTTAAAGGTCAATATCACCTCCCATAAAAAACGTTGACTTCTAGAATACACATGGAATTTAGATAGTTGTAAACATGTAAGATTTCTGTTAATATTAACTTCTCTGCAATCAACAGTTTAGATTAGTGCTTCTCAACATTTTTTTTACTCAAGGACCACTTTGACTCTCAGATTGTTTTCAAGGCCAACCTACCCAAATGTTAAGAAAACATCAATTTTGATGAAAAGATGTTTTGTGAAATTTGAACACAAAGCTCTGAAGGACATTTGAAACAAACCGTTTGAGAACTGATCTGCATTCGCAAATGTCCGGTAAATGGGCGACAATTAACTACATACACAATATGCATGCGCATGAGGTTCACATCAAAGTTAGATCGAAACCATCATAGTGTGCATGTGCATGCTGTGCATGATACCTAAGTGTGCTTTAGCTATGTTTGACCAACGTAGACCGATCAAACATAACATGTTCGGGCAGGGCCCCGTCTTACAAAGAGTTACGATTGATCCGATCAATCTCAAGTATATGGAAAACCATCACTGTCATAATTTTTTCTTTAGGAAATTTGCACAATGTCCTTTAAAAAACAAAGAGAAGCATACTGAAGTGACAACAAAACAGTGAATGTATGAATATACATCATTTCTAGATGATATTTTGAACAAAGATCTATTTTAGATTTTTACGTTGCTGGCTTTCCATAGTTGTGATTGATTGGATTACTCGCAACTCTTTGTAAGACGGGCCCCAGGTCTGTGAAATATATCATAGTTTTTTTCCCCTATTTTTTTCTCCCTTTGGTGCTTCTTGCAGTTCACGTAAAAAGCATTGGTTTAGATGAAATCCCCATGTACCATGGATATAATTGATTCTATACAAATCACAAGCCCAGCTTAGTTCACAATGTAGTTAAGTATCAAAGACAGGAAAGGATGCGCAACTTGGCACATAAATAATCCACGTATGTACAAAGGCAAAAAGAGATGTTGGGTCTTTAATGTATAGTCCCAGCTCAGCACCAAAACTCCCACGTGCATACCACTCATTGAAAAATATGTTGGGTCAAGCATGCAGCCTACAAGACCCCACCGTAATGTGTATCTTCTTCTCCTGCGGCCTCGTGTCTAATGGAGCATTTATGATCCCGAGCGCGATGGGATACCGTCCGTCCAAGCTCCATCTAATGCAGTCGGCTATCAAATTTCTGTCTAGACGGTACAGGGACGCAGGGGGTTGGCTTGGGAATTCATGTTTTCCTACCACTCTTTCAGGCTAGGCTAATGTTTTCATTTGGTATCCATCCAAATTGACAGTCCCAAACATATTTGATAATGGGATGAGGGCATGCATCTTTGAATATTATTTTTCTTTTGCTCTCGGAGAGTGTTTGCCAGGCTCTCATCTGTCTTTTATCCTCCTCTTATCAGGATGCTTTTAAGAGAGCAATCTGACTTCTTGTTAAGAGGGTGGGGCAAACAAATCTACCGATTATCTGATATTTCAGCTGCAAGTATAAGTATAAGATAAATAGGGAAAGTAGGCTTAGCGTATAGAAGTGAACTCCCTAGAGTAAGCTCCGTATGATATTTGATATAAGTTCAAACAAATCATACATTTCTTGCAGCAGATCATAGGTATCTAAATATTTCTCTAAAGAAATGATAGTCCTCTTTGCAATGAATTACTTTCATTCCTACAAATTGGTAAATTCAAAATTTTTCAATCAGGTAATTACAATAATGAAAATAATTATGATATTACATGCCATTTTAAAGCACCATTTTCACTTAAAGGTAAAGGTTTAGAAGATAATTTGTGCGTTCTTATTTCATATCAATATAAAGAGTAATCAAAACCATAATAAATGAAAATTTACATGCTTTTTGGCATTCATTATGCAGATTATTAAGATTTACGAATTTTGAGTTACGTGTAACATATGAATCAAGCGTTGCTTTAACCTATGTTCCACTCTTATTCGTTTTACAGCTCATGTTACATGGAAAGGAATTAATATGTTATGAAACATGGTTATGTAATTATGTTAGCTCACATTCTGTTTGGCTTTGCTTTCTCTCAATTTTCCCATTCAATAATAATGATAATAGGCAACATTTATACATTTGATACACTTAATACATTGTTTTTAGGCACTCCATACTATTACCCAGCTTCAGCACGGCTTCTCTTATCGGGCACTTCAGCATTCAAGGAATTTATTCCTACGGGGTCTGGGTGGAGAGTGGCAAATGTAGATAAATGCCTTGCCAAAAGGCACGAGGGCTGTGATGGGATTTGAACCCCAGACCTTGTGGTTGAAGGCCCAGAGACTTATCCACTGAGCCACAACACCTCTACTTTGTCGCCCCTGAGTTTTGATATGCAAATCATCTACTAGTATCAGAACAAGTCGGAGCATGTTAGTAGTTCAGCCTTGCCACTTTTCCTGTCAAATGCAGAAATCTTGGTTAGATGTGAACTCCCCATATCAAAAGCCGATATTGATCCTTTAATGAGAATACTGTATTGTTGGAACATGTCATTTTTGTGTTTTATTAGCTTTCTACAACAATTCTTTATTTGATGTCGTGTACTGTCCAAGTTGTTTTACTTTTTTATGAAATACCACATTTAGGGCAATTTATTCTATCACCAGAAGGCTAAAGAATGGTGATGATACTACTACTACTACTACTACTACTACTACAACTACTACTACTACTACTACTACTACTACTACTACTGCTACTACTACTACTACTACTTCTACTACTACTACTACTACTTCTACTACTACTACTACTACTACTACTTCTACTACTACTACTACTACTACTACTACTACTACTACTACTACTACTACTACTACTACTTCTTTTACTACTACTAATGATGATAATGATACCAACATGCTTATATAGCGCATGTCACTGCCAAATGCGTCCCTATGCGCTTAATCAGATATTATTACCCTGGCTTTAGCCTCGCAGCCTTTTACAGCGCGATGGCATTTCAAGGAATAAATTCCTGCCAGGTACCCATTTACCTCACCTGGGTTGAGTGCAGCACAATGTGGATGAATTTCTTGCTGAAGGAAATTACGCCATGGCTGGGATTCTAACCCACGACCCTCTGTTTCAAAGTCCGAAGACTAACCCACTGGGCCACAACGCTCCACATAGATATGATATGATATAATAGATATGATTTATCATGTCCCATATCCACTCTGCAGAGTTCTCTTGTGTGATGAAAAAAAAATAACAAACTTCCAGTCAGAAAAAGGTAAGACAATGAAACAGTATAAGTTAGTGGTAAAGTCACGTTTGAGCATGATTCGGCCTAATGCAACAAATCTATTAATATCAATTTACAAATATTTAGGTGCACCAATTATACATTTGATATAAACTGAAAAAAAAACATGTCATCCCCTATCTCTCACAGTTTGTGATAATCAGGAGTAGGTTTTTGCATTGCTTGTCTGTTTGGACTGATATCGCGAGCCATGTGCAAACGGAGCATCCAGACAAATATTCTCACATGTCGCAAATCTCCAAGTAGGACGTCGCAAAATATTGGAAGTAACCAAATCCACAGCTCTAACATGTACAGGCATGCAAAATGCAAACAGAAATTTGAAATATCTGTCACATGGATGGCATATGGATTGCAAATGTGTTATGACAAAGCGAGTGTCACGAAAGCTGCCGTTGTGTGCATAATTAAAAGTCCACCTGCCGCACGGCGTTGACGAAAGGCTTCCCATCACTGGAATGTTTATTCCGTTGACGGGAACGGATGGGACTTGAGGGTGACCTGAAGGTCGTGGGAAGATGATGATGATGATAATAATGGTGTCAGGAGTGGGATGGAAGTACTGCTGTAGAATTAGTACAGTGTTTTATTGATTCACATGAGTTTTATTTGGTTAGAAGGTGTCTAGATATTTTAGAGGATGTCAAAGAGTAATTAGGATATAACAATGGTGTCTGGAGAGAGATGTTCATGTGCTTTGATCCAATTATTACAATGTCTGTATCGATCCCTCAGAAGACCTTTGAAAATTAAATAATGGAGGGGTTGACACTTGGCTGACCTGTCTTTTGATGATTCATTTGAGTTTCACAGAACAATAAGTAAGATTCCCAATTTTCATAAGACTTTATACCTTGGTCACATTTGTTTTACAGCGGCCGTACGGGCGAGACAAGAACAGCCGTTTGAACATTTTTTTGTACTAGCGACATATCGGTGGTTTGAATAAAAATGAATAAGACGACTGTTTTTGACTCGCCGTACGGCCGCCGTAGAGCAAATGTGACCAAGGTATTAAATGAGTTGACATAGGTGGGTATATTTGATAAAGGTTTAAAAATTTGCAATGAATATCTCAGGATAGAAATCTAACTCTGTAGAAAACGAGAATGTTAGGAGCAAAAAGTAATTGCACCACACTTAATGGCCTTTGATCTCATCTTAATATCTAGCTCAAATGACTTGTTACCTTTGCCTCCCAGGTGACCCCCTGTAAAATAAATTAGAGTCAAATGACACAATAAATTGAGTCAAATGGCCCACATATGTGAGTCGGATGACATTGAACAGCCATTTTGTGTTCTAGGATGCACATATGTGTGGCATGACATGCTTACAAATGTGCATCACAAATTATTTGTGTCATATAAAAACATGTGTCATTGGACACATAAAGAAAAATTAAGTGTGTAATTTGACTCTCTCTTTTTTGGGGGAGTAAATTGACTCATAATAATCATGAGAATTGTCACATGGGGGACAAACTATAATGTGTGTCTGCTTCACCTGTAAAAAATTTGTTTAAGATAATAAATGAACTGGGAGTAAGGGACCATATATATCTCTACTTTTATCTGTCACTGACTCTATTCATCATTATTTAGAAGATTAAAAAAGGACATTGACTTTTTATGATATAGAGGAGCATTCATTGTGTAATATCAAGACTGGTTATCTGATCTCGGTAAAGACGGATGAATGGGTATAAAATGTCAATGAAAGGTATGCCTTTGGGCTTTGGGAATCGCCTTGATTCATTCCTTTATTGGGTTTCATGACATTTGCTCTGGCAACAATTGCTCCTCTATGAATTACACACACAAATGGAATGACCAACTCCAACCCTGGCTTTAACACTACACCTTATCCTAAAGCTAACATAAAATCCTATTGCAACCCAAACCCTATATCTTAAATGAAATAAAGGCAAAAGCAATTGTCGCCGGAGCAAATGTCGTGACACCTTTTATCGACCATCTACTTTTACCGTGTAAGTAAAAATATCAAACAAATAAGGAGCATCATGATTTGGGTCAGAATGATATTGTACTTTTGGTTGGTGTTTGATGTCACGCATCACACGGGAGAACAGGTGGCGAAAGCTAAGGGAATAAGGGACCATGTAGTCATTACTATAGTTCTTTTCCTCCAGTTCCATGTGTCTTTCACCAAATGGTAATGTATTAAACCAAGGTCATCAGGAGAATTTTAGGGTGTCAGGAGTGGGATTTCAATGCTGATGTAAACTTGTATCAATGTTTACCGAGCCCAATTGATGCAGAAATCTACAGGGATACAAGGGAATGATATAAGAGTTGGAATTAAATGGTAACCAGTTTCCAGTGGCTTGTGAATTCATTGTATCGAATTGATGCCTTCACACCCACCCAGTTACAGAAAATGCCATGTATATTTATCTGAAATTTCATTAGGGCCAATATTGCATTCATCTTTGATTTGTGCAATTTTAGCCCTAACTTGTGGAATATCTCTGGTTTCCCATTCTAAGCCATCCAAAAGAATTTAGATATTACATAGCAGGTTTCAAACATTAGCCTGTGGGGAATTTCACAGATTTTTGGCGCATTGTTCAATAGGCTCTTGATATTGCACGGGCAATCCATGGAGACAAATAAAGACCTAATGCACCACTGAAACACTGTCTATGGATGAAAATGAAAAATATCCGACGACTATGCTTGTTTAAAAAGACCCATGGGTATTTCGTATCCTGCGTTTTGATAGGCTAATTTACTTCAATAACTCCATACATCTACTTGATTTGCTAGTTCAGCCCTCTGGACTGCCATACCCGAAAAGAACTCCCAAGGATTTAAAAAGCGCGAGCGCGCCCTCTCCCGTTCAGGCTTACTACCCATGATCACCGCGCAATTAGCGTCCATCTTCCTCTTTTGCTTTCGGCAAGCCACCTGTCAAGACGTGCTCAGATAAGTCTCCTAAGAGCTCAAATCTTTTTGAGCTTTGGTATATTATTTTTGCTTATCTGTTGTGCATTCTCCCTTTTAAATTCAATCTTTCCGTTTGTGTGTAAGATTGTGTTCAGAATTTACGCCTGGCGCGACTTTTTAGCGTGTTTTTGGTGACACTTAAATTGTTTTCCTAACGTTGAGTTCTAGTCGCGCCGCATCGCTAGCGCGTTCGCGAGGCACCGGGCTTGGCCTGCCTACGTGGCAGCAAGCCTTCACCACCTGTCATGGTTATTGTTCTTCACGTTCAAAGTGTGGTGGCTTTTGGTGCCGTTTTTGAATTAAATTCTAGACAGCCTTTACACTTTGTTGTCGAGGGTGTTATTGTTATTTCTTTTTGCAGGTTGGGATCTCCAACTCTGTGCCTTCCTTGCTTTCTGGAATTGATTTATTAAGATTTTCGATTGATTATTGATTGATTAATTCTTCAATTCTCTTTCCTTTCTGTTCTGAATAAATTTCTTGATTGATATTTTATTCACAGGTGGATCTTAAAGCTCAATTCCTTTTCCTTCTGTTCTGAATAAATTTCTTGATTGATATTTTATTCACAGGCGGATCTTAAAGCTCAATTCCTTTTCCTTCTGTTCTGAATAAATTTCTTGATTGATATTTTATTCACAGGCGGATCTTAAAGCTCAATTCCTTTTCCTTTCTGTTCTGAATAAAATTCTTGATTAATATTTTATTCACAGACGCTTCGGGGATTGTTTAATTCGGCTTACGCAATTATACCTTGATTGATTGGTTATCCAATCCCCCCCCAAAAAAAAAAAAAATTTTTGTTCTTTACAGGTGGGGTCTCCTTCCTGTTAGAAATTTTTTTGACCTTTCCCGGAATTGTTTTCTTCGTTCAATTCCCTCTTCCCTCCTAGTCTTATATATCTTTTACTTCGACAGGCGGGCTCTACGATTTCTTTTTGAGGATTTACTGTGTCGTTCTTCCTCTTGGAATCGTTACTAGAGACGTTCCTCCTTCCTCCTGTTCTGAATTTCTTTACCTTTCCACAGGAGGTTACATTTTTCCTCTTGGAAATTATCGTAAAATTTCTCTTATATGGAATTGTTTGTCTCTCAATCCCCTTTCTTCCTGCTCTGAAATTCTTGTTTTTGTGTTTCTTCGCAGGTGGAAACTTCGTTCTCTTCTGAACTTGCATTCATTTTTGAATTTTTGTTTCGAATTTTTCCTTCAGGAACAAAAAAAAAAAAAAAAAGAGAATATAGTAGGGGAACCTTGTAGGAGTTTCTTTTTTCAAAGTCTCCGACCTCCTTTCTATTTTCTTACAGGCAGATACCTAAACTATTCTTAGGTTCTTCTTCCTCCCTACCCCTCCCCTCTTGATTTGTTCTGTTTGCTCAAACAAATTCCTTATAGGAGGAGGGAAAGACCACTCCGGTCTCCACTTTTAATCTAAGCGAGATCTTTGTAAAAAAAAAAAAAAAAAAAGAAAAATTCTTGTTTTTCTTTTTTCAGGGTAGAGAGAGGTATCGATGAATGGGACTAACACAGCCCCAGAGGACCTGGTGCCCTCCACGGGGACCGTCCCGATTGCAAGTTTACAGAAGTCGGCCGCCTCCAGGCGAGTAGGAGGGACGCCGCGGTGAGCGCCCGGCGGCGGTGAGTATGAGGGTGCGTCGATCAGCATTCCGAATTTGCGGTCGGATGCTAAGAGAAGGAAGGCCGAGACTGTGGTGCCATGGTCTCGGACAAAGAAAAAAGTGGTAGCCAAGGCTTCCAAGCCTAAACTAGGTCCTGCCGCCGCAGCACCCATAGGGCTATGCGACCCACCGGCTACCGGGTCACCAGAAGTCCGGAGGGAGAGTGCGGTTCTCTCCCCCCGGCACAGGTCAGGATCTCTGCCGTATAAGTCGTCCTCCGTTGACAGCATCGGGAGAGATCGCCCAGCCCCTGACCGCGAGAGGCGTCACACATCAGACTGTGACCACAATCTGACCCCGTCAGATTCGGGTGAAGTTTCGTTGTTGGCGGCCGCCCTGCCAGGGGCGGCAAATCGTAAGAGATCACCCGTGCCTCTTGTGCCTTCTTCTGCTCCGGCCACGCCGGCGGAGCCCGCAAAATAAGAAGAAGAAGAAGAGGTCGAAGGAGAGGTCGGCCAGCCCTGTTGCCATGGGCGTTCCTCCTTCAGACCCTTGTATCGGTGGCCAGATGTTACAGTCATACATGTTATGCTGCTATATTCTGCTACCGCGAGAGGCGTCACACATCAGGCTGTGACCACAATCTGACCCCGTCAGATTCGGGTGAAGTTTCGTTGTCGGCGGCCGCCCTGCCAGGGGCGGCAAATCGTAAGAAATCACCCGTGCCTCTCATGCCTTCTTCTGCCCCGGCCACGCCGGCGGAGCCCGCAGAAAGAGAAGAAGAAGAAGAGGTCGAAGGAGAGGTTGGCCAGCCCTGCTGCCATGGGCGTTCCTCCTTCAGACCCTTGTGTCGGTGGTCAGATGTTACAGCTATTCATGCTGCTACATTCTGCTACCACAAGAGGCGTCACACATCAGACTGTGACCACAATCTGACCCCGTCAGATTCGGGTGAAGTTTCGTTGTTGACGGCCGCCCTGCCAGGGGCGGCAAATCGTAAGAAATCACCCGTGCCTCTTGTGCCTTCTTCTGCCCCGGCCACGCCGGCGGAGGCCGCGAAGAAGAAGAGGTCGAAGGTGAGGTCGGCCAGCCCTGTTGCCATGGGCGTCCCTCCTTCAGACCCTTGTGTCGGTGGTCAGATGTCACAGCTATTCATGCTGCTACATTCTGCTTTCGAGTAGTGCGGGTTCACCCCACCCTCGACGTCTACTCACCCCGCTGATGCCCCTGAGCATCAAGCGAGACAAGTGGGCAATAACCACCAGACACCCGGGAAATCCTCGAGCGATTCTGTTAAATCGCCAGCCAGTGCACCGACTAACCGGGTGCCTCAAGATCGCGTGTGCTTTCCAGCATTTTCGTCGATCTCAGAGCACGTGTCCCAGCCGACACGCGGGGCCACCCCGGCGCTTACTGGACTCCCTTGTCTTCATGAGAGCCGGCCGAGAGGCCGTACGGCTCCCGCGGCTCTCGGAGCTCCTCCAGGGGAGGAAACTTGTCATGGGGACAACCTCCCGGTTCAGTCCATGGAGCGAGACTCCCTTTACGAGGAGTCTCTCGAAGGCGGCCAGTGCGAGGACAACCCCTATCCCGCGGCCGACCCTTCAGTAAGTGCTCAGGCGCTGCTTGACAAGTTTCTACCTCACATCTACCCTCCGAGCGGGGGTATTGATGAAGCAGGGGAGTCCTTATTTTTTCGCCCCGCCTCTTCAGGCGCTCCGAGCTCAATCGGCCGAATTGGGGGTCTCGGAGAGTGACGGGGTCGCCCTAGACGAGGCGGCTCCTACGACGAGGAAGCCGCCAGCTCCGAGGGTGCAAACCCACCCCCGCTCTGCTGCTGCCCGGAAGCGCCAGGCTCCGGCACCGCCGTCTCGAAACTTCCAAGCCTCTCGAGGCTAGCGAGAAGGCAGGGGAAGGGGGGGGGCGAGTATTATGCAGGTACTCCCGAATTCGCCCTCTACGTCAAGCTCACATACGGCGACGATTCCTTCAGCGGTAACTCTCCATTCTTCCCCCTAAGCGGGCCCGTAGATTGGAGGTATGAATCTCTTACATACCGCATGCCACACTTCTCTCGTGAGAATGTTTGGCTGCTTTGAGAGGGCAACCTATCACGTCCGCGGACCGTCCGCCCAGGCGACGGGACCGTCGTTTTCTGGCCTGAACCTCACTTTCTATTCGAAAGTAAGGGTGCCCTGTCTTACTTAGCTCCTACCCTTGCAAGGCCAGAGTCAGGGCTAGTACAGACACCCGTTCTCCAGCGATCGCCGCTGAAGAGAGGGCGACTCTGATATGAGCACCATCACTGCTCAGCGGTATGTCTCACTATCTCATAGCTCTCCGTGCTTATGAGTATGTATATCGGATCTGAATGTCATGACGATTAAAAAGTCTCCTGTGCTTAATAATCGCTATGCCTTCACCACCCGGTGCATTATGGTTATGTTAACCTATTTGTCTCGTATTCGGGCGGCTCGTACGAGCCCTGCCCGAGCTGCCATCAACGGTCGTCCCCCCGGACACCGCCGGCAGCACCCGCACCGAATAAGTGGAAGGAATCAGCTTTTCATATGCTAGATATCCCTCCTGTTGACATTCACAGCTGTTCCCCGAGTCTTTCCCGGTTGGGTAAACATCATCTCGGAGGAAAGTAACCGCCGTACATCTCATGAGATTGTTGGCTATGTACGTGCGTTCAAGCTTGTTTAAAGCCCCAGGATTCTCTGTCGGCATTCTATGCCTACTTTCTGGGCACACCCACCGTACCGGGCCGGCGAGTTCACACCAAACGGTACACCGCCAGACCATCGGTCGAGCTCTAACTGTCTATCTTATAGACTGCCCTCTATGTGGGTCAAACTTGCGGGCGTCTCCGCCGTTCCCTCCTTGTGCGGAGTGGTCTACGGTGGATGTCTTTACCGTACCCGCTTGTCGAATCGTCTTCTTACTTAGAAATTTTTTTCACTCGGCACACTCGAGTCGCCTCGCATGCTGCTTTCATCCTCCTCCCATGCAATGCATGTGGCCAGGGTCACCGCGCGACCGAGGATGATGTAACCGTGGATGGATGTATGCTTATGCCTTACCAACCACGATCACTACGACCCGCCTTCTCTCGGGCCGACTGTGGATGAGTCTCTCCATGTAAGTGATTTACTTCACTGGAGTTCTTCTTTTAGAAACTTAGATTCTCATCCCCCGCTGCTTAGGGCGTCATTTTTGCCGCCCCCCGCAGCTTTTTGGAGCTCCTTATCTTACCGATATCGGACTGTTCCACGCTGCCGCAACCGGCGCCGGCGGTGCTTGCTCTTACGATCACCTGAGAAACGGGACTTGTGACTGTTTTCATAAACAACTGGTTCTCACCGCAGACTGATGGAAATTTTGTGATTACTTCCTCAAGTCTCCTTCGCTTGTTTCTTCAAGCGAGGACTTCGACACTCTTAGCCAGTTTCCGTCCCTAACTTGATAGGACAGGGCCGTTGCTACCTCATTCGATTCCGTTGGGAATGTAACGGTTGAGGTATCATATCTGGCGATGTCTGTTCGTTTAGAGCATCTCTTGATGGTCGTTTACACGTAATATCGTGGCAGATTTTTTTTGCCAGCTCCCTCTGGCGTACGCTTGCTGCTGCTAGGGATTCCCCCGCCCAGCGGACAGCCATCGCAGCCTAGCCTCACAGGCCCTCTCGGCGATGGTGGCTTGAGCCAAGCCACCTCTTCCACCGCGGGCACTGCACCCTCAGATGGGTGCTTCAACCAGTATGGGAGAAAGGGGATCCTGAGTTCTCTCTCGATCACTCGGTCTAACACGCTTTTGTCGTGATGTGTACCGCGCTGTTTCCCTGACACGCCCGGTTGAGCTGTTTTGACCAGACTGCTCTATTCTACATAGGCAACAGGTCCGCGGCATTCCTTATTAACAGGATGGCACTCAGTCGCTTTCTCGACCCTTGACTGCCTTACGAGTGGTTTTCTTCTTAAATCCCTACTCTCCGTCATTCCTGGTCCCCTTCGGACCGCTAGTAACTTTTTGCCACAGCTCTCTATCAGAATTCTGCAGATTTTCTGCCCTCACGCATTTGAGACAGATATCGAATTCTGGGCGCTTTCTCCCACGCGGAGGCTTCTGAGATATCTCGCCTTCTCAGATTGTTCGATTGATCACTTACTGAGCCTTAAAAGCTTCAGTTTTCCGATCACGATTCTTGTCGAAATTTTCAACAAATTCTGATTCTTACGCTCTAGTCAGCAGGTGATGTTGTTCTCCTGACACTAGGCCGAGGGCCCATGATACTTAGTATTCCTGAGTATACAGGGCATTCCTCTCGAGGACATTTTGAGGGCCGCCTTTTGACGCTCAACTAACTCCTTCACTCCTTTCTACTTGAAGGACATTCTGTCCAGCGAGGCGAGATTTGCTACTTCGGCGCTTAAAGCAGCTGCGGCTTCCCCCTCTCCCTAAATTTCGTTGTTTTTGTTTTTTAAATTTTCTTAGGCTTACAATTGAAAACATGCCTCCCTACGGTTTGAGTCCGTGTTGATCTAGCAAATCAAGTAGATGTATGGAGTTATTGAAGTAAATTATGAAAATACTTACCTGATTTTCTTATTTACGAGATAACTCATACATCTACTTGATACCCTCCCACCGACCCTCCGCCTTGCGTAGCAACATGTTTCAACGTATGGGCTTGCGAAAGTTGAGGAAGATGGACGCTAATTGCGCGGTGATCATGGGTAGTAAGCCTGAACGGGAGAGGGCGCGCTCGCGCTTTTTAAATCCTTGGGAGTTCTTTTCGGGTATGGCAGTCCAGAGGGCTGAACTAGCAAATCAAGTAGATGTATGAGTTATCTCGTAAATAAGAAAATCAGGTAAGTATTTTCATAATTGTATGTACAGTCCTCGAAAAATGACTAAATTTTGAGCTTTAAAGATTTGCATGGTGGTAAGACTGAATGCAGAGTTTTTCAGTTACGCCATATACGTTAGTCTTGAAAAGGATTGTTGGTGTATCTTTCTGATGGAAGCTCTGTAAAGAACATTCTCGACGTTTTGAGCACATAAGCTTTGCTCATCATCAGGAGTTACTCAATTGAATCTGTCTACCAAAAGAAACTTGAGAGGGAAGGGTTTAGAAGGTTGGATAGATGAACTTAGTTAGGACAGCTCTGGTTGATCGTATGAAACTGCAAAGAGTTACATTTCTGTGACCATGGGCGTAGGTATTTACCCGTCAATTGTGGCTGCAAGTATGAGAGACCACAAACTAACCGGGGAGGTTTGATAAAGTGTGGGTAGTCCTTTTGCAGATACGTGCTACTTTTTACGCTACTTTTACAATGGCGCTGGTCTGATGGTGCTGATAAACACAGCAACAAAATAGCCCGGGCAAGGTGCGGCCTATTTTAGCCTATGCTATATTCATAAAGGGGATTCCACAGTCAGTTGCATTACACTTTTTCATGTCTTTTTTTATTAATTGGTGCTGTCAGTTTTACAGGGGTGAGTTTTTCTGTGAAGCTTATATTGTCAATTTATCATGACAAGTGAGGCTTTGAAACAATTCATAAAGAATGGTTGTAGGATGTATATTGTGGACACTGTGACGTCACAAAAATCGGTCAGTCGTATTGCACACAAACAACTATATCATCAGCTGTCACGGATGTGCAGGATTTCATCATATTAAGAAAGCTATAAAAGTGAAAAAAGTTTTGTGTATTTCAAAACATTTATAAACTTCATATTGTTTGTTGATATTTGAATCGGTGAGCGGATAAATCAATTACTGCAAAATCCTATCCATATTAGATAATTGATTTTAAAATCTAACCCGACGTATGGTAGAGAGGATGTGGAATATTGCAAGTCAATAAACAGAGGAAGACCAGGTGATTACTACTAACTAGAAATAAATTTGATGATTGCCAATAAAAGTATTAAGATTAAATCACTTACCTCTCTTAATATTCATGTGCGAAGTGGTCCAGTCCCCAATAAATCCTTTTCCAATAAATGACCCCCCCCCTCCCAGCCACTACGCTGTAAATTCTATGGCTGTAAAATAAATCCAGATTGGCTGTAAATACTGACCAGCCAAGCATTCAATTTATTTTTTAATCTAAAGGATTAAATGATAATCCTTAAAGATATAAATTCAAATCTTGTAGCTGTATGTTTAAATCCACAATTTTTAAATCTGTATCTAATATCCGGCTTGTCCCCCTTCACAGTCAATTTGGATATATTCTAAATCCTTAGGCCCCTATTCTGAAGTCGGGTTTAATTTAAACTCGGGTTTTAAGTCATGGTTTAAGTATGGGAAGCCAAAAGTCTCAACATTTTTATTAAGTTGTATGTTTCTTATGTTTACTTTGCTTTTTCCTGACTCATCCATGGTGAAGACAATCATCTATTTGTACTTCCTACACAATTATGAATGAGTTGAGAGCCGAATGAGCTGAAGTTTGATATCTCTACTGTTGTAGTTATTATACATTACCAATTGGCTGTCTATACTTTAACCACAACTTTAAACCTAACTTTGGAATATGGGCCTTAAAGGCTAGAGTCTCTTGATTAATATTCAGGTGCGGACGGGGCCTTAGATTAATAAGTATTTGGGAATGGAGCAGTGAAAAGAGATAGGTGAGATAACATTTACCCAACGGCTAAGATTTCGTATGAAATCAATGACACTCACACCTACACCGTGATTGGATGGCAACAGTGCCAGGAATATGAACAAGCTCTCTTTATTTGATTTCTAGAATGTAAAAGGACAGTGAAGAATAATGATCTAGTAAGGGGGTGATATTCATTGTCTGGAACATATTCTGAATAAACCTAATTTCAAGATTAGTTGTACAATATACTCAATAATATTTTTGTGAACATTTTAAATTACTTTTGTATTTGATAATTTGTTATTTTGCTTTTCCTTAAATGTTCCTCAATTTGTTTGTTTTGTATTTGTATTTTTTGTTTAGAACAGACTATTGACAGATGCTCATGATGGTCAAATAATACAATTGAATTCATTTTCAAGACAGTGACGTATCCCTTATAAACAATGTATATTTAATTGTTAGAATTTAAAAGGGCATTGAAGACAATAAGGAATGGATTTGAGGGGGGAGGGGGTTATTTGTACTATTACATCCTCAATATATACATTTTGGAGATATAGACTTTAACTGTGCAATAAACCAAAGAACTACTTTTGTTTTGTTTTGACAAAAAGAACTATCATAGAAATATGTAGTTGAAAAAGGGGGAAAAGAAGCAAATGAACTAATAGACAAAATATCCTTTGGAAAATTGTCATTTGTGATATTTACAAAATTATAATAAATATACATCTCCATCATTATTGGAATCCATATTGTGTTGCTCAACACATTCATGTTATAATTGAGTCACCCATATTAATAACATATCTTGTATTTTGAATGCTGAAAACTGTCATTTTGTACATCAAATATTCAATATCAGTAATAAGTTTGGTATGAAAATGGGTGATGGAAATCATGAATAAGGCAATGACGCTTTTCATTTTGCCGATACACCCCATGTTTCTGTGAAGAGGAGCTAGCTGGAAAATCAAGCAATTTGTAGGAGTCCAGCAGACATTAATGAATACTGCTTTTCCTACCTTTAATACATATATGGCATAGAGGTTGAGAGGAATGCGGTATATTGCACGGTATGAAGTACGAGATTGGAGATTATTGCAAAATGAATGAAAATTGCATTTGCTGCTCCCTGATCTGAACTGAAATAAGAGACCATTTAGAATGATTGAATGTAAGAAGCAATGTCTAGATTTATTGTAGAATATCCAAAATGCTTGTGATGATAAAACTGAATGGGAGGGAGCGTTTTGATATTAACATCTTCCCTTTATGATGTGCGACATTGCACTTTTTGGTTTAAAGGGGCTACTGTTCTTTCACCAAAATTATGCATATTTTTTCATTACTTATTAAACTTCATTTCTTCATTAGATATTGAATTGTCAATTATCCATAGAGCTGTTTGGTTGCTATGTATTAGAATTTGCTATTGTATTTCCTGCGAAAGAAAAATTTAGGGTACCACAACTCACCATGATAGAGTTGAGGGAAAGCATTGACCGAGTCGAGGATGGGCATGGAGTATGTTTTAAATTAATAATATAATTGGCGAAATGTGAGAGAGAGCAATGGGTGGTATGAAATGAATCCTCTCTTTTCAAATTCCTTTGTTTGATCAGATTTATTTCAAGCATTCTGTAACACTATTGAAATTACACCCACAAACATTATCTTTCAAATAAGAGAAAAAAATAATTGGAAATCGACATTTAAAAAAAATAATATAATTCGGGAACAGAGGAGATTGTCAAAACTTACACTTAGGAAAATAATGTATTTGAACATAATTTTTTCTTGTGGGGGGGGGGTGGTTATAGACTTAACTAGTCTCCTTTAGAGAGCAAATATGATTAAAAAGAATAAATTTGTGCTAGGTTATCGGATCATCGTCAACATACATACACATTTCGGTGCAATTGTACAGACATACCATTCGAATTGCGCAATTCTAAAACTACTCACCCCGACAACATTTGAATGAAAGAATTGAAACCTTGAAAACACAAAGGATCATATCATACATCATTCATCACTCTCATGACAGACAATTGTAGTACATCGACTGTGAGTCCTTGATTGAAATGAGATGCATCATACATTATACAATGCTCTTTCATTATTATCTGTCTGGATTAAATTTACCGATGCATCGGTGCAAAGAGATGAGGGAGGCTGATACAAGGTATAAGGGATATTTTCCCAATAAAGTCACATGCACTCTGGTTCTATCATATCAATTAAATTTTGGGAACCCAGTGATTGTAAAAAAATGAATATATCGTCTGAATGATTTTTTGAAACATATCACATTTTATTCTATGGTGATTTATTTTTATTTTTTGAAATATATATTTATATTACATAGGTTATGTAGATTCGAATCAGTGATAGGTCAATACACCATCACATGACCATAGGGGCGAGGATCGCATTTGTTATATTCTAGGTTTTGACGTCACCTCAGTGAATATAACTGCGTTGTATTGTCAATTGTGGTGTTGTATTCACTAAGGTGACATCACTCGCAGCTTACAAGTTCGTAATCAGGTAGTTTATATGTACGCACTAGTGTTAATGCGTCGATTGCATGTAGAGCATGTTTTGATGTATTTTCCAAAATATTTCTATTATGACGTAGATGGATCAGAGCTGCAGCAAGAATTTTGGGTTAATCAGAGAACGAGAATGATGATGAATGGAATTTCTGATGGGGAATCCACATAGACTATAATATTGCAGATAGTGCCTGGTCTATCTTTTTAATAATTAACATTTTAACTCCCCTCGAAGCTATATTTTTCCTCCGGAGAATATTTTCCCTCAGTGTGGCGCGCTTCGGTCAAAATATAATCCCTTGGGAAAAATATAACTCCGTCAGGGAGAGGAAATGTTATATTCAAACTCTAGGTAGGCAATATCTGTATATTATTGTATAAATATATGTCAGTGAATGTTTGGGAGGTGATTGTAATCATTTTGTATATTTTCTGAGTGATTTTCTTGAAACATACACACTAAAAAGCGACCTGTTTAATCAACATTTGAAGGGTTGCAGGAGTTGTAGCCTTATCCAAATATCATATCCAACCATGCATAAAGCTGAATCTAACAATTTAAAGTGGTAAATGAAACATTTTCACTGAAAGATTGTCACTCCTCAAACCTTTCTATTGCTGATTTGATATTTCATTTTGTAGAGTGTTATACATTTTATTTTGTAGTGATTTATCTTTATTTTTTAAATATATATTTTCAAATTCTCTGTTATTATTCTGTGCCACCACTCTATATTTTTTTACATTACTTTTCTTTTGAAATATTTGTTCTCCTGCCTAATCCTTGAGTGTTTTTTCGTCGGGGAAAATTTCCATTTTGGCAGTATGGTGGGAGATTTGATTTCATCATGCTTAATTCAACGTGTTTTACAAAAAGAGGATTATGTCAACCTAAAGTACAATATAAGAAAAGATATTGATCATTCACTACTCCATTGCAGTAAACCATTCAAAGAAAGATTGGAGATGTTATTTTTATTCTCTCTGTGTTAGTAATGATTGATGTGTGATTGATAAGATTGATAGATTATTGCAGAGATGTGGAGGGAGAAGTAAAAAAAGAAAAAAGTGGTTGATAGAAGAAGATTGGAAGAGAGAAAGAGAGAGAGAGAGAGAGAGAGAGAGAGAGGAAGGGAATGGATCATGAGACTGTCTTATGCCTACCTGATGATGTTCAACAAAATCAAATGTATAACTTATGATGAGGACTGCATCTCCTTTATACTATTTTCCTTAATATTGTTTAAATAGGAGCCCTGTTACATAAAATTATCTGTGCTGGAATGCCTGATTAAAAATATTGTGCAATAGTCAACTTGATTCTATCTCTCTGTGATATGTTGCTCTGTTATACAGTGCGTATCCCCCTTGACACAGCGTGAAAACAAGCATTTCTGCGCAAACAGATTTCTGTGAGCTTCAAAAAAATGGACAATGCTCACTCAACTGTAACATTCTGTCAAAACTTTTACTTTCATTGGATAGATGAGACCCAAACCCAAGAATGTATGTGAGAAAATTACCCACATGTTGTATATTTTTTAATTGTCGGGGCTTTTTCAAAGTGTAAACTTTTTTTTGATACGCACTGTATTGGTATGGAGTCTTTAAAAATATTTATTTTATTGACTATAATAAGAAACAAGGTATTTTCAGTCAAAAATTTTCCTTCACAGACTCGTTCTGTATTCACTCACGATTCAATTTTAGATAACACATATTTATCTAGTTCCACATCTCGAATCAACCCCAAAATGTATGCACTTTTAGAAGAAAATAACCCAGCAATGCAATTAACAATTTATCTATGAAGCAGCTCGGGAGTGTCACATCTAGAGATGCGGTTGCCATGGCGATTGCCCTCTGGAGTACCGTAAGGATCAATGGCTGAGAAATATCTGATGCTTTTGCACTTTGGAACTAATGAGTCTTAAATTTCTTATAATACCCAAGTCTAGATACATTAAAGGTAGTGGGTAAGGTTGATTTGTCTCTTAAAAATTTGAGCTGTAAGGTCCAAACTTTAAATATCTCTGATATGTATTATGAAAATGAAGCCCTGATAAAAAAATGTACCTAAAACTCATGAAATGCTTATGAAGTACGATTGTAAACTTAACCATGAAACAATGTCACAATTTTCATTTTACTTCATGTGTTAAAATCGTTTTTCCCCTGTATAGAAAAAATACATTTTTTTTAATTAAAAATATTTTTAAAGTATCTTCAAAATATTTCTTTCTCCCTCATTGTATTTTTGTCTTGATGAACAATACCTAATACAATATACACAATTCAGCTTGTTTAGAATTTTTGTAAGACCTCGTCTCGGTAATGTTAAAGGTCAAGTCCACCTCAGAAAAATGTTGATTTGAATCAATAGAGAAAAATCAGACAAGCACAATGCTGAAAATTTCATCAAAATCGGATGTAAAATAAGAAAGTTATGACATTTCAAAGTTTCGCTTATTTTCAACAAAATAGTTATATGAACGAGCCAGTTACATCCAAATGAGAGAGTCGATGACGTCACTCACTCACTATTTCTTTTGTTTTTTATTGTTTGAATTATACAATATTTCAATTTTTACGAATTTGACAATTAGGACCTCCTTGCCTGAAGCACAAAATGTTAAAATAATGGAATTCCACGTGTTTAGGGAGGAATGAAACTTCATTTACATGACAATGATGAGAAAATCAAAATATTTCATATAATAAAATACAAAAGAAATAGTGAGTGAGTGATGTCATCGACTCATTTGGATGTAACTGGCTCGTTCATATAACTATTTTGTTGAAAATAAGCGAAACTTTAAAATGCCATAACTTTCTTATTTTACATCCGATTTTGATGAAATTTTCAGTGTTGTGCTTGTTGAATTTTTCTCTTTTTATTCAAATCAAGTTCTTGTTGGGGTGAACTTGTCCTTTAACCAATCTATGTCTTTAAGATGGGCATTAAATCTTACCACAGGTTTCATCAGCTTGTGTGGTTTGAAACTAAATTTTCATAATGTTCTGCATTCTACTAATATTACAAGCTTGAATTTATTTTTAGCAACTTGAATGCAATGCATACTACTACTGTGACAGCCATAGATTTATTTTAGGAGCATACTCTTCAACAAGGGTTGATATTACAGAACAGCACTTTTTAAAGGCCTTAAAAAGAGACAACAGTCATGAAATGGTTGAGATTTCTTTATTCTAATGAATATTTATTCATTTTTATATAATAAAATACAAAAGAACAAGTGAGGATATGGCATCAGCCAACCTAATGAATATTCATGCAGACATGCCTAGAACTGTTTCATAATGCAAATCTTTGAAATTCAATAACTTCTTTAATTGGTATTTGATTTTGATCAAATTTTCAGCATTTTGCTCTGTATTTATTGAGATATAAATATCTCCAGCCTGGACCATCCCTTTGTCATGGTAACAGCACCTGCACTCTGCTGACTGGGTTGAGAAAGTTCCCATAATTTGCTTTCACACTGCAAAAAATACCTGTGACCTTGACAAAATCCCTGCAAATGTTCTCAGAATTTCGACAAGTATACCTTTAAGTGGGTATTTTCAGTAATGAATATTACATGTATTTTACCTTCAAATTGGCAAGCATATCTGATATTTCCTAATTAGGTTAGATCAGGGTAAATCTTTCAAACAGAGAATACTTGGTAGATTCCTGAACTTCCAATCGGTCCGAATAAGGATTTTTAGGTTGGTTTTTGCAGATGTGACTATAGTATGCTTGATTGACATGCTTTCTCCTCTGGTGCATTGTTGTTCTACCAACTGTCAAACATTGCACCACGTGTATCACATAGCGCCTGTGAATTTTGACAAATTATGAAATCTGACAGCTGTTTGCCACTCTAGCTGACTGAGTCAGTCTCGCAGGACCGTACCAGATGGTGCGATTGCACTAATGCGTTCACACCTGGGATTGCTCGTGTCTTCACACTAGGGAAACTTGTTTTCAGACCCTTTTTGTCCTACACAGCTATGTATACACTGATTTTCTTAGAAGAGGTTTATACCTGTCATGGCCATAATTGATTAGTCTGCATGCAGGCGCGTACCCTTTTTTGCATAATGCATATTGTTGGGTCTGCAGAAGGAGACTAACAGCAGAGTTTAGAGATAAGTCTCCACCATAAACAGTTTCAAATTTGAGTCTGTGTTTGCAGGCTAATAAATAATTTGCCTGTATGGTGACTCATACTATTACCAATATGGTTATAGGGTATATTGTTTAATATCAAAATATATAAAGGTGTGTTTTTCATGAATTCTTAAAACTAAATTAAGTATTATGGATCTGGAATGATGTGATTAGAAAATGAATTGATTGCAAATTTTCATTTTTATAAGGCTGCCTAATATGCATAGAGCAGCAACTTGATAAAGAAAAATATGTGAAAATAACGCTGAATAAAAATAATCCAGAATGATGTTAAAGATGTTTAGTTAATAAGAACGGAGGCACAAAATATACCAAAGAAAGTTGATTGCTGAAGAGTATTATTCAAAGTGAGGGACTCGAAATGTGAGGAAGCTCCAACAATATAGTAAACAGTTATGCCTTATTATTCCATAAGCTAACTCGTCCCACTAAAATCTGATATTATTAGCAATATGGTAATATGTGTTTTGCTATCCTGTAAAAAGGTATTATTTTGCTCGATAGCACTGGAAAATTATGATGAGAATAAGATTTGAACTGACAGTTCGCATTTTGAAGTGGTCTTGTGTGAAGTAGTGTATGCCTCTCCAGAGCTACCAACCATAATGTTTTTGCCACAACTTTACGGTGTTATGTTTTTTGCCTTCAGAACTCATGATTTTCTATTTAATTTTTTTTTCTCTATTCCTAAAATTTACATAAGTATAGGCAATTGGATGAATGTAACTCGAAATGGGTCGAAGGTAATCTGAGGCTCAATATTAATTTTTAAGATCACTGAATATAGTATTTCATTCCTAGAGGTTGGCAGGTCTAGTTTTAAGGTTCGAGTTAGAAAATGCCCCGTTTGTTGGAAATTCCTTTATTTTTTACTTTAAGATTCTTTTTTTTTGTTACAAGAGGTTGGTAGTCCTATCACTCCTTTCCTTATTTCTCCTCCGACCACTGGGAAGTGGTGTTCACTGCTTGCAACTCATTACACAGCCACAATTTGATATTTGCTAACAGTCCACCAAATCTCATAAAATCCTGACCTTAGCCACCGAGTGACTGCGGCACCCACTGTACGAGTGATTTGCACAGCAATGCGTGTCGGCTGCCTGGAACACAATCTGGTATAAGGGATTTGTTTGCATTTAATATCCATGCATTCTTGAGCTTTGATATCTTTCTTGCGACACAATTTTTGTGAATGATTGCATTTTTCCAAGAAAGAAGCTAGTATGTAGCTCGGTTCAAGTGGGACAAATATTCGCATTTCTCAAGAAAATGGCAAACTTTTGATTGTTTGATTTGTTTGAATCTGTGAATCTCATTTTCTAGGATATATCGGGAGGGGGAGGGGGGGGTGAGTGAGGAGGGAAAGAGCAGAGAGTAATCATTCTTTAAAGGACAAGTCCACCCCAACAAAAAGTTGATTCAAATAAAAAAAGAAAAATCCAACAAGTATAACACTGAAAATTTCAATCGGATGTAAAATAAGAAAGTTATGACAGTTTGAAGTTTCGCTTAATTTCGCAAAACAGTTATATTCACATTCTTGTCAGTGTGCAAATGAGGAGACTGATGACATCACTCACTCACTATTTCTTTTGTATTTTATTATATGAAATATTCAATTTTTCTCATTGTCAAGTGAAACGATTAATTCCTCCCTGAACATGTGCAATTAGCATTGTTTACTACTATATGCTTCTATCAAGTTGGTCCTTATTGTCAAATCTGTAAAAAATGAAATATTGTATAAGTCAAACAATAAAAAACAAAAGAAATAGTGAGTGATGGACATCATCGACTGTCTCATTTGCATGTCACTGAGTTGTACATATCACTGTTTTGTGAAAAATAAGCCAAACTTTAAAATGTCATAACTTTATTTTACATCTGATTTTGATGAAATTTTCAGCATAATGATCGTTTGATATTTCTCTGTTTATTAAAATCAACATATTTCTGGGGTGGACTTGACCTTTAAGTTCAGTAGCTCAAATTATTACACTACAAGAATTTCAGTGTATAGAGTTATATCAAATGTTTATGCTTTCACATTTGGATTAAAAAAAGGTTCTGGGGGCTTGGCCATCAATTTATTTTGTGTGCTTAAAAAGGATATTGATCCCTTGCACACAAATTTCTATATGGTTCTAGAAAGTTGCATGCGATTTTGTAAAATTGAACATCGAGGAGGGATACACCCCCCCATGTTTTAATGAAATCCAGCTTATGTGCTAGTGTATAACATATCATGGTGTTGAATATTTGGTTATCCTGCAGGGTATCACTTATTTTTAGATTTTAATGTGTAATATACACCCTTGTGCAGATTTGCTATCCATTCGTTTTATTTGCCTAAAAAAGAGGATATTGATCCCATGCATACAGATTGATGTGTGGTTCAAAAAAGGTGTTTCAATTATGTGATCAGTGATTAAATATAAGCTACAGACAGCCTATTCCATTAATTCAATTTACAGATAACAGACTTAGCAGCATATTCAGAGTGGTACATTGATTGAATAATTCATCTTGTATACTTTTGACCGATGTAATTGTAAAGCTTTATTTCCGGGAACCAATGACTATTTGTTATAAATTTCTCACTGAAAAGAAACATGTTTTATTTCCAAATTGAATTAAATTATTTCTTTGGAAGTTTGAGAGTGAAACTTTTCAAACTTTGCATTAGTTAATATAGTTAAGTTTTCATTTTTTTTCTTATTGTTTGGTTTCTCTTTTTTAAAGTCATTTTTTCTTTAATCAATTAATTATTGACTGATTACTTGTGGAGCATTGTGGCCCAGTGGATTAGTCTTCGGACTTTGAAACAGAGGGTCATGGGTTTGTATCCCAGCCATGGCATAATTTCCTTCGGCAAGAAATTTATCCACATTGTGCTGCACTCGACCCATGTGAGGTGAATGGGTACCCGGTAGGATTTATTCCTTGAATGCTTTAGCGCATATATGGCCGCTCAGCTACAGCCGGGGTATACCAAGTTTATTTTCAGTGCCTTGAGCACATAATCAATGTGGATTTGGCACTTTAGAAATACTCTATATGTTATTATTATTATTTTATTATTTGTGGATCATTCATTGTGATATGTGTAGAGCTTTTATGCTCATTTCATATGAAACTGATTTGCAAAGAGCTGAGTCTATCAACACCTGTTGTTAAACACCAGAAAGGTGCTAACTAATGTATTCTGATTATTTTTTAG
The DNA here is from genome assembly GCF_018143015.1 of Lytechinus variegatus. NCBI lineage: Eukaryota > Metazoa > Echinodermata > Echinoidea > Temnopleuroida > Toxopneustidae > Lytechinus > Lytechinus variegatus. The sequence goes on from NC_054754.1 coordinate 27,903,110, forward strand.
CCCATTTCATTCTTGAGGAGTGGTTTGATGTAAAAAAAAAACAAATGATTTTGCCCAGGATCTAGTCTTAACATACATTTACAAATTCTTACAATAAATCATTTGTATTACACATATAACTTCTGCTAGCCATGGTAATTATGCTGTATTTTAGATACGAAGCCCTCAAAGACTTCTGATAAAGTAAATGTTAAACACCATAATTCAAGCATAATCATTATTATTTTAGTTTGATACCCATTCATATAATTTAGTAATAAAACAGAGTAATCACGGACACTGTAATTATTTTGTTAAGGTTTACCAAAACTTAAGATGGACTTAAATGTCCTGATTACTTTTCATTTATGTGAACATTGCTCTAACACAATCCTTCTTGCATAGTTAGCGCACCTTTTCATTCTGTTTGTAGAAGGGGGATTGTATTTCCACTCAAGAGAACAACATAACAAATTTGTTAAAGTGGTCGACAAGAAGCCTTGGGGACATTGCTTTAATGGCCATTATCCCTTGCTCTTATTAGAAAAGAAATAATCCATCTTACAGTAAGAGCATCTTACACCGTTCTGACATCAAAGCGACTTGGCTTGCTTTTCTAAAATTCATGATTGAAGATAATGCAAAATTGATAGCGAACATTACCACTGGCTTTGAATAATGATAATGTGCGGAGAATGTAGTGTTAGCGGCATCAAGCTAAAGTGCATGTGTCCTTTATTAACATAATGTTATTAATATCCAGTAAGATTTTTATGTGATTAGAAAATAATTCAATTTTGTTTACGATTACAATGAAATGAGTAACCATCGTGAATAGACTAATTTATTGTAATTCAATGACATTTTATTTTATGATTTTGTTGATACGTTGAATGCATTGCATTATAATCCTAACAAAATGTTTTATTTTATCTTTTTGACATTTGGAAGCAATTAAATCAGGGTCAATGAATGGACAAAAGAAATATGATTTTGGCCATTTCTGATCATAATCCTTTTTTGGGAAAATACTTTGGTCACTTACAATGACAAATCCTCCATTATTTGATAACATGTCTTTCAAACAAATAATCTTCTCTTGCTCCAAAAAGGAGTGAATTTCCACTCCCTTTTTTCACTACACTTGGAGCAACATCAGTGATCACCCTTTTTACTTACTGAGAGTGGGATTTATATATATATATATATATATATATATGTTTTAGTTGGTTTCTTTTGAAAACTTGATTAAAGAAGTATGACAAATAATACTGAAATTTGACACAGTTTAATTATTTCTTCCATGTCTTATCTCAATGATCAATGACTCTATTGAAGAAGTATGATAAAAAAATGCTGAAATTTCACATGATCTTTAATCATCTTTCTCTTTAAATTTTCTTTTCTATTACATGCCTCCTCCTCCTCATGATGTATTATCACCCGTTATCTTCTTCACTTTTGTCAACATTTTCTTCATTTTCATCTTTGGTATCATCTTGGAACAAAAAGGTGGTAAGTTCTTCTTATTTCTTGATTAAAGCTTAATGATAGTAGGTGCAGTAAAACACTAATTTTTTGAGAAAGTCTGTAAAACCAAGGTTAAGTATGAATATATCATCGTGGATCTAGATCTAAACTGAACTTTGTGAAATCATAAAATCTAAGCTGAAATATGATCATACTGAAGATCGCCAACACAGATAGGCACTCGTGGGACAGTGTATTATTATTGCTGGAATAAAGACCCGACAGAAGTAACCGAATTCACGCTTATTTTGCTTTTTTCGCCTTTTTCTCAGCAATTGCACAATTTCTTCCAGAATCCTTTGACACATATCTTTATTCATACAATCAGACACTTGGGTGGTCATTATATTAGATTCTGTAAAAAGTCATTTTGAGATAGTTACCAAAACTGGAATTTATCTTTAAATCATTCTTTGGTGTAAAGTCTCAGTAGTGTCTTGCATGCTAATGTTGTAATTTTGCATATTCGTATAGTTAAATTCAACAACTTTTCTCTTGGAGAAACTAATAAATTGCTATAGTTCTAACAGTTATAATCAGTATCAATTAAGAGAAAATATGAATACCATTGCCATTATTATCCCCAAAAATTAATTCAGCTTGCAGAGAGCTATTTCTAATAATTTGTTCTTTAAAAAAGTTTGACCATATTCATCTCATTTACATCACATACTGAATTTTCGTCAGCTAATCAGGGTCGTCTTAAAAAGAGTTACGATTGATCCAATCAATCATAACTTTGGAAAACCAGCAACGTCAAAATCTGAAGTACATGTTTGTTCAAAGTATTGTATAGATATGAAGTGTATTCATAAATTCATTGTTTTCTTGTCAAAACAGTTTGCTTCTCTTTATTTTCAAAGGACATTGTACAAATTTCCTAAAGAAAAAAAATTATTACATTGATGGATTTCCATATACTTGAGGTTGATCGGATCAATAGTAACTCGTTATAAGAAGGGGTCCTTATGTAGCACCCTTGTTAAAGCTCCTCTAAACACTAATCTTAAAAATTTGTGATTTGATATTTATAAATTGTATCTTGAAATTTCCATCCCATTCCACGCTTGAGAAGTGATTTTATATGTTAGAAAAGAATAGAAACAGATGCCTAGCTATCTAAAACAAAATTTTGTAAGACCCCCCTCCCCCTTCCTCCTTAATATGTTATGATATAACATAAGATTACAAAAAATGAAAAAAAAAGTATAACAGTTGTTCTTTAAAAGATGTAATCTGTGATGTCAATGGTTAGAATCTTTCAATTATGTCCCACAAAATAGGATTCCTGCCAAAATGAAACAACAATGTGCATTGTTCTCTTTGGTCTTTACCAAATTCTCTATCATCAGTACACTCTAAATTCCATTCTGAACTCTGGTTTGAATTAAACCCTGGTTTAAAGTTGTGGTTTAACTATGGATAGCCAATTGGGGCACAAATCACTTAAAATACACATACAATTTATTAGATGATATAACACTCAAATTGTTCATAATTGTCTGAGAATGATAACTATAGTATTTTGAAGTGTAACTCTTCATTTTGAAAGCAAAAGGAAACAAAAAAAAATAATACAGACAGAAATTTTGAATTGTTAGCTCCCCATAATTCTAGCACAGAGTTAGACCGTTGTCTAAGTTAAACCTGCCCTTATAAAAAAAATTGAATGGTATACCATTGACTACCATTTATCATACACCATTGATATACCATTGGAATACCATTCGCACAGCACCCATCATACACCAATGGTATACCATTCAAGCCTCAATGGTATACCATTCAAACTAATTTAAATAATTGGGACGTTACTATTACCATATTCATGAGCACCATTTACCATTCATATACCATTGATCAAACACCATTCACCATTGATCTACCATATGGCCACTATAGACAGGTTTACCATTGACCACCATTCACCATTCAGCCACCATTCACTGGCCTACCATTTACCATTCAGCCACCATTCACTGGACACCATTGGCCTACCAATTGCCTTTCACCATACACCATTCGCCTACCATTGACCATACACCATACACCATTCATGTACCATCCACCATCCGCGCACCATTCATCGTACACCATTCGCGTACTATTCACTGTACACCATTCACCGTACACCATTCGCGTACCATTCAACGTACACCATTCGTGTACCATTCGACACTCACCATTCAACCACCATACACCGTTCACCATTGATTGACCATTCACTTTACACCATTCTACCATACACCATTGACCTACCATTTACAGTACACCATTGGCCTACCATACACCATTGAACTACTATTCACCATACACCGTAGGCTTACCATACACCATTGGCTTACCATACACTGTACACCATTGACCTACCATTTACCATACAATACTGTCATACCATACACTCTATACTATTAGTCAACCATTCAAATAACACCATTGGTCATACACTATAGACCACAAGCGTACATTCAATGGTAGACTAATGGTAGACAGAACAAAGATGTGCAATGTATAGTAAGCCAATAAAGTACAGTGAATGGTAGACCAATGGTGTACAGCATATCTCTGGGGTTAATGGTAGGCTTGATAATGGAATAAGTATACACAAGAAAAATAAATGAAAGCAGTTATTTCAAGAACGTCATTAAATTGTTTTTACTATAAGAAGTTTAAGTACAGCATAAATGGCACAGAGTATTCACAAGTATAGACTTTATAATTAAAGCACATAAGTTATTAATATATATGACTTAGTCTTAGCTACTCGTTGATATCTCTGTCAATCTTGTTATGAAAAAAATAAACATGTATCAAGACAGATCGAGTTTGATTGAAAAACACAACAAATGAAGACTAACATTTCCAAGAATAAACCTGTTCTCTCTTATTGCTTTTTACATGGATTGAGTACTTGGCAAAACCACTGTTCTGCGTACAAACCTGATACTTGATGTTAAATCTGTGTGTAATTGCTTTCAACAATATTAATAAACATTTTTTTACTGATAAGTTCAAGTACAAAAGAGTATTGACAGGTATGGCAAAAAAGCACCATATTATGAATACATGTGACTGCGCGACACGACAAGAGATCAATGATTACACTCCACATAGGTATTATGTTAATCTTCCTATAAACAAATTTACATGCAAGACAGAATTTGGACAACAAACTAATGAACACCAAATTTTGAAGATTAAACTCAAAATGTGCGATAGCCTTCACATGGCCAAATGAATAAAGGGTACCACACCTAGAAGAAATGAAATATCCCCAAAAGGGGGAAAATAGTACCCCCGTCCCCCAAATTGTTCCCTTTTTTCTTTTCACCTAAAAAGATATATCAATGGCGTGTTTCTACAAAGAATTGTTAAAAAGTATTACCCGCCTAAGTATCCAGAATCCTGGATAAGTTTCCTGTAGAAACAAACGCGATGCAGTTAATTGATAAATTGCATCGCGCAAAATACGGTTTCTCATAACCATCTTTGAGAGGTGGTTATTGCCATGTAAATCCGTTTAACTTTTCTGTAAACATGGGGCAAAATAGCATTCATGTCTGGCTTAAGTGCTTGAACCCAGAAGTGCGATCTCACAGTATACATATATTCTGGCCTGTTTAATCTCGCCAGCTGATCGCGAAACATGTATACCTGCTACAATGAGTGAGATCTACCATGAATTTTGAAAATTTTCCTGACGAGATGCAATTTTTGACATACCAAAATGCAATGTTGATGTTATAGGTTGAATTTTCCGATTTCTGCCGTATTTGCGAAGCGAAATGCAAGTTAATCAGATTATTTGGTCTGTAGAAACAGCTTGGTTTAAGAGCTATAAGGTTATTCGAGTCTGGAAAAGATAAACTGTTTTTAATGATTTACTGTAGAAACATGCCAAAAGTTTATCATAAATACAATAAAGATACATTAAGAAATAAATAATATATCACACATAGAAAGAAAATATAATGAAAATAGGGAAAGAAAATTATTCAATTTGGAACACTAAAAAACATTAAAAAATAGAGACCTCTTTTTGCAAAATATATAGAAAATAATATATACAAGATACCCACTTATTTCTTTTCTGTCTATTTTTGCTGTGCTGAATCAGATGAATAACTCAAGTATGTGTGAGAAATAATATGATTATTGTCTTACACAGAATCAGTAGTCAATTGTAATTTTTTACAACCTAGCTTGGACAAAATTTGAATTCATATAATACAAAAAATATATAAATTGTGATTTTGTATATTCATGAGGACTTGAAGAGAACAGTTTTACAAAAAAATAACAACTTTAATTCGTCATAACTTTGTTAATCCTCAACAAATTTTGATGAAATTTTAAGTGCTTTTTGTTTGTCTGATGTACACTTTGAATTGTATCACATAACTTTCAGTCTCGAGTACCTCTAGCCCTTCAATCGAATGGGTTGGACGACTGGTTACATTTTACACATAAAATAGTTATAAGGAGAATGAAGGGGACCATAGAAAGAAAGCATGAGAAAAGGGGAGATTTTGGTAGGGAGAGAATGAATCAGAAAAGCATCATGCTGAAAATTTCATTAACATCTAATAATAACAAAGTTATTGAATTTGAAATTTTAACAATATTTTGGTAAAAAAAATAACCTAATGTACACATGATCGTCAGGAATATTTGCTAGGCTTATTGTATAAAATGAAATCATAATTATTTAATATTTTCATACATGTGTGTATGATATGTCCCAAGTATCATATCATTATTTCCAGCAATGAATATCTTCACATTAAAGGTCAAGTCCACCACAGAAAAGGTTGTTTTGAATCAACAGAGAAAAATCAGGCAAGCATCATGCAAAATATTTCATCAAAATCGGATGCAAAGTAAGAAAGTTATGACATTTTGAAATTTCGCTTATATTTCACAAAATAGTTATATGCACAATTTACCCACATGCATATGAGAGAATCGATGATGTCCCTAACTTTTTGGTTTGTTTTTCATTGTTTGAATTCTACAATATTTCAAATTTTACAGATTTGACAATAAGGACCAACTGGACTGAACCAAATAATGTTAAGCAATGGTAACTCCACATGTTCAGTGAGAAATAAAACTTTATTTCATATGTCAATGGGGAGAAAATTATATTTCATATTCAAAAAAACAAAAGAAAAGTGAATGAGTGATATCATCAGTTCCCTCATTTGCATACCGACCAGGATATGCATATAACTATTAAGTGAAATTGAGTGAAACTTAAAAATGTCATACCTTTCTTATTTTTCATCCGATTTTTATGTTTGATTTTTCTCTTTTTAATCAAATCAACATTTTGTTAGGGTGGACATGTCTTTGAAATAAATTTTCACTCCATTTTTTATAGTTCTCGGAGGACAAAGTGTAAATAAGCACGACTTCTTGTAATAAAATACAAAAGAACAAGTGGGGATATGACATCAGCTTGGGTACGTCATGGTCTAGTGGTTCTGACTCTCACCTTACAAACAGAGGGTCATGAATTTGAGTCCTAGCCATGGTGTGTTTTCCTTCAGCCCGAAATTTATCCACACTGTGCTGCACTAGACCCAGGTGAAGTGAATGGGTACCCGGCAGGATTAATTCCTTGAAGCTGTAATAAGAAATATTGGATGAAAACAATGCAAAGGACAGTATATTAGCTAAGGGTTCAAAACATCAATGCTTGTCGTGTGTGTAAGCTTTCTTTAGAAGTTCATATATTTTTTTAAATATCGAGCAATTTGCAGTATACACTACCATTCAATTGAATGGTGCCAATTAACAAATACCAACAAAACATTTTGTAAAATATGATAAATAAATTTATGTTTAACCATAGATGGGAAGAAAATAACCTATTATCTAATGGGAGGCCCCAATGATGACAAATACCACAACAAATGAATACCTGAGGACAAAGCGTCCACCCCTCCCCCTCAGCCAACATACTGATTTTTTTTTCAGCTATGCCACTGCAGGAATACAATCTGTTTTATCTCATGAAGCTTTGCAATTTTTCCTACTGAAGAAAATTCTTACACACATACCTTTCATAACTCCATTTTTTTTCTTGTACACGGCACGTTTTCTGTGTTCAACACCCGTCGTGTCATTCCCAGATAAGGCTGGACCATTAACCTTATCATCCAGTGTATCCGTCGTCCAAACTTTGAAAATGAAATAAAATCAATTTGAGTGTTGTAAAATCTGCATGTATGTGCAGATACAAACAAAAATAGAATACTAATATAGTAATAGAAAAAGAATGATCTTAGAACTTTAATTTTAGAGATATTTTTCATGGATCTCTGATTACCAGCCCAGAATTCAAGAAAACAATAAGGAAATGTGATATTGTTCAGCTTAGTTCAGACAAGGCTGTATTATAACTGTGCATGATTTATACTAGTAATAGCTATGTCATCTGAAATCAAATTTCCAGAGCAGCAATTTTCAAAAGGAGGGTAATCGATGACATAAATTCCATTTCCCTGGTATTGACAATCGCAGAAGCGGATCCAAGTGGGCACATTTGACCTGGGGTCCGTTGTATATTTAGAGTTGCAATAAATCGCAACTCTAAATATCATGCGCAACTTGATTTTCAACCAATCAACAGCGCGCATTTGGGACTTGCGATTGATTTTTTTACCTGCGTTTAAACGCAACTCTTTCTGCAATGGACCCCTGTGCCCCCACCTTGAGAGCAAGATAAGAATGTGGCTTTCTTACACAAGTGTTCCCCCCCCCCCCTTCGAAAGTTACAGCAAATATTTATATTGAAAATATTGTCTCATACAAGAGGATCTCTTTTTTGGTTTGCTTGTTATTCAAAGTTTCCTTGGGAAAATCTGCCCCACTACCCCCTTTGAGAAATCATGGATCCGTTCATGGACAATCATATGTCAGTGGATGAATTCCAGACATTGTTTTAGGCAAGTTTTGATCAGTAAATAAATAAAAACAGATAAAATGTGATCACAGGACAAACTTAAAAAAAAGGATAAAATTTACTTTAAAAATTGATATGCCTAGCCCCATGAAAAAATCTAATAATACCCTCCCGCATTAATGCTTCACAAGTTTCACACCAGCCAACTTCGAGCAAAACTCCCCACCAGAAATTGTCTACACACATTTTGAGGTCAATACACAATATGCCCACCACTTTTCAAAATATTGCGGATTGCTTGGATTTGCCGTCATGTTGATATGGACCGAAGTTATGCGACCAAAAGATTCGCATGTGGCATGTTGGCTGTTTGTTCGCCACATGTATTGATTTGTTCGCTAACTTCAGTCCCAATAAACATTACAGCGAATCCAAGCAATCCGCGAAGTGATGTCTACGGATTAGATCAACTCATCGAGATCGAAGACTAAATACAGCCGTTCCAGATATTTTGAAAAGCGGTGGTATTAACATCGAAATGTGACTGAGAGACCTGTCATGACATTTGGGAACAAATTTTGGTGACGAGGTATGCTGGTAATCAGCCGGTGCAAAACTGCATTAGCGCCATTTTTCTCTGCATAATTATTGCAGCCTCTGTAGAAAAATTGAATAGGAATCGTTTGTCACTCTGTCCAGTCACAGTTCCACACACAAAGTGCACATTTCACCATACGTGCCATGAGTGGTAGAGTGTAACTTTATACTAATTATAGGGGCTGCGTAGCCTTTATCATTTTTTAAACTTTTTTAAGTTTAGGACCCCTTCCATGTTTCACCTCCATTTTATCTCATTTACCAACATCCATCAACAACAACAAATTTATAGGCCTAATTCCAAAACATTATTTGTCGCGGCAAGTTTTCAATTTCAGTGAATTAACGTTGTGCAGTATAGGCCCTACGTGTTTCACAATTAACGTTTTGACAGTCTTGACATTAGATTAACAAATCATTCATTCATGAATTCAACGTATTCAGAGACGGTTATTGTAAAACATTGACAATAAACATCAGGCAATATGAGCGAATTACTAATCTATTCAATGCTCCCCGAGCTAAACTCAGCCAACACAAAGCATAAGCACTCCCTATCGTCATAGCCACGTCCCGGCCGCGTAGAGCAGCGGCCAGCGCCAACGGGGCAATGGCGGTGGCAGTGTAGTGGTCGTGGCAGTACACCGACATCTAACATTTTGAGACAATTTGAGAAATAAATCAAAGAAAATTGTTATAGAACTTACTGTTTAGACTTCTACAAATGACTTTGAAGTCGCTGTCCGAATCTGACCCATGTTCCTTTAGTTTTTGATGAATTATCGACGGACTTATCAACAGCAAAACGGCGGTCCCGGTAGATGGAGTTTTCTTTTTCAAATATTGTAATTGGCGGTTAGACGCACGTGCGCGCGCGTGCAATAGAGCTAGCTAGCAAGCAGCCAATTAAGCGGCCCGGCCCTGCTTGCCAACGCATATGGGGGGGGGGGGGAGGGGTGGATTAAAACCAAATCAGGGGTGTCTTCTTTTTCCTCTAGATTGCTTCTGGGTTGGAAACCATGATGGCGTGAGTGCCACTGTTTTCCTTGGATCTTGGAATCTATGAAAAAAGTTTTCGATCCCTTCACTTTTTTTTCCTGTTCTCTCTCTTATTTTCTTTTTTATTTTCGTTGTCTTTTTTTCTGTTAATCTTTCTTTTCTTCTTTGCCTTTTTTCTTTTCTTGTTTTTTCCCCTTTATATATATATTTTTTTACTCACTCCTCTTAGTTTTAATTTGCTTTTGTAATGATTGAAATTGAGATTTCATTCAGTAGATTTCTTTTCTGTTACATTGTACTATACCCTGTATGGCGGCAGGGAATTTTGATAGGGGTGAGGGAGCAAGACCATGTGGATAAATCATTTCAATCAAGTAATGCCGGCCTATAGAATAGCTCTCCTCTTTATAAACGCCGTCCACAAGTGGGAAAGAATATCTAGGGTCTAAAAATAGAATTTTGAAAATATCATTTGTAAAAAAAGGGTGAAATAATTCATGATTGGAAGCAGCTATAATAGCGTACAAATGGGTTCAGATGGGGCTTTTGACGTTGCAGACAGACCAAATCAGGGTTTGCGGATGGGAATTTGATAGAGGTTGGGGGACCAAGACAACCAACAGTGAATTAATTTTGAGCAAAATATGGGGCATTGCAAGAAACTTGCAATCGAAGCAATCGAACGCAAATCAATTTCAGACTCCAAAATCATGAGAGTCATACTTTTCATTGCAAACTTGCAACTGATCCATAAAAAATCCAAATTGATATGTTCTAGATAAACTTAATGTATCATCACCTGTAAATTTGCATCTGATCAAATTTTGGGATTGATTGCAAATATCTTCTTGAAACACTCAATATATAGTTCTTTTTACAAAAAGCGGCCATAAACAAGCAAAATGATTATAAAAATAGAATAAAACTTATTAATTAAAAATTAAAACCCTTTTTATCAAAAAAGATTTCATTGACCGATTGATTTTATTTTTGCACCCATTGCATCAGATTTAAATTTAGACGGTAATATGTACAATTGTAAAATATAACAAATTTATAATATTGTATTTTAACCACTGGATCAATAATATTTAAACACATATAGACCTTTTACTTAATAAGGACAAAGACAATTTAAAAGAATGAAAGAGACCATGTTTACAATCATGAGCGATTACACTTGATTTGGGGAAGCTGCTCGCATAAAAGTCACAGGTCAAATATTTAATTAACTCTAAATACCTTTTAATCTTTGATATATTTTCTTTAAATCTTCGGAATTATGTTAATGGGTAATGCAATTGGGCATATCATTCACCATTAACACAAATGGCATTCATTAGGCAAACACCACTAAGCCACTATAGCTTTACAATTATCCAACATGATTATATATACCACTAGGCACATACTACTAAGACACCATATTGATACCAATCATACCATTATAGAGGCACATACTACTGAGACACCATTGAATACCACTGAGACATCATTGTATACCACTGAGACACCATTGGGTATATAATGGTATACCATGCAGTCATACCATTAGAGGCACATACTACTCAGACACCATTTGACACCACTGAGACACCATTGGGTATAAGGTATACAATTCATCATACCAGTCATACCATCATAGAGACACATACTACTGAGACACCATTGAATACCACTGAGACACCATTGTATACCACTAAGACACCATGGTGCATGGTATACCATTCATTATACCAGTCATACCATTAGAGGCATACTGAGACACTATTGAATACCACTGAGATACCATTGTATACCACTGAGACACCATTGGATGTATGGTATACTATTCATCATACCAATCATACCATTACAAGCACATGCCACTGAGACACCATTGAATACCACTGAGACACCATTGTATACCACAGAGACACCATTGGGTATATTATGGTATACCATGCAGTCATACCATTAGAGACACATACTACTGAGACACCATTGAATACCATTCATTATACCAGTCATACCATTAGAGGCATATACTACTGAGACACTATTGAATACCAGTGAGACACAATTGTATACCACTGAGACACCATTGGTGTATGGTATACCATTGATCATACCAATCATACTATTACAGGCACATACTACTGAGACACTATTGAATACCACTGAGACACCATTGTATACCACTGAGACACCATTGGATGTATGGTATACTATTCATCATACCAATCATACCATTACAAGCACATACCACTGAGACACCATTGAATACCACTGAGACACCACTGGGTAAATGGTATACCATTCATCATACCAATCATATCATTAGTCACATACCACTGAAACACCATTCGGTATATGGTATACCATTTACCATTAAATAAACTACCAATTACCATTAAGATCTTACCATTGAAACACCACTTAAATACCATTCGCGTACCATTTACCATTCAGATCACCATTCAACTACCATTCGGCACCATTCAAATACCATTGGCGATTTTTATAAGGGTGACTTCAGAATACAGTCATAAAGATTTAGAATAAATCCAGATCCTCTGTGAATAGTGACCAGCTGAATATAAGCTTTAGATTTAAACCTTGTTGATTTGAATGTAAATCTGAAAGATTTGAATTTCAATCATTTGAGTTAAAATTTATTCCTCAAGATTTACAATTAATTAAAAATTCGGCTGGTCAGTATATTCACAGCCGATCTAGATTTACTTAAAAGGACAAAATTTTCAGGATACAATAATAAGTTTTCTAAACCACAACACAGACTGCTTTCAATAACAATGAGAATGTAAATGCCCTTCATGAGGATGAGTAACCAAGAATTCTACTGATAATAGGTGAATGAAAACTAAGGTTTTTTCCTGGACTCTGGACAAATGACATATTTGCAATTTTTTCGTCTAAAACTTAGAACAAACTGCTGTTTTGGTTCATCAATTTCGGTGGCTCAGTGGTAGAGTGTCCACCTTATGAATGGGAGGTCGTGGGTTCGATCCTCGGCCGAGTCATACCAAAGACTTATAAAAAACAGGACCTTCTGCCTTCTTGCTAGGCGCTCAGCATTTAGATTGGAGAAGGGTAATAATGTTATTGGACCCAGGGTAGCCATATGCTACCCTGGGTAAATAAAAAGTTATCATTGTTATTACTATCAATTTTTAACAAATGCCTCCAAGGTATTCATTGTCATTTGACAAGCATTTTCAATGCATCTTCTGTGTTCCTAGATCTTCCTTACATCAGCGAGCAGGCACTCCCTATCAATCCCATTGGGATGGAGGTTCTCTTGGTATGTTGAGGGTTAAGCACTACAAGTTGTCACCTGCGTGGACTATCCCCCTCTCCTTCGATTACCACTCAACAAATGATTTTCAATTAACCCCCCAACGAACTGGGCGGCATGTTGAAAGTAGTCCGCTCCCTTAAACTGCACGGGGCAAACCTGCATGCACTCTCGATCTGTAAAATTGACTTTCTGCAGACTATTTTCGGGGGGGGGGGGTGCTGTCTCCTGGTGGGTCTATTTTGGAGGAAATGTGATCTAGTCTCCAAAGGGCAGGGAATATCTAGGATAGTGGAAATAGTAATAGAAAATCCTTTACTGCATATGAACAAATCTAAGAATGGAGGGTGAATAAGTAGGTATGATATGAAGATCATATTGAAGGACAGTCCTGATGCTAGCTCTGTTGGGGAAAATGAATAATAATCTTTGTATGACATGTGTGATGATGTGGACGAACCTTAATGATTGAATTGTATGTGAAAATATAAGTCTGAGGATGTTAGAAATAAGATAGAGGTAAAGAAAGTGAGATATAGGAAGACAGAAAGAGAGAGAGGGGGGAGAGAAAGAGAGAGACGGCGACGGCGAGTGGGGAGAAGAAAGAGAAGAGAGGTTATACCAAAGAAGTGAAGTAGGGTTGAGAAAGGGATGGGAGTAGACTTATAATTGAATGGCAAAGATCAAATGTGAAACATTTTATTGGAAGTTCTAGGTTTTCATAAAGATGAAAGGTGTCTTACAGATCACAAGTCCAGAAACAAAACAAAACTTTTCTTAGTAAATCAGTCAAATCAAAAACACATTAAAACTTGATTGCATTTTTTTTTGTCTAGATAGCTGTGTTGAAAAACAACTCATTTTTTAACAGTCCCCAGTCAGGCACTTGGGGGACTAAAGCACCTGTTTTGGTATGCAGGAAAGACTGTAGACATTATGGGGCAACATTGGCTTAATGGTGTATACCGGGGCCATCATGCACGGCATTACAAATTGATTGAGGATGTGATCTCGGCTGCATTCAGTGTGCACCTTGTTTGATCTCGGACACTGCGTTCAGACAATGTTTGATTTAAATGTTTTTCATCAGTCAAGAGATGCATGTATTTCAAAACGCAAACAAAAATGGTTGATATTGTGTACTACAGTCATAGAAATTGCCTTAACAGAAGAAATTTTGTTAAAAATTGTATGTTTTCTCAAGTGTCCTGCGTTTGGTTAAAAATGCACCTTTTGCACTCCGATCATATCTATACTCTTGTGTCAAACTGCAGTTAGAAGCAGACACTGCAAAAGCTTGGGAGTTAAACTGACACCAGCTATTGTTCCTCTTCATTATGGAATTAAAGGGAAACAGAATAGTAAATATAAGAAATATACAATATAAACAGAATTGTTGAACTTTTGGCTCCCCATAATTTTAGCACAGAGTTAAGCCATGGCCTAAGTCAAACCTGACTTCAGAATACAGGCCTCTGTGTTTTGTGTTTTCATTATCACATGATTTATGTATGCAATTCCAGTTTTAATGTTTGAATGCATTGTACACGATGCCTAGAGAGAGGTAATCAGCATTGATGAAAAATGGCTTGAATGCTTTCCTGTGTTTTCCGTGCTTTGTGTTTTCAGTATCATGTGATTCATGTACGCGATAAATAGAAAATTGCTTGAATGAACCCCTAGGTGCACATTATGAAGGATACCTGGAAAATCTAATTTCGATTATGGTAGAACCTCGATGATTGATGATTTCTGTGATACAGTTCTGCTAGCCTCTCTCCCAAGTAGAATTGTTTCATCTTCCTTTTCGAAGATTTCAATTTCATTCGTTTTGGCCGACCATCAAGGAAATTGATTTTTGCACCTTTAAAAGTTATGTGAAAACATTTCCAGATTGTGAAAAGCCTTTTTCTGATGACTGAAAATGGTGGAATGGTACGAGTTGTATTTTACAATTAACAGTCTGAATTTTTCATAGTTTCCTGTCCACTAATATTTCAATAAATGATAGTCATATCTAAGAGTTTGTTATCTCCTGACTCTACCCCATTCTGTTCAATTCTTTTCTGAGTGATTTTTCAATTCTACCTACTTTCATTTATGTCTTGCCACATCCACATTTACAGGGAGTTTCTCCTTCACATTGCACTGCAAAAACTCTGGTGTTGATATGACACCATCCAGGAATCTATATGTCCACACCAGAGAAGTATTTAAAGAACACCAGTTTGGAATCAAACCGATGCTGCTTTAATACTAATTGGTGTTGTATAAACACCTATCTGGTGTTAGACCAAAAGGAACCTGGTGTTGTTTAACTCTTCTCTGGTGTGGACATATAGAGATTCCGGGCTGGTGTTAAATCAACACCAGAGTTTTTGCAGTGTGCTTTCCATAGTATTGTTGTAAATTGGATTTTCCTTGTGTAATATTTCTCTAAAAAAAATCTAGTTAAAATGATACTATGTTTTATTATTTCAATTCAGTACATGTAGCATTTGAATATAAAGTGTATAATGAACTTATATTGCAAATTATATCTGCCAACTTGATCTTTAGTACTCTTTCTTCCTCTCTGTACTTCTATCAGCTTTGACTTACTCTCTCCCTCTCTGCTCATTGGCTAATTCTTTCCCGCCTTTTTTGCTCATTGGCTAATTCTTTCCCGCCTTTTTTGGAGTAGCAGTAATGCCAATTCATGTACCCCCTTTAGGGATGCTTTTGTACTATGATGTGCACCATTGCACTTTTATTGTTAGCTAGGGAGAGAGTCCAGTGACTCATGACACTGGCAGTAGCCAGGGGATTCCCACTGCTTGTTGTTGAGGAGGAGACTTGTCCCTACAGAAGGAAGTTTAATTTTGAAGTAGAGAAGACTTCTGCAAGGACTTCCCTTGATGTACAATTTTACTTTAGATGTTGAAGCAAAATGCAGAATTAGTGTCTGACCGAGGCTGTTTTCCTTTGGTGAATAAAAGAGTTCAATGAAACCGCAGCCCTCGTGAGTCGTGTCAGTGTTGTGGTCGTCGGCTCGAACCCTTTCAATGGTGTCAGAAGTGGGATCATCAGCAACAAGGGACCATCTGGTGCGGGCTCTGCAGATATCGGACTTAGAAGAAATCTTGAGAACTTACATTGTACGTGGTCTTATCCTGGTGTCATCGTGCACAACGTAAAATTGAAATGACTTTAGACTGGTTCTAAACAGCCTCGGTCAGACTGTATGTAATGGACAACATATGCTTTTTTTACTGATTTTTGCAGTGATTGTATTGTGGTTTCGCTATTCTGTATGCAAAATTCTTTTTATGTTCCAAATTGAAATTTAGGATCATGGAAACCAGTTCGAGTTCATCATCAGCTACAACTGAGAGTATGGATGTTTTGTCCCAATTCTTCCGCCGTTCAATTGGATTACAGAGTATATTACAGAGCAACTTACCAAAATTCCGAGGGATGCCACATCATGCGGATGATATGTCCTTGTCAGAATGGCTTGAAGAATTTAATGGAGTAACTGCTAACCAAAATATGGAAATGAGTAGCAAAGCTCGACTGTTGCTAGATCACCTTTCAGGACCAGCACGAGAGGAAATAATGTGTCTCAGTGAATCAAAGAGACAGGATTTTGATGAAATAGTAAGTCGTCTGAAATTGTGCTTTGGCTATCAGGAAACCACACAGACCCTCAGTAGTCAGTTTCATAATCGCATACAGAGAGATGGAGAATCACTTTGTGACTTCAGCCGTGCCCTGATTCGCACCTACAACAAGATGGAAAAAGCTGCCACTACACAAGCTCAAGGAGAAGCTTTAAGTCAGTTGAAAAACAAGACCTTAAGTGATCAATTTGTCAATGGTGCCCGGGAGGCTTGGGTGAGGAGAGAGTTGAGGCGAATACAGATGATGCATGAAATCGATGGATTTGCCAAGATTCGTGAGGAAGCCCTCAAACTCTTTCAGGAGACTGCCACCACTCAGAGGCCCAGAGTGCGAGAAGCAGATATTGAAGTTGGAAGGGCAGTCATGAAAGATTCCATGCTTGTGCAACAGGTAGTAGAACAACAGAAAGCTATAATGACGGAGTTGGAGCAACTTAGGGGAGAAGTCGCCAAGCTGAAAGGAGGAAAACCTCAGAGGAAGAGGACTGATGGACGATGCTTCAGCTGTGGCCATAAAGGACATCTACGACGTGACTGCCCCAACATACCCACCGGTTCCCCTGCACATGAATATAATTACTCTGCTGGCAACTGGCATCAGGAGAATCAAAGCTTCCCCACTTGGAGCACGGAATCAGGTACCATGCAGAATCATGGCAGTTTCAACAGGCCAACAGTCTTCCAGTCCTCATCACAAGGAGCTGCCAGTATTCCTCACCAACATATCGCATCCCAGGAGGAAAACTAGACCCCTCTGTTGTTGAGGGCCAAACGGCAGAGGACATTAGAAAGCAATATCATACAGAAGAGCCCATAGAAGGAACTGTAACCAATCCACAAACTGATATGTCATTTGGTGGTAATTCAGAGGATGTAAATGAATCCAGTGGGGCACAAGGCAGACAAACTTCAGTGGCAGAGGTTGTGCCAGCAATGGATGAGATAGTCGACACAGCTGATTTGATTTCCGAAAGCCCAGCTGTCATAGCAGAAGTTGCTGGTGTACCCATTGGCTGCATCCTCGACACTGGGGCAGAGGCGTCCATTATACCATCAGACGTGTTTCATCGACAGTTGGAAGCAGCGGTAGGAGAAGTGAGCCCATTTAATAAACCTTTGAAAATTGTCGGTGTGGGACCAACCAAAGTACCAGTGGAAGGCTTCATCCGAACCCATGTCTCTGTAAACGATCAAAAAGCTACAATAGGATTCCTAATCGTACAACGAGAGTCATGTGGGGAAAGACAAAGAGACTTCCCTATTCTGCTGGGATGCAATGCCCTTCGAGCACTATTTCCTTTGGAGAGAGCGAAAGGGGAATTTCAGATGGTGAAGGATTGCTTCGACATTGAGACTGCAGGTAGTGCACATGTACGAGAGGTTGTTACTGGGGCAACAAGAGTAGTTTTGCCTGCCAGGACGATACAACACATAGAGTGCGCAATGAGGCCTTTCCAAGGTGGGGAAGATCCTGAGTCAAGTGTCTGGCTTATCCAGGGTAACAGCCAGTTTGGAGATTCCCAGGTTGAAGTCATTGAAGGCTGTTGTGCTGAAAATGGGGACATGCATGTTCTACTGATGAATTCTGGAGACAGAGATTTCATAGTACCACCCCATTCAACTATTGCTTCTGCCAAACAAGTGGAAGAACATTGTGAAATTTGTCTACAAGCTAAAGATGACCAGTTAGAGGTTAATATCTGTGATGTATTGATTGCCAAGACAGAGCCGGGAGTTGATGACGACGGACATGAGCCAGAGCAAGCAATGGATACCAAGCCTCCCCGTCGGACAGCATCAGCATCACAGGAGAGATTCTCTTTCACTGATGGTACGGAAATACTGCTTCCTCAGGGCATCAGCCTAGATGGGATGGCTTATGAAGATGCATCTAGGATTGCTAAACTCCTACATGATCATGAAGCAGCATTCTCTAAAGATGAATTCGACCTGGGATGTTGTGATATAGTACCACATGAAATCAGAGTGACCTCTGACAAGCCAGTGCGTCTGCCCTATCGAAGGATAGCTCCTCATGTGACTTCAGAGGTTCGTGATCTATTACAAGACATGCTGGAACGTAAGATTATAAAGAGGTCAACTAGCCCCTATGCCAGTCCGATCGTTCTTGGGAGGAAGAAATCAGGGGCATTACGCTTATGTATTGATTATAGACAATTGAACAAATTAACAGTCAAAGACTCCTTTCCACTACCCAGAATAGACGAATCATTAGAAGTAATGAATGGAGCCAAATACTTCTCTTCCCTTGACTTGTCTCATGGATATTTCCAGATCACTATGCACACAGAATCGGTGCCCCTAACTGCTTTCCGTGTACCCTGGGGACTCTATGAATTTGAAAGAATGCCTCAGGGTCTATGCAACAGCCCAAGCACATTTCAGAGAGTAATGGAGGCAATTTTTGGTGACATGAACTTTTCAAAAGTCATACTCTACCTTGATGATGTTTTGGTCTTTTCCAGAACGTTTGAGGAGCACCTCGAAACACTCAGAGAAGTCTTTGACCGCCTAACAACACATGGCCTGAAGTTGAAAGGAGGAAAGTGCCAGCTCTTCAAGAAAGAAGTAGCCCACCTAGGGCACATTGTCACTGAGAAGGGTGTCATGGTAGACCCAAGCAAGGTATCAAGGATCAAGTCATGGCCTGTACCTCAAAACGGATCAGAATTATGCTCCTTCCTCGGTCTTGCTTCATATTACAGAAGGTTTGTCCCTGACTTCACCAGAATAACAGCACCACTCCATGCACTAACTGGACAGAAGTGTAAGAAAAGGAGAAGGAAGACAGGGGACATCACTCCAGACACAAGCTTTGTGTGGACCAAAGAGGCCGAAGAGTCATTTCATGAGCTTAAGGAGAGACTGTCTTCAACACCAGTTCTTGCCTATCCCAAGTTTGGAGAAGAATTCATACTCGAGGTTGATGCATCTCTAAAGGGACTTGGTGCCTGCTTGTCGCAGAAAGATGACAATGGACATTTACACCCTATCTCGTTTGCAAGCCGTAGCCTACGTGGAGCCGAGAAGAATTATCCAGATTTCTCAAGCTTCAAGATAGAACTTCTTGCCCTTAAATGGGCAGTAGTCGAGAAGTTCAAAGGGTATTTGTTGGGTGCTAAGTGTATTGTATACACGGATAACAACCCTCTAGCCCACCTTCAAACTGCACAGTTGGGGGCCACTGAACAGAGGTGGGTAGCACAGTTGGCAGCCTTTCAGCTGGATATCCGATACCGTCCTGGAAAACTTAACAGATGTGCCGATGCACTCAGCAGGTGCCCTGGAAATGATGAAGGCGAGGTGAAGGAGATGATCGGAGCACTGACGGTGACCACTGTCCTCCCGGCAGAAGTTGTGGTTTCAGGAGACCAGTTGGTAGATGAGGAGCCGCCGAGAGTTCCTGGCGTGTACCCGTCATACTCAGTAGAAGAACTTGAAACTCTTCAACAGAGTGACAATGCACTCTCTGTGTGCAGACGTTATCTCAGGTGTGAATGGAAGTCCGAGGATGAAATCAAACAAGAGAATGCAGAAATAAAGTCCTGGTTGAAGGAGCGAGCTAGCATTATAGAATACAAGGGAGTCCTGTATAGGCAACCACCAGAATCAAAACATCCTCAAAGAAGACAGCTTCTTGTACCAAAGAGTCTCCAAGAAAAGATGATAGAAATGGCCCACGACCAATGGGGCCACCAAGGCATCAATAGAACTTTAGCAATCCTGCGGGAAAGATGCTTTTGGCCGGGTATGTGCAATGATGTGAGAGGACACATCAGGAAGTTTTTTCCCTGTGTTGCATCCAAGACTCCAACGCCAGCTATACGGACCCCAAGACGGCATCTGTTGGCATTCAGACCCCTCGAGTTGATCGCGATCGACTTCCTCAAGCTTGACAAAGGCCAAGGTGGATATGAGGATGTCTTAGTAATCACAGACGCCTTCACCAAATTTGCTCAAGCCATTCCTTGCAAGAACCAAACTGCCGCAGTAGTAGCACATGCTTTGATTGATGGTTGGATCGTTCACTACGGTGCTCCACTTCGAATTCACTCAGATCAGGGGCGAAATTTCGAAAGTTTGTTGGTACGAGAGTTGTGCAAGCTATATGGCATTGAAAAGACACATACCACTCCTTACTATCCCCAAGGAAACGGGCAGACAGAGAGATTTAACCGAACCTTGTGTGGTATGATTCGCTCCCTTGATCCTGACCGTCGAAAGAAGTGGCCTGGGCTTATTGGCCAGTTGGTATTCTTGTACAATTGTACTCCACATGGAACAACTGGATTGTCACCGTACCGACTTCTGTATGGACGAGAGCCCAACACCCCACTGGACCAACTCATAGGGAATGGAAATGCAGATTGGGATGAAGACTTTGTGTCAGAACACTCTAAGTCACTCCAACAGGCCCACATGTTAGCGCAGCAGAATATGGAAATGATACAGAATAGTGAGAAGATGAGGCATGATGCCCTCCCTATGAGTTCACCTCTCAACATCGGCGCAAGGGTACTACTGAAGAAATGCGCATTTGAAGGACGTCATAAACTTGAAGACAAGGTCTTAAGGGATCCCTTCATTGTGACAGCAGTGAATGAGATGGGTGACGTGTATAAAATCCGACCCATGTTTGGAGGACCAACAAAGGTGGTCAACAGGAGATTGTTGATTCCTGACCCGCGGGAGGAAATAGCAATTCCTACTCCACAGGATAAGCCAGAGGACAGAGTGAAGTCACAACCATTGCCCACTTCAGAGAATACTACCCCCTACTTCACCTTCTTGTGGGAACCCTCAGAGCCTGATAGGCTTACATCTGGTGAAGAGAGACCTGTCACCCTTAATCAAAATGGCTCTTGCGGAGAGAATGAGCCCACTGGTAGAAATGTTCCTAGTGAAGAAACCAATGTGGCGGAAGATGCCATACCGCAGAATGAACCCCTTGAAGACGACAGATCTCGACATGATAACATGAATCATGAGGTCGAGCGTCGGAGGTCCCGTCGGGTGAACAAGGGACAACACAGAAATCGACTACATCTCCCAGTGTCGGTATTACCAAAGTGAAGTGAAAAGATTATTTCTTTTAGAGAGACTTTTCATCTTATATGCATTTGATATAGAGTGTGATTAATATTCTATAATGTTTGACATATTTTTTTCTGCATGTTAAGTTTACTGTAGTAAGCACTTTTATACTTCATTTTGAATTTCATGCAATTACCGCAGATAGCAACTATTATTGCATGGAATGTGGGGAAGATATTGTATTTTTTGTGTTTTATCTTTGTTTCAAACATTATGACATTAATCGTGGGGAAGATGTTGTAAATTGGATTTTCCTTGTGTAATATTTCTCTAAAAAAAATCTAGTTAAAATGATACTATGTTTTATTATTTCAATTCAGTACATGTAGCATTTGAATATAAAGTGTATAATGAACTTATATTGCACATTATATCTGCCAACTTTATCTTTAGTACTCTTTCTTCCTCTCTGTACTTCTATCAGCTTTGACTTACTCTCTCCCTCTCTGCTCATTGGCTAATTCTTTCCCGCCTTTTTTGGAGTAGCAGTAATGCCAATTCATGTACCCCCTTTAGGGATGCTTTTGTACTATGATGTGCACCATTGCACTTTTATTGTTAGCTAGGGAGAGAGTCCAGTGACTCATGACACTGGCAGTAGCCAGGGGATTCCCACTGCTTGTTGTTGAGGAGGAGACTTGTCCCTACAGAAGGAAGTTTAATTTTGAAGTAGAGAAGACTTCTGCAAGGACTTCCCTTGATGTACAATTTTACTTTAGATGTTGAAGCAAAATGCAGAATTAGTGTCTGACCGAGGCTGTTTTCCTTTGGTGAATAAAAGAGTTCAATGAAACCGCAGCCCTCGTGAGTCGTGTCAGTGTTGTGGTCGTCGGCTCGAACCCTTTCAGTATACCTGAAAAATCACTAGTCAAAGGAGCATTATTTACCAACTTTTGATTGCTCATGAAAGGAGAAATTATGAAACGTATTGATAATGTAATTATTAAAAATTCTCTTTGCCAAACCAAACTTTTGTTCATGTAATCGAGAGCATAACAATTGTGTCCAGGGGCTCGTAACACACAGCTTAGCAATGATTGTAGAACATTTTTCTACGATTGATTGCATTGACTACAATGTACAATTGTGAAAATCAAGCGTACGATTCATTGCTAACCTATGTGTTACGGGACCCAGGTGAACTGAAATAGGACTTACTCAGGATTCGACAAATTGGCACCAGACCAGAAGTCAATTCACTGATGTTTTTATTGCATTTATTTCCCATTTAAAAGAGAGGTGGTAGGATTGGGTAACCCAGAAGCCTGTAACCCAGTGAAACATAATCTTGTGATTTTGTTAATGAAATTGCATTTTGAGAAGAGCTACGTACAGTCATTCTGACTTATGGTGGCAGCAGTGGGATTGTCCCCAGCCACCTGAAACCAACAATAAGTTGCCAGACAAGGTTCTCTATAAATAGCCCAAAAGGTAACTCGGTCTTCAAAATGCAAAAATTAGAAGATTAGCTTATCAGAAAGAGTGATTATTCTTCGCACTGTCAAAGGGCCTTTTCACACGTTAATCTTGAATCATCATTGTAATGATAATTGCTATGAAATCGTGTCTGTGATTAGCGCTCATGATTCTCTCTGAAGTACAGACCTTACCAAAATAAGAAAATCAACGAAGGGCACATAAGCATATTGCTTTATGTCTCAACATCCAAGTAAATCCAATTAAGTAAGCACTCATGTTCTAGTTTATGTGAAATTATATCTTATCCTTATTTACATTTTGCATGACTTTAAATACAATTTAACACTCTATACCAGACCATTTTTTATTGTCAAAACAATTGGTCGACATTCTAATAGAATTTTAGTTGTGTTCTTTTGTATGAGACTAAATATCAAGAACTGTTTGTGTCACATTCGTGCAAGTTGTTCATTGGTTCCATGACGTTTGCTCTGGCGACAATTGCTCGGCTGTATAAATTCCACACACTAATCGAATGATCAACTTCAACCCTGGGTTTAGCACTATACCCTAACCTAAACCAAACCTTAAACATAAAACCCAATTGCAACCCTATTGGCAAGGTCACATTTACGGTAGCCGTAGGGGAATTATGAATGCAGCAAACCTTACATCTTAGACAAAATTAAGCCTAGAGCAAATATTGTGTCACAGGTTTATTATGAGGTAATCTTTGTTGTTAATAGCCAAAGAGGTATTAATACCGTCCTAAAAGATAGCTTAGTGTCTTTTTAGTTCCTAACAGAAAATACAATATATGAGTGGCCTTGATGAGTTCTTGATTTTCCCTTTTTCTCACAAGATTCCAGATGACATTAAGCCCCTTAAGCTGCGTTAAGTTTGACTGAGGAGTGATATTTCTGACTTGAAACTAGACTAGCCTTTACAAAGCATTGCAGAGGGACTATCATATCTAATCCCACTACCTCAATAAATGATATGGATAAATGATGGTTATTGGCGTAACATCTTGCTTTGTTGTCCTCAGGGAGCTATAGGTGCTATGGACGCATGCCTGCGGGCACCGAGGGTACGTTTCATATCACTTCTTTCTCTAGCTTTCCCATCACTATCTGCCTGGATCGGGATGCATGGCTCGTGTCAGCACAAGAGCACTTAATGCATATTACCCATTGATTTCTTACGGTGATGAAAACGTTAAGACCGCTGAACAGGGTTGTCTGTATAATGCCCCGTGCACGTGACGCACATTCGTGAAATTATAGCATGGGATGGGTGTCTTTTTATATCTTCAAATCTGAATTGTCTTTAAGAGATCCCTTTCTATTCCTGTTTTCCCCAACTCCTCGGGGATGCATTTATGTAACTCCTCTTTTATCTGTGGAAAACAACATTTTAGAGCAGCATGGAAATCTTGTCTTGTGAATACATTGATGATATTTGGAACCAGAATCTTGATAAATCATGCACTGGGGGCAGCCATTGCTGATAATGTTGGGATCACATTTGAAAACATAGAATTGAGGCATTGAATGAATAGTTTTATGATTATTTAGAAGAAGGATAAAAGTGATAGGGGGCAGAGATCTCATTAAAAGTGCTCAAGTAAATGAGTATTTTCCAGATCTATGATAGTCACTTGTCAAGGAAAACAAGAGACATCTAGAAATAATTTTTCCTTGTACATGTACCATATTTGAATTTTAATTTTTGTCATAAGAGAAAAAAGCTCTCAGCTATGTTCTGTATAGTCCTATGGAAACAAATCTGCTACACAAAAGACTTCTTGTGTAGCAGTCTTTAAAAAATGTGGAGCAAATTGCATTGCAATACCAGGAAAATTATTCTCTGGACATGGACAAATTAATAAAGCCATGAGACGGAGGATAGGTCTGAGGTTATAAATGGGCTTTTAAAAATGGATTCAGACCAAATAATGAAAATCTTTCTTCAGGTACCTCTTTTCTGACCTCAACAGCGTCAACATCAAATCTTAACCAAGGTTAAGTTTTTGAAATGACATCATAACTTTAAAAGTAAATGAACCTAGTTCATGAAACTTGAACATAAGGGTAATCAAGTATTACTAAATATCCTGCTGTAGTTTCAGGTTATATGAACAAGGTCACAGGTCATTTAGGGTCAGTGAAAATTTGTCATATTGTGTGTATTTGTTGAAATATCATAACTTTTAAAGTTTTATGGATCAAGTTCATAAAACTTGGACATAAAGAGTAATCAAGTATCGCTGAAGATCCTTTGCGAGTTTCAAGTCACATGACTAAGTTCAAAGGTCATTTAGGGTCTGAAATTTTGTCATATTTTGTGTATTTGTCCAAATACCATTATAACTTTCAAAGTTTATGGATCAAGTTTATAAAACTTGGACGGAAGAGTAATCAAGTATCACTGAACATTCAGGTCACATGACAAAGTTCAAAGGTCATTTAGGCTGAGTGAAATTTGGCCATGTTGTAGGTAATTGTTGAATTGCCATCAGAACTGAAAATTTATTGATATATATGGACATAGGGGTAATCCAGTATCATTGCTCATCTTGCACAAGTCATCACTTGATCAAGGTCAAATGTCATTTCGGGTCAATGAACGTAGTAGCATTTTATGAATATTTTTTATAGTCATTTTCAAAGTCAGCACTGCTGCTATATTAAATCACGTAATGCAGGCGAGACTGCCAGAGGCGCTCCACTTGTTTTTAAAAGAAACCAGCAGGAATAAGATTTTACAACCCTCTCCATTTTAAAACCCTGTTCTAGAATTATATTGGGCACCAATTGAATAGAAAAATAAAGTTAGATAGAAAATCAATAAATATATACTTTGAGATAACAAGTTTGGGAGCCAACATATCGTTGCATGCACCACGAACCATCCTCTCTGAGCACTTCTATGCGAAAGTTACTTTTGCAGAAAACGCATTTAAAGAAAAGTTTTTTTTAAACCAGCAATAAGTGCATCTACTAGGAGAGCAAATTATTTACCAGTGTCTTCGTTAAAAAGTTCAGGTTCCAAAGTTTCATCCCGTATCTTTATATTTTCTTGAAGTTAATTATTTACGCCATAGTGGGCAACGTAACAGAGAGGATGGTTCGTGGAATAGATACAGTGCGCTTAACTTTCACATCCAAGTGCGCAGAGAGGACGGTTCGTGATGCGTGCGACGATATGTAAGAATTTCTTCTTCCAATAAATACAAATAAGGGCCACTCATGATAAGAGATAAAACTGAGGAACACTTTTTGCGGCTCTTGCTCTTAGTGAAAAAAACCCAGACATCTCTTAGACCCCCCCCCTCATAAAAGAATTGAAATCCAATAGGACACCTCATCAAGCTAGTCATATAATGGCGCTATAAGAGCTATTTTTGAATTAAAATAAACACACAGGAGGATTAAAGAATCCTCCTTATTGCTCTTTTGACGAAAGAAAAAGATTTATGGACTGTCAAATTGAGAGGGTCTCGTTACCGAAAATGAGATTTGAGGGGCATGAGAAGGGGCCTTTACTTCTTTCATGGATAAGAAATAAGACGCTGAACTCCAAGGTTTTTGCCCGGGAAAGTAATTACTGGAATGTGTTTAGAATGAGAAGCATGCACATGTTTATAGCTGTGTTCAGTGATCATTCAATTGGGAGAAGGTCTGAATGTTTGGCATAGATGTTCTTGTTTCGTGTCTCGCTGAAACATTTGTGAAGCGATAGTTGGACTTGCGATAGGAAGAGGGCATTACAACAAACTTGCATTCAACTGCAGGTCAATTTTAGATTAAAAATTAGTTACGAGTTTTGCAAAATGGGCAAATTTGCAATCGATTACATGTACTTGCAATATTTGAGTATAAATTGATATTTTTGCCATCAATTGTAAATGGGTTTCTTGCAATACACTTTTAAGTCTGAAGACTTTGGCTGCTTGGTCATTTCAGGTGTGGACAATTTGCTAAGAGTACTAATTTTAAATGATTAGCAAATTAATTTTTTATTTTTCTATAGACATTTTCAAGCACAATTGAATTGAATTAAATTGATTTGTACAGAAGTTTCAGATGTCAGCAAAAGTGTGTCATAGTTCTCCTGTTCTTCTTTCATTTTCCTGTTTTCGTAGTCTGTATCAATATCTAGAGTATTTTAATTCATTAGACATAAAAATCCATTAACTTCATTTCCAAAGAGCAAATTTTCTTCTCTATAAGCCTCGGGCCATTGATGTAATGCTAATATACGTTGCCTTTCTGACAGCCTTAATGTTACATAAATAAATCAGTCGCATCATTTCTAATTCTATCAGATTTTGCAGCATTGGCTGAAGGACTGAAATTGAATCACGATTTCTTTCATCATTCATTGGATATTTGTGTTGCCATTCCATTAGTATATTGCAAGGCATTTAGCTGCTTGCCCCGGATACTCCATGCTGAATGATGATTTGTTTTCATCTTTTGAGCATTTGTTTGCATTTCGCTCTATGGAATTGTGGTTATGATGGTTACGACTATTTGTTCGAGAGATAATGGGAAATGATAAATATTTTCTTTCATCCCTAGTTTATTTGCTTTTGCTATTAATTTTTACTCTACCCATCTCAGTTTCACATTATTTCTATTTATAAATACAAACCAAATGAAGAGCCGTGGTGTAGTGGTTCTGACTCTCGCCTTGTAAACAGAGGGTCGTGTGTTCAAATCCCACCGCGGTCTAGCGTCCTTTGGCAAGGCGTTAATCCACACTTTGCCACTCTTGACCCAGGTGCTAAATGGGTACCCGGTAGGATGCGAAAGATATTGTATGTTTGAATTTGCCAGCGCCATAATGTGGCTGCGATGAATGCAAGGAATGCTCCCCAGGGAGTGGAAATTGTGCATTTTTTGTGCGAGATTGAAATGAATCCAATGACCGGGGTAATGATATGCTTTAACGCGCTTTGGGCCATTCTGGGAAAAACGCTTTATAAAAATTGGCAATTATTATTATTATTATCTGTTTTTCCTTGAATGATTTATCTATATGTGTCATTAATTTTTCAATCCAAATGCTCTACCTAACTTCCTTACTTGCTCTTGCTCTCTATTTCGCTTCCCCTCGCTCGCTCTCTTTATATATCTACCCTTCTGTTATGATTCTTGCTATACTCCTATTCTTGATTCCTCTCACTTTCTCTCTTTCTCCATCTTTCTCTCCCTCTCTTGTCCATGTCCTTCTTTCAATATCCTACCTCTATATATACTTCCCCTCTCTGCCCCTCTTTCTTCTCCTCCCTGCTCTCCATATTGAAACAGAAGGTCGTGGGTTCGAATCGAAGCCATGGCGTGTTTTCCTTCAGCAAGAAATTTATCCACACTGCTGCACTCGACCCAGGTGAGGTGAATGGGTACCCGGCAGGAGTAATTCCTGGCATGCACTGTGCGCCGGTGATGGTAGCTCGAGCTAAAGCCGGGGTAATATTAGCAGCGCTTTGTATCCTCTGGCAACAAGCGCTTTATATATCCAGCTATTATTATTATTGCCCCCCCTTTCTTCCAACTCCTTTCTATAATCCCTTCCTCCTCTCATTTCTACTTCTTTTTCCCTTCTCTCAATTTCTTCATCTTTTTCTCATCCCATCCTATCTATATTTCCCCATCTCTATCTTTCCTTCATCCCGTTATGATATATCCTCCCTCTCTATATACTTTTCCTCTCTGCCCATCTCTTTACTCATTCCCTTTCTCTTGCCCTTTTATCTATATCTCTCCGTCTCTCTCTCTCTTGCCTTCATCCTCTTTCTCTCCATATGCCTTGCTATTTTCCTTTCTTTCTATCCCTTTCTTCCTCTGTCTCTCTCTTTCTTTCTCTATCTCATCTCCTTTCACAGCTTCAAGTATATTTAAATAGCTGTCCTTTCACGGTCATCTAAAATATTCCAAAGTATTCCATTGCACGAGTGTGAATTTGGTTGGAAAATATGAGATGTGGTGTTATTTAATAAGGTCATCCCCACTGGAAAGGATTTGCAACAAATTATTTCATGCCATCTCATTAGATTACGCAAACCACAGAATATCTAATACTTTTATCTGCGTTTAACACATTTTGAATTCGGATAGTAATTAGTATTGGGATGTTTTCCAATTATCATTGTCATTGATCTAGCTCCACTCAAACACACGATAAGAGACAGATCTGCTGCACCACGATACACCATTCCTTATTCATTCATTTAGTTCCATTCTAAAAATATTTGTAAGTAAAGGTAATATATGGAAATACCACGTTGATTTAAATGATACAAGTATGAGATCAAATAATACATAATATATGAATAATAGATTAAGGAATATATAATCAAAACAACAATGGAAAATGGAAGAGAGGCTTGATAAGCTACATGTATATGATTTTTTTAATCCATGAAGATCTTGTATACAACACTTAAACACAATAGCCCATATTCACAAAGGTGGTTTTGAAAACAAAGGGTTGAATAGATGGTTTATGCAAATTTCCTGTATAAATTACGCTTAATAATGCGCGCTTTTGTCACAGTGTGCCAAATTGACGCCTGTTACTATGGTTAGGTACGCTATCTTATTCATGAGTCCACCGTTTGAAGAGTGGACTCATTAATTCAAAACAGTGGACTCATGAATAAAATAGCGCATCTAACCATGGTAACAGGCCTCAATATGGTGCACTGTGACAAAAGTGCACTGGACATTTTTTAATATACGCGGTAAAATAAGTGTAATTTATACAGGAAATCTACATAAACCATGGGTTAAAGAGATGGTTTTCAAAACCACCTTGTGTGAATTCGGGCCAATAATTCTAAGCTCTGCATGCTATTCTGGTTTTGGAATGGCTACCTTCATTGGGTGCTCTGGCTTTCAAGGAATTCATTAGCACCGGGCTCCCATTCAATACACCCGTATGGAGAGTGGCAAATGAAGATAAATGGAGTATATTTGCCTTCATTGGCAAAGTTGTTGTTATAACTGTCACTTCTTGTATTCTAAATTTAAGAGGAGCTCAAGCAGACCTTTCATTGAAGCTATCAAGATTAAAATCCCGGCCCCCCAATACGGGGTCGGAAGGATTGCATGCATGTTCCCAAAATGTTTGATGAAGGGGTACTTTTTCGCGGCACAAGTCCAGCCTGCGAATTGTAAAAAAGGGGGATGTATTTGTATTTTCATCCGCAGATTTCTTTAAAAAGGGGGTGTTTTTTATTTCTCTGTTTGGACTCCTGAGAAATTTTAAAAGGGGGTTATCAAATATTGTGAATAACAGAAAAATTGATCAAATCCCAGAATCAAATTCCTGAAATTCTTGCTAGTTTTGAAAGCTCATTCGAATGAGCCTGAATAATTCTGAATTCAGGATTATTTCATTTTGAAAAGTAAAGTACGGACCGTTTGTTGGAATGAGAGCTCACCTGAGATATGGGGTACATTGAGCAATGTTTCGGATGGGGGGGGTCTCCAAGGCAGAAAAGCCAGCAAAAAGCCCTCGAAAGGGGGGTTCAGAAATTTTGGCAGACCTTCAATAGGGGGGTGCTTTCAAAGGGAGGAAACGAGCATAGGCGTACCCTAAATAACACTGAGTGGGGAGGGGGGCAGGATTAAAACAGCCACAAAAAAGGTCTATCAAAAAAGGTTCATTGTCCGCTCATTCAAAAACCTCTCTTATATAAAACCAAGATTTCATCAAAACCTCACTTGAGAGATTTCGTTGTGAAAACTGCCTTTAGATGAAATCAAAGTAGCCACATTGTCTTAATTTTGCAAACATCAAGTTAATTGACAAATCATTCCTACACCTATCTGATTACAAGGGAGATACTAGGATAAGCAAATTGGATATAAGCCTGTGTTTACATTTTCAAATTGCCTTTCCATAAAGTAAGAACGGTGCTCAATTTTTATTTGCATTTTCACTCATTTATATGTTATTCATTCATTGATATAAATTAAATTTTATGATTTTTATGAAATCACAATACTGGAGACTTTTATGTATCATTCAATATTCAATGCATGCTTATTTGATTTTGGATGTGTTTATGTTTTTAGGTCATTAGTTACTATTTTTTCAATCAGTGTATTGTTAAATTTAATCAAATTTAAATAAATTAATTAGCATGTACAAAGAATAAACATGTCACTATTTATTCATTTATTCAAATTATATTTAGCTAAAGAGGGATGGGTAGTCGCTGCTTGCAGCATTCAAACAGGAATCTCTAATGTGTTCATATCTAATCTTGATAATAGACATCTCTTGCTGGAATAACACCTTTCATTGGAAGAGTCAATCAAAAGGCAGAATTTTCACTGTTGTCATGGCAATTGAAATTCTAGCAAGACTTGCCATCATAGCATAATTTTATGAAATGGGCCCTGATAATACATTTCAGTTTCATTAAAAGAACATTTAGTTGCAGGAGTATCTGTTTGTTGTCTTCTTGTTTTTCTTCTTCTTCCATTCATTTTTTCTTCCTCTTCCTCTCATTCTTCTTCTTCCTCTCCTTTCTCTTTTCCTTCCTCACCTTATCATTCTTCTTTCTTTTTCTCCTTTCTTCTTCTTGTTCTTCTACTACTGTTCATTTTACTTCTTCTTTTTTCTTTTACTCATGTTCCGTTTTCTCATTTTTTTCTCATTCTTCTTCCCCTCCCTTGTACCATTATCTCCATCATCATCTTTTACTAGTACTACTTATTTATTATTCCTCATCATCTCCTTTTTCATCATCAACATAAATTTCATCAACATTAGCATCACCTTAATCGTCACTATTATGCTTACATTGATGTTTAATTACTATTGCCAGTATCATTTTAAAAATCATCTTCATCATGATCATTGTTATCATTTTCATCATCTTCATCATCCTCATCTTCATCCTTTTCATCATTATCATCATCATCACTTTTGCAATCATCACCATCCTCTCCATCATCATATTCATGTTCATCACCATCTTTGTCATCATGTCCATCATTATCAACATGGTAATCCTCCTCATCCTCACCATCATCAGCATCATCATCAGTACTGAAATAGTAAGACATCATTCCCCAGCTTCCTATTCCTCATGAGATTATTCCTTGTAAAATTAAGATTCATTTTAATAGAACCTGCACAGTACACCAGACAATCTCATTATTTCAGAGCCACTGGCATTATGTTGCCATAGCAATGAACCAACATGGAAACAATAGATCAAAATGGAAATTTGACTCTCCCCATCTTGCATCTTTCTGCCTCTTCCTTAGCAAAACTCATCCAATGTCTTATTTTGACCCTCATTATGATTCAGTGTTTCATTGTTTGAGCATTGTCTGCCGCGACATTTACTCTTCAATACTGAAAAGGAGGTCGGGTGAAAAACACATGAATGACGTCTGGTGAAAAGAAATACTACTTTATATTACCCTCATATCGTTAAATGTGAAAATATAGTGCGTCTTTTTTATCAGACCAAAAATACACAAATACAATGTTTTTGTGATAAAATGTCAGATTTAGTTGAAGAAGTACCTAAAATTTGGCTTAAATTTATAGGCCTAATGTTTTGTCTGGAAAATGCCTGAGTAAAAAACATTGTTTCATCAAGTTCTAATTGGGGGTCGTTGAAAACAAGTTGATTTAATTTGTAATATGCTTTCAATAAACAGCTTTAGTTTAACTATTAATTACTTGTACTTAATTTTTTTTGCAAACAAACTGTAGGTCTTATTTTTATTAGTCATAGACCAATTCAAAGGGCAACATTATTTAAAACTATTTTGAATATACATGTTAAATAATGTAGCAAAAATAAAGCTGATATAGGTATAAATCTACTATATATGTGCTTGGTCAAATACCTCACGAACACATTGTATTTTACAGGATGCTGATGCAGACCAATTAAAAAGCAAATGTGTCTGGCTTTATCCTTCACTCTGCGCTCTAGCTCTGGAGAATTTTAAAGCCAACAATATTATGATCGTTTTGCCAAATGCAGAGGGGAGAAATGACATCGTGATGATTGATGTTTTACGCTGATAAAGGCCACCTGGAGTGTACGGGAGTTTGTTTTCCTTGTTTGTACTTGGTGTGTAAATTGAGCAAAAATTGTTCACAATGATGATCTGTAGACTATCTTATTGTGGACTCAAGATGGCAGTATTCCTCCCAAGGTCTTGTGGACATCAACAACTGGCTACTTGCATCCATCAAGTTAGGACTATCTATTTGGGTATTGGTATGTCACCATTGACATTACAGTATATTTGAGGGGGGCTGTTACAGTAAACTGTTCATAAAGTTATCATTGAAATTATGAACAACTCAATAAGTTCTAATACCTGCTGCGCTCAAAGTTTCCCTGATAATTTACTTAAGATTTCATTTCAAATAATGTAATTTTGATTATTGTGCCATAATATACTTGTAAGCGGAAGTGAATGTTTATGTTTATTGGAACGATATTAACCAATGTCTGAACATTTTCACTAAATTCTATTAGACATGATTAAGCACCCATTCGGCTTGCCATATCCTAGTCTTTTGAAACACTTGCTAATTTTAAACTTTTTGATATACTTTCTTGTTAAGAAAATAGTAGAATTGGCAGTGAAAAGATAAAATATGAAGAAAAAACATATTAAGACTGTTAAACAGAGTGATGACAAATGCTTAGTAAATTTAGCATTAGAAAAACACACTAATCTGCACATGTACATTTGATTTAAGCTAAAACATAAGAGAAATATGTTTTGTTGTTGTGTTCATTTTGTTCAAGCATTGTATATTTCTTCTTTTGAATGGTCAGAATCAGCATTGAACTATTGGTTTCATTGATATCATGTTCACAGTAAATTGGCAACATGAAAGACAGTCATTGCAAATGCCCTTTTATGCCATCTGCCCCTGACATCCTGAACTGCAAAACTAAAACATGTGAATACAGAAAACACAAGAGGGCAGCAGACCTTCTTTGACTCTTTGGAGGATTAATTTATCTATTGAAGATATGAAATTATAGCATGCGTGATGGAAGCTTCAGCATTGTACTAAGCTTTACCAAGAGGGGGCAGCATATTATATACCATTGGAAAAGGGTACCATATGACCAAGAGCATCATGATTGAGTATTCATGGAACTTCTTATCCATTTAGGTCACCTAGGTAGAGAGTGGCATATACTGTGCAGAAACTGTTTGAGATTGGTTTCTATATTTTGATAATCACTTAATGAAACAAAAATTTAAAAAGGATAAAAAATGTAACTTAAATTGACATTTTTCGCTTTGCATTTCTTCTGACATGTAATTTCTTCATTTTTCATGGGGGGGGGAGACCTTGCCAGAATTTTAAACTAATTATGCACAAAAAGATCTTGAGAATTAATGTCTGCAGGAGATTTATAATTATTTGAAGATACAAGTTAATTATTCATTGATGATAGTATTCCCAACCAATCTTGAGTCTTAGTAGACTCTTCTAGCATGTATAAGAATGCATATCCATCAAATGAATAAAATATAATTCTTTGCTTTTGTTTTCAATTTAGGTTAATTTTAAAGTGTTGCCTTATCACTTTATAGAATCATTAATGACAGAATATATCAGATGAGACTTGTCTAATAATTTATCTCAAAGTCGTGGTTAGCTATCATTTAGTGCTTTACTAAGCATGATTCAAGAGTGCTGTTTGGAAAATAGAATATACCAAACAGAAAAGGGCATTTGTTGTAAACAGCCTTGCTGATCAAATCTTTCAATCTTTTCTGTTTTAGGGGGATATTTGCTTCCATCTTGTCGAAGATTGTGCGTGCGTGTCTACACTTCACAGCTGTGTTGAATTTGATACTGTGCGCAATGCATTCTTGTGATCTTATGTAGCATTCCACATTATCGTCACTGAAAGTATATAGTCTCCTCTTTGCACATGTCATTTAAGTGTCATTCATATTACAAATGGAAGTAGCAGTATTCCAATGACAGGCCAGAAACATTCTAAAGGTCCTTTTTATAACATTGATCATGAAGGAGTGATGCTCATAGCACTCTTCCATTTTCATTAGGCAAATGTAAAATTCCAGGTAAATACAATGTATCTAGGCACTGCATGTTATTACCAGGGCTTTAGCGCAGCTACACTGATCGGGTGATTGAGTATTCATGGAACTTCTTATCCATTTACGTCACCTAGGTAGAGAGTGGCAAATGTAGATAAAAGCCTAGTCAAAGGACGTGATTGCTGTGTGGTTGTTAGAACCCTTGACCTTGTACTTCAAAGTCTGGAGACTTGTCAACTAAGCCACAACACCTCTATTAAAATTTATGACCAAGATGATATGACAGGTATTGACAATAATGACACTTTGGTGATCTATTCATTGGAGTCTGTACGAACTCATTTTGATATCATTACCAAAACTGGCATTTACCTTAATCAAAGGTTGTACATTACAACACAAAAGTTTGCCAGAGCTTATCAGATATAGTAGCATGTGAAATAGGCAAATTTTTCACAAATTTTCTTCACAACAAATATGCAAAATGATTTCCAAATATCATATTTCGTATATTGCTAACACGTTAAAAGTATACATCAATCTTGAATTTAACGGAAAGTGACATACATAAAACTCAGATTTATTGCAATAAATGTTTAATTTTAGACGTATCTGATATCTGATAAATTTTCTCTTTCTATTTTTGTTGGGTGATGTGAATCCTTAATCATACCATGAAACTACCTTTCCTCATATCTTTGGATTCTATAACTCACATCTATTTTTTCCTCTCTTCTCTTGTCTCTCATACTAATAATTGAATATCCTTTTATTCCATCTTCTCTTATCACCAACATTCCCACCTTTTTTTATTATTCATTCATGTTATTCATAAAAATTATTCAATCACCAATCCCTTAATCTCACTTTCTGCATTTAATCTTTCATACAGTTCTTTTTTACTTTATCTTAGAAAAGTCAATCCCTTTGTGTATACTGTAATCTTTCATCATCAACCCATCCTTAATCCTCTATATTTCCAAGTTCTTATATTGATCATTATACTGTTCTATCTATTGTTAATATTATTTTAATTAAGATTTTCCTTACAATCCTCATTTATTTGGGGAAATCTAATCTATGGAGGTAGATTGTAAGGTTCAGCCAATGAATATGAAAAAGATTTAGAATCTGATTTAGCATCCAAAAATATTTTTCAGCTATGTGAAAGGCCATTTGTAACTTAAAATCAATATTTCCAAGTCTCTGTTCAATGGCATATAGGTGGAAATGAAGTATATATTTTTTTCTTAAAGAAAGCAAAAGGAAAAGAAAAAGTTGAAATATGATATCATTTTCTAATTATATTATATAAGTCTGCCACAAAATTAGCTTTTTGTATTTTAGAGATCAAAAATGTTCTTGCTTGAGACTTTCACCCATACAACATGTTTGGGCCATTCATTCTTTTTTTTTTGGGGGGGTGGGGGCTCATAACACTGTCTTCATTTAGTTATTATAATCTATCTATCATTGTGATTAAGTATTCCTTCTACATTTTACTCTTTTCTTCATTACATTTAAGATCTCCCATTCCACATTCATGTTTTCCTCTTAAAAAATCTTATCACATTCTGTACCTCACATTTACATCACTTCTACATGCCATCATAATTTAAACTTCATTTCCTTCAATCTAAATACATATTATAAGCTGAACCCCCTTTTTCCTCTTTTCTTAAATTTGTTGCATTCAAACTCCAGTGGCAGTAAATCACATGACGGTCTTTTTCTTTCACTCCCCCACCTCTCTTTCCTTCCATCCTCCCTCCCTCACTCCTGGGTGACGTCATGGCATCGCCCATGGTTGCCAAGGGCAACAAGATACTGTTCCTCTAATAATGACTCCCCATCGAGCATGAAATTGTTGGGATTGTTTCCTTTGAAACTTTCCTTCAGACAGGGTCAGGCAGGATCAAATATTCCTTCTAACTTAATTTTCATTAGAAAAGTAACTTCACGTATCACACAATTAGTGACTAGCTTTTATTAGCCATGCATGAGCAAATTTTCTATTTCTGAGCAGCACAGCAGTTTGATATGGCTACGATTAGGTAATGTTTGCAGAAATTTTTTAATCATTACTTCATAAACTTTGATAAGAAATAAAATATTGAAATAGAAAGATAAAGTAATATATCATGGTACATTTGAACTATCCAATGCTACTCCCTTTTTATATACAGATGTCAATTGATTCCTTTGTTTAAACTAATCAAGGAATTTGGTTTTACTTCAAAGATGATGTAATTTTGAAACATGGCAATACATGTATTAGGTAATATATGAGTTTGGTATACAGTTGAAATATACATTTGATAAGTTGTGTAAAAAACAAAACAGCAATGTTTCCATGAAAGTTTCTTTACCATTCTATTTGAAGACAAACAATATTATATTTCAGTTTTTATTCATATGATAAACTTACCACTTTTGGCAGACTATAAATATTATATCTTAAATATGCCTTTATTTATTTTTTCAAGCAAATGTTATGTTTTAAGTTGTATATTGAGAAATTGATTATGCAGTGGTATTTTATACTAATCTTGTAAAGAGTATGTTGATTCATTATAATCTGTCAAAGACTTCGCAGATCATACATACTCCCCTCCCCTTTGGAAGAAAAAAAAAATTATACAGAAGCCAAGCTTAGATCTGAAACCTTCAAATCACATTGTTTATCTCACCAAGATGTTTGCCCGGGCTTGTTTAGTTTTAACTGGAAGAAAAAAAAGAACACAATCTTCAATATTTGTTTGGTTTTATGTGTGGTTGATGTCGAAGATGAAATATGCCAAAGATGCATGCCGATATGAGGAGTGAATACTTGGAGATTAGGTTGCTCGTAGTCAGACGGCAGAATGACGTGAATCGAATGACCCCTAATTGACCCATGGGATGGCGCTAGCTAATCAGGATCTGTATCCAAGGTCTCGGTATCTGTTTTGTTTTAGCGGAGAAGTTTGAAAGATATTAAGGAATAAAAGAAAAAATCATGGATGGAATTATTTGAAAGAACTGGGATGGGTTGTGTCTTCACTCTTTATCTACACTGTAATAACTCCGGTGTTGATTTAACACCAGCCTGGAATCTATATCTGTCCACACAAGAGAATTGTTAAACATCACTAGTTTGGTTTTGGTCTAACACCAGATATGTGTTTATACAACACCAATTAGTATTAAAACAGCATCGGTTTGATTCCAAACTGGTGTTATTTCAATACTTCTCTGGTGTGGACAGATATCGATTCAGAGTTGGTGTTAGATTAACACCTGAGTTTTTGCAGTGTATAATAATATCATGCTTATAATACATTTTGTTTCTAAACACTTTACACTGCAGTATCATTACCCCAATCATCTCCATTTTATTCATCTTCAAGATAAATTTATTTGCTAAACTGTAGAGATGTAAAGCAAGTTCGGTCATGATACACAATAAATATTTTTAAAATAAGTTGTTTCTTTAAAAAAATACTATACCAATTTATTGAAATATGTTTTTTTTTTTCAAATGATTCTGCAGGAATGTTTTGATACTCAATACCTAACTTCTGTTAAATAAATTTACCCAGATGAGCCATGTATGAGTGAACACGCATGAACAGCAAAACCCTCACTTTTTAAAAGTCACAGAGTCATTTGCTTCGCCAAAATAACAACAGCATATGATAATTTAAAAACTCAGTAATTTCAATGAAATGAAATTACAAAGTGAGGCCATGTGCAACATTTTCAGTATTATAAGTATGCAATGATTGTGATGATGGGGATGGTAAGGTAGTCCTAGTCTGCTGGGCAAACCCTTCACTCGAGTTAAAGTTCTGAATGTGCAGCCTACTCATGCCTTGTGTACTGAAGGCCCTCTCGTTCTCAAGCTTTGTATGTGCTAGTCTTTGCTTGGAGGCACACTTGTTGATCAAAGTTCCAATCAGGGTCTGTGCCTGCAGGCTAAGGTGGTCCCATGACATTTGCTCCAATTGAAAATCTGCACAGTAAGCGAAGCATAAAACCTAACCTCCAAAACTAAATAAACCATAATCTTAATCTTTGCATCATTCTGAAATAAAACTCTATTACAATCCTAACTCTAGTCCTATGCCTTTTGAGATATTGAGAAATGAGCAGTTGTCGCAGGAACATACGTCGTGTCACCAGTAAGGCACCTTGTCAAAGGTCAGAGCCACTTTTTTCCTGCAGGAATCCTGGAAGTAGTTTTTCATCACAATCATCAGTCACCACAGACAAAGCAATGGGGAGTGAAGGAAAGCCACAATGAGAAGATGAACATGATGGCTCTGTGGTAGAGCGCCTGCATCATAAATGGGAGGTTGTGGGTTCAATCCCCGACCGAGTCATACCAAAGACTTCAAAAATGGGACCTTCTACCTTCTTGCTTGGCACTCAGTATTTAGATTGGAGAAGGGTAATAATAAAGTTATGTTATGCAGGGCCCGCTGGAAGAACGGCTTACAGCTGAAGTGGCTACCCTGGTTAAATATGAGTTATTATTATTATCATCATTATTATAGTGCAGAGCTGCCAAGTAATACAGATTTTCTGTCTTTAGTATTGAAAATGAGAAGAATACTGATTGTTTCATGCAAAATACTGATTTCTAAAGTTTCAGTGTTATATTTTGTCATACTGTATTTCTTTGAAAATACTGATTTCCTCGCCAAAATACTGATTTTCAGCTTTTATGATACTTAAATGTTCTTGTTCAGGTTGGCAGCTCTGACAATTCCTCCTGCATGTAAAAGATGCAGTGCAGACTTTTGACAAGAAGTGTGACCAATTAAGGTCTATCATCTCCCTTTCTTCAACCCTCAATCCCTGTTCCAAGTGATAATACAGTTGTGCTTAAAAGTTAGTGGACCCTAGCACAAAATGCACTCCTTCAAGCTGAGTGATGAATGTAGACAACAACACTATTACGTTCAGTGATGCCAAAGAAACCAACTTTATTGAATTTTATCACCCGACTTCACAATTGAATCTGAAACATGGTTAGAATTTTGAACATTTTCACTTTGCTCATTTTCTGGTGGGGTTCACAAACTTATGAGTCCCCCTGTGAAGCCAAACTGTGTAGATCTGTTTGAGTCTGATCTCCCGCTTTAAACTGTGATTAGCGAGAGAAGTGCCCACACAGTGGGACGATAATTGTCCATCGGTCTCTCCCGACAGGCCGCGGCGCCTCCATGGTCAAAGCATGATCGATGCACAAGAACATCGACGCCTCTCCCAACTTCATGCTGTGCGGACGAGGTCCCTAGCCAGGGCTCTTTTGAGCCCACAGCCAAGGTCTTAGAATTGGTCTTATTGATGCACTCACCAATTCAGCTCTGTAAACCAATTTTCCATATTCTACTATATTTCAGCAAAGTATGCTCTTCAATCTTACACTCTAAATTTCAAGGATTTAGAATAAATCAAGATTGGCTGTGTATAGTGACCGGCTGAATATAAGATTAAGATTTAAGATTCAAGCAGAATTATCAAGTGCAGAACGTGAATTACAGCATAATATTTTAACAAAAATATTTTGAACACAGAGCTGGTGAGAAATGATGCATGCTTCTTGCATAAGTCACTGATTCTACCAAACAGAATGATGGTCCTTTTAGTCAACCAAATGAAAACTTCTAGATGATGGAGGATGTCATCGATTGCTTGCTTTCTGTACATGTGATTGATTAGATTTAATTACATCTCTTACTTCACTGCATTCCTTACCAGACTGCTCGCTAGACAGTATCGGCTGAAGTCGATTGACTTAAATGGGAAAGATTGGTCATGTGATTGACAGGTAATCTTGTTGTCATGGCGATGACGATGTTGACACTTGGAATCCCATACCGCAAAGCCTCGACCAGCCGTGATGTTGCATTTCTCCAGATTGCCGTCGCCTCCCACAGCTGCCCAGATTCACGCTGGGCTTGAGTTAGCGTGAAAGTGTCGCGGCATGAAACCCCAAAGCAAATGCAACACGGAAAGTGGCGGGGAATAGATAGTCCTGTCGGCTTGATGGAGAAAATCAGACATATAGAATGGCTCTTTCTTTCTCCCTTTCCACTTTTTGAGAAATAGGAAAGGTTGTCATTTAGAAAACTAGAACAAGGATTAGTGAGCCAACTGGTGGGTGTTTCATAAAGCTGTTCGTAAGACACAAATGACTTTACGCACGACTGGTGATCCTTTCTTGTGCTATGTGATATCCCTATGTAATTGATTTATGACCTAAGAACAGGTTCCAGTCATGCTTAAAGTCGTTTTTAATTTTACGAACAGCCTTATGAAACACCCACCTGGGGCCCGTTGCATAAAACTATTTACCTGAGAAAACTCAGGTTTATTTTGAGTTTTTGCCCTGTGTTAAAGTCAATGGCAGAAATCAGACTAACCTTAGTTTCCAGTTTTTACCAGAGTTTTCTCAGGTAAAAAGTTTTATGCAACAGGCCCTTGGTGTCATTGTGATCTAATCTGGGTCCCTTTTTCATAAAGACTTATCATAGTAACAAATGCACAATTTCTATAGCAAATTTACTTTTAGCGAATCAGATTGATAGATTTCAGTACCTTTAAACTGTTATTGCCAATTTGATATTATATCAAGATTTATGAAACAGGCCCCTGGTCCATTTTAGCATATTGTGTCAAGTAAAACTAATAGTTACAAGCTTGAATTTTGTTGATTGATATTTTGACCCTCAGTGATATACAAACAGTCTGGATGCAATTAAATCAGTTGTATTTGGATACCTCAGATAATGGGCTTTGACAACAGTCTTACATAATGGCATGCATTCATTTGCTGATACTGCTAGAGAGATATGATGGGCATTACATTAAGATGATGCTATCCCTTACTTCTCTATCATGAAGCTTATCCTTTAGAATACATATATTTCTTTAAAGGGAACCAAAATACAAAAGAAAATCAATCTTCTCAGAAAGAATAAAACGATAGGAGCAAACTAAAACTTGTTCTATCAAAATTGGTTATAGAATAAGCAAGTTATGGAAGTTTGAAAAATCTTATTGTACTTTCTATGGGCATCCTCAAAATGGCTGGTTTTTTGAACAACTCTATTCGTTTCTACACAACTTTTCAGACTTATCTTACATATTTCACACTATCTCCTTCTGACCTTGACATATGTGGTGTGAATTCTATTTTCCCATGACATGTGTGATGCTCAGAAGCAAGCAAGATGCAATTTGAGAGATAAAGGTCAATTCTGGCAAGTGCTTGTGTAGGTTTCAACTGTGACGAAGACGTTTCAAACCTCAATAGTGTTCAAATGTTGCATTCACAATGCTGAAGGTCAAAATTCTGAGCTGATCGCGTTTACAAACGCATCTTTTCAACATTTAAATATTCATCGAATCATGATTTGAAAGACGTTTACATTTACCACCAGGAATGGAGGACATTGAACACACCCTTTGTTTCTCGTTATATCACGTTTTGTAATCAGGGTTTCAATCATTGCTGTTTTCATGTTGCTGTTTAAACTTAGAAAATGACATTGAACACACACTAATGGGGCGTTGCAAGAAACTTGCGATCAATTGCAAGTCTATTTTAGGTCCTAAAATCAATCATGTGTTTCATAGTTAATTGCAAATTTGTGATTGATTTCTAATCTGCTCCATGACAGAAGAAGTTAAATCTGATTTTCTACAGCTAACGTTGATCTATCAGTTGTAAAATTGCAATAGAATAGTTGCAATAGATCGCAAATATTTTCTTACAACACCCCTTAAGAGCATCAGGGATGCATTCCTTTGCAGCAGTTCATTTCATTATGGTATCCTTTCCAAATAACGGATTTCGGAACCAATCTTTTTTTTGGGGGGGCCACATTTTGGAAGAAAATACATTCAGCATGATGGACTGTAATTAATATTGGTGCAATGCTTCATACCTTCAGGGCAATAAAATCTTTAAAAAATTGACATTTTCAATATTAAAATTGCAAAATTCTCCCACTCAATCGCTGCAAGCTCCCTTGTTTAATATCACTGCTGAACACGTCTGCAACACTGAGGCCCGTATTCTGAAGTCAGGTTTAATTTAAAACTCAGGTTTAAAGTTGTGGTTTAAGTATGGAAAGCCAAAAGTATCAAAATTTTTATTGAGTTATATGTTTCTTATGTTTACTGTGCTCTTTCCTGATTTATTGATGGTGAAGACAATCATTTATTTATACTTCCTACACAATTATAAATGATTTGAGAGCCAAATGAGCTGAAGTTTGATGTCTCTATGCCGTTAGTGATTATGTAACAGTTGGCTATCCATACTTAAACCACAACTTTAAACCACAGTTTAAGTTAAACCCAACTTCAGAATACGGGCCCGAGTAATTAGTAAATAAATATGTTTCCCTAAGCATTGTGTTTCATTTTTATGTATTTTCTGTTATATTAAAATTCATCGCACACTCTATTTCTTGTATTCATTCAGGCTGTGTTTGTTGAAAAACCAAAATGAAACTACACATGAGCTACCGGGTAGCATAAAAGTTTGCTAATCTTCGAGTGTAGCTCATTGAATAGGATGGGTAATTTGCTCATACACATTTGTTAGCC
This sequence comes from Lytechinus variegatus, assembly GCF_018143015.1. Taxonomy (NCBI): domain Eukaryota; kingdom Metazoa; phylum Echinodermata; class Echinoidea; order Temnopleuroida; family Toxopneustidae; genus Lytechinus; species Lytechinus variegatus. Next base: position 27,947,312 of record NC_054754.1, read on the forward strand.
TCTTTATGGAAGGAAGTTTAGTTGATGACATGTTTAGTTTGGATGTTTGCGGATTGTTTCGGGGGTGAAGTAAGTGGAGGATATTTTTAGCAGTGTAATCTGTATTGGCCATCTGTCAGTGCTCTTAAGAACGAATGAGACTGGACCAGAACTTGGAGGAACGGAGAAGATGATGCGCCAAGTGGATTGATCTATTACCAGCGATGGGATTATAAGATGAGAGAGAGAAATAAATATAAGTGTGTGGTAGAGAGAGAGAGTGGGGGGGGGGGGGGGGAGAGGGAAAGAGAAGGAGAGAGGGAGGGGAAGGGGGAGGGAGAGAGAGAAATGAAGGAGCAAAAAAAATGGAGGGAGGGGGAATATGATGAAAGGGGACGGTGTATTCTGACTCTTGCCTTGTAATCAGGGGGTCATGTGTTCTAGTCCCACCACCGCCTAGTGTCTTTAGGCAAGGCATTTAATCCACACTTTGCCACTCTCCACCCCGGTGCTAAACTGGTACCTGGTATAGATGTGGAAAGTCATTGTAGCTTGTTCAGTACTGTGTACGCATCATTGGGGACTACTGTCTGGAATACTTCCCAGGGAGTGGAGAATGTGCATACATTGTTTGCATGGAATGATTCACTGAATTCTATGAATGGGGTAATAATTAATCTTTAAGCACTCACGGACAGTGTACAGTTTGCCTTAAGTGCATTATAGATAATGAAGATTATTAAGCCATTGCTTACGGGAACCGGGTGGTCCCTGTGAAAAACCTATGGGATTCAAAGAATCTCGGAGGCAACGGGTTAAAAGGAGAGAGAGAGTGTGATAGATAGAAAAAGAGAGGAGGGTCGTAACAGGGATTATAAATACAAACTTATGCTGAAGAGACACTATAAACAAATAAGTTTTAGAAAAAAAATAATGTAATCCCTCTTCATATGATTAATTTACATGGGAGGAATCTTACTCTTCTTGTCACACAGACGCCCTGACCCCTGAGGTCAATCTGCGACATACACCACTTGACCGACACATCAAATTTGACATCTCTCTTGAGATAGTCGAAAGCTCAGCTGCCTTGTTTCCTATAAATACCCTCCATTAATCTTGTTGTCTAGTTTATTGAGATAAAGCTTGACTTCAGCTATCCTTTTGGGCCATCATTTCCATTCCTTATCTTGGATGGATGAGCCAGCTTTTCAAGAAGTTGTACTTTTTTCCTCTCTTGAATTGAAGGTGCTTTAACATAATCAGCCTTCAAGATGATGATTTATGCCATAGAGAAATCATAAATTTCATCGTGTAATGGGGATAAAGGCCTTGTAGTTTAGGAAAGGGTTTGCATTTTACATGTAGTTTGCTACTAATAAATTAATATATTTTGTGATTGTAAGGAAGTAGTCACTACTGGTGGAACTGATGGGACAAACCATTATGTCTGAGGCAATTTTTATGTAGCTATCTTCCTGAAGCAAAAGCTGAGGAAAGATATTGTCCACACTCACACTGCCATGAAGGCGATAGATTCTTTTGAAACCAAACAAGATTATTTGCTTCATATTATACTTTTGAAACCATCAAATTAAAGCAAGAAAAGGTAGCACATCACCTAAACAATACATTTATGAAGTGAAATCATATTGCTAACTTGAGACAAAGATAAAGCTTTTATCTGTCATAAGGGCATACCCTGGTTTGTAATAACTATGTGCTTGCTGAACTAATGTACTTCTCTATGCCTACTTAAGTGCACTTATTGGAAAGAAAGTACACATTAAAATACGTTGTGATTTTTTTTGCATACTCTAAATAATTATGTTTGTTGCGACTCTAGATCAAGGCTGTTAACATTGACTGATCAGCGAAAGAAGAAAACCACATTATGTTTGATTGGCAAATTTCAAATTGATCACATGATTCTCTTTTAAGCCAATCAGACAACAGCAATCCAAGTACATGGAAATTAATGAAATCTAATGAAGATATGAAGGTAACATGTAACCATCTGAGCCAGACAGCCGGGTACTGTCGCATAAAAGTTTTTGTGATTGTAATTCAGTCCTCCAATTGTAATAACAATGGGGATATGTTCAATAGCCAATCAGAAGCAAGGATTCCATGTTAAGTTACCATTAGCTTACAAGTTACTATGATATGGGGGCTTTGTGGTCTGATGGTTACAACCCCCATCCCTCAGTCAGACGGACAGGAGTTTGAATCCTAGCAATGGCGTGTTTTTCTTCAGCAAGAAAATTTCCCATGTTTACCTGGTAAAATAATTCATTATATAATAAAGTACCCAAGTGATGACGTCACAACAAAAAACCTCTTTTTACATTTCAGCATTTTTTATACCATGTTTTGGTAGAACATGATAAAATACCTCCGCTACCCAAATTTTGAGCGATTTGGTCTTAGGGGGCCTGAGATAAGACCTCGTGAATACATAATTGGGCCCATTGAAGTCATTGTATTATTGGCTTAGTTCTACAGTATAGTAAGGAACCAGACCAGTTATACATTGATTTCAGTGAGGCTAATTATGTATTCACGAGGTCATATCTCAGTCCCCCATGGACCGATTCTCACCAAATTTTGAAAGTGGAGATACTTCATCATGCTCTTCCAAAATATGGTATGAAAAATGCTGAAATGCAAAATTGGAAAATTGATGATGTCACACTTCAGAGCTTTATGTGCTCTGAGCGCTGGAAGGCAGCTCAAGCTAAAGTTTGGGTAATGATAGTAGAGTGTCCTGGAATAGAGATATATATATGCCTATTTTTATTTTTATTATTATATAAAATTATGCAATAGGCCTCTGATTGATATAAACAAGGGAAAGAAAGAAAGCAGGAAGGAAGAAAGAAAAAGAAAGGAAGAAAGAAATTTGCAAATGATGAATAAAAATAATTTGGAGACAAAAAAAGGAGAGAGAATAGATAATTAGAGAGATAAGGAAAGAAAAAGACCAAATAAAAATGAAAAAAAGGTAATAAAGTCTAAAAAAGGGAGAAATTTAGGAAAAGATGGAATGAACAGTAATACTCCTTTCTTTTAAAATCAGGAATATTTTCTGTGACAATATGCAAGTCCCTATTCCCTCCAAAACATGTTGGTTTATCTTTATGCTAAAGAAGGGAAGTTGGGGGAAAAGAGAAGGGGGGATAAAAGGAATGTCAATCGGTACTAATCTAACTTAGAAATTTAAATCAATTTTAGAAAAGAAAGGAAGAGGGGGTGGGCAGCAAGTTCCCTACTATCTATCTTTCCCCTTAAACCTGCATGTATTCAGTCTTTGTATTGCTTTAATTACGGCTTCAACTAACGGCTGGAAGATCCAATAGAAATACACTGAAAAAACATGCGTATCTTATGAGCATGTTAAAAGCAATTTCTATTTCGAACATTCACGACTGAAAGACACCAACCTATTCAGGAAGGATACATATCTCTAGTTATATCTTGATATATTTATTGTCGTATATTCCCGCATTAAGGCTTTAATGGTACTTTCCATCCATGTACGAGCAATTTACCTAATTCAGATACACATTAAGGTTTACTGGTACCACGCAGAGCACAGACTTGCATAGAGCAAACACGCGTCATGGATTTATTTTTACGAGGCATTTCGATTTCTCTTACCTTAATAAGTCTCGCTGTACTGTATGAAAAATGCTAAAGAAATACAATTTGTAGTCCACTGCTTCATATTCTACTTTTTAAATAGAAACACTTTTATTTTACAATCTAATTTAAAATCTTGCTTTTAATCAGGGAAAATTGATATGAAACTCACTTAGATGGCTAATAGTTGTGTCTTTTTTGTATAATAGTATGGAGTCATATCTTATTTTCAAATAAAAAAGATTTTTCCTAAGGGCATGTATTATTATTTATTTACAGGTATATATAACCACTTTTGATCTGCTTCTTTGTTGTCTGGTATTACATGGCCCAAGCCAATTTAATCAATGTAGTGAATAACCACTTGGTCTAATACTCAGACCAACTGCCATTTGGTCTAATGCAAAGTTAGTATGTTTTCCACTTAATCTACTTAAATTTGTATTCTATTTACATTGTTTGTCAAATGAAATTTGATCTATATGGTTAAAATACATTGCTGAAATCTTTATACAGTTCTGTTTACATTGTGAACCTTACAGTAGTTGCTTAATGGTTTTAAACACTTGTTTAAATTGTTTCAAAAACTACTATAAAGGTTCATATAGTCAACACCATTGTATAAATGAATTAAACAACATTTTTTCTGTGTATAAGAAGTTTATGATATCATATTGACTAACAGGTATTAGACCAGGTGGGTCATAAATGAATTTGCCATACCTTGATTGGGAAACAATTAAAATGGTAAATGGGCTAAGTGGCAATTTGACCAAATTATTAGTAGAAAAAAAGTTCTAGGCAAAATGCAATTAAGTGGGATGTGACCTTTTGGAAAGTAGGCATAATGGGAGGAGCCCAAGTGGTACTTTACCTTATCTGTACAGTATGTTCATATCAAGAGTAGATTTCAATTAAATTCAGAGTAAAATTTAAATTCATATTCATCAAAGAGACAATACAAAGTCATCACATACTATAATTAAAGTACACTAATAGAATGTCAAATGAAATGAATATACTAACATAGATTATTATCTATAGCTTTTATCATACATATATTTATATTTTATTATTTAAATTGTATTTTTATAATTATATTGTACAATTTGTATGTTTTATTGTCAAATAAATTTTAATAATACTTCTCATAAGGATAATAATAATTGTGGTGATGATGATGATGATAATAATAATAATGAGATAATAATGATAATGAGATAATAATGATAATATTGTTGTATTAAACCATCATATCAGGTTATATTCCATGTACTATGACCCCTGCTAAATTGATTCCATTCTGCCCATATGTATTGTGTACATTTCTGCTAATAACATTTAAGCAGTGAAATTCCAAGCTCGGGTTAATATTTAACAACTTCTGTCTTGTCTCTTCTCAGCCAAAGTTTAAAGGCTTTTAATTACAGTGGGTTAAATCATGGGGGAGGGGGTGGGAACACAACTCATATTTTAAATACATCAGTATTCCTTTAATCTTTACATGATTGGTGTCCAAGATATACCTGAGATGGTTTTAAGATTAAAAAAGTGTGCGGATAGATGAAATTGAAAAAATTAGAAATAAGAAATTGATTTTCAAAGATTATTACACACAATGGCTTTAAATTCATGAATCATAGATTAAACACTCACAGAATTGTGTCATGAGATACGAATTGAATACAATTATTAAATTATTATGAATAATCTAATTATTGAATTAAATTGGAATATAACCTTATTAAATTTACCTAACATATAACAAATTTACAGGATACTATATTGGATATCTTTTTCTTTATGGGATACCAGAAATATTCTAGGAATAAAGGCCAATATTGCACAAATCAATATATTAGCCCTATAACTTGTGGAATGTATTGCAGAGTGTTTTGTGAAGGGTCGTGTCAGTGCCTTTCAGTGACTCATTCATTATGAGCCAATCAGCTGCAAGGATTTCAATAGCTTATAACAATTTGTCAGTGAAATCCCCTACTAATTAGTTCATGAAATTCTCCCACGGTATCCAGTTATGAGCCAATCATTATATTCATGGTTGGGATCAATTAATTTCTTCAATTACAAGTACTTTTCAATTAAATTACTTTTTTTTCATTTACAATTATCAATTACTTTTGTCAATTACAATTACTTTCCTTTCAAAATTTCAAATACAATTACAATTACTCAAGAAATGTAATTAATTACATAATTGATCAATTACCTTGTACTTGAGCCCAACCCTTATAGCATAATTAGCTCTCTTTTTTTTTTACTTATTACTTGTATGAAAGTATTCCATGTTTTGATTTCATATTCCACTAAATGGATTTAACCAATGTCTGTGAGCAAAACCGCATGATTGACATCTTCTTTATTTATTCTACACACCAACACTGTCAGAGGAGGAACATAACAGCAGTGATATATACTAAGCTCTTCTCCTAATTTTCTGAGAAATGTATAATTCAGGGTTATGACAACTGCCTGACAGATTCCCCCACTTGCACTTTCGTATTGAAACTTCTCTGAGCATTTCTAAGAATCAACAAAGTGGGTTCAATACCTTAACCTTTAAGCAACACGAAGCCCAGTGATTAACTATATGAACTGCGATCAGGGGTTGAACATTTTTTTTTCGTTAGCTTTCCAAAGTGAAAATGAAACTCCTGTGAAGGGTGCATGCAATTTTTAAAAGTGAGATTGTTCATGCATTCAGCCCTACGTTTTGAAAGTAGTAGATGAAATCGATAAAAGATATTATGTGAAGTCCATACAGCAGCTTAATAAGTAGGTGTCATGCTTACCCATTGCTTATTTTTTATTTTTGAGGGCTTCTTTTCACAACTTACTGTCTAAATCTGCAACATTGGATAAGTTCTAGCGTGAAGCGTTGTGGCCCAGTGGATTAGTCTTCGGGCTTTGTAACAGAAGGTCGTGGGTTCGAATCCCAGCCATGGCGTAATTTTCTTTGGCAAGAAATTTATCCACATTGTGCAGTGACTGACCCAGGTGAGGTAAATGGGTACCTGGCAGGTATTTATTCCTTGAAATACCACCACGCTGTAAAAGGCTGCGGGGCTAAAGCCAGGGTAATGATATCCAATGAAGCGCATAGGGACGCATTTGGCAGTGGTGTGATTGGGGACTTATAGGGCTCTTTTGTTAGTTTCCAGCGGTCTTTTTTGCCTTTTCTTTTTGGGGGGAGGGGGCTAAATCCACCCCTGTAATTGTTTTTTTACTACTTTGTGTCTTATTTTGCTTGTCTTGTTGAAGGTAAGTTAACACGGTCTTGTTACACTTAATCAATTTTTGTGATGAACTGTTTATTGTTTTTAGTATCAAATTACAGTAGATTGTCAGAAATGCTATGATAGGCAGGAGCTGCATAACCAGGGGGCTGTGGGGGCTTCCAACTCCCCCATTTTCCCCCTAAATGTGTAAAAAAATCAACTAAAAAATAACCATCTGATTGTGATTTTCTGCATGGTCAGCCCCCCCCCCCCCCCCCTGTTCCAAACCATTCTCCAGCCCCTGATAGGGGTGGAATGTGAATAGGGTATATAGGGATAATCAAAGACAAACACTAAAAGAGGTAAATTTCAAAAAAAATTGAATGAGGAAAGTATAATAATAAGAGAAGGGGAATAAAGAAGAAGCAATTTAATGGGGCAAGGATGCTTAAGAAGTAGAAAAATTATATATAAAAGAATAACAGTAAACAACAGAGAATAAGAAAGAATGTCGAGATTGTGTGAAAAAAACAGAGAGAGAAAAAAAAGGGCTGAGATATACAAAGCTAGTCAGGAGAGAGGAGGAATACATAAAGGGATAAGTGAAAGTGAGAATTGTTTTCCAAGCAGATTTGAAACTCTGCCAAACCACCTCTTCTTATTACATCTCAGGCACATATCGGCTTTCCCTCATTGCAGCTAACAAGCCCCAAAATTGTTAGCAGAGAAAAGGGAGATGAAATAAAGCAATAAAACTTCTCAATGAAGCTCTCACTCTTTTCTTTCCTTGCCCTTCTCTGTAGATTACTCCCAAACACACACACACATTACACTACAGTGTGATCACACTTGAGCATACACACACACACACACACACTCTTGAAAGAAACATACTCCTATTATACACCACAACAGCCCAGCCAGCACTCCTCCGCTTTGTTTACAACGAAACCCAACACAACTGGATGTAAGCACGCCAAAACTCTTACAATCTTCCAACAGACACAGGGCGTACTGGGATCCACTGCTCTCTTCCGCCCAACTCCCTGGATAGCTATTGGATGTTTCTTGCAGCTCCTAAATCCTTTCGCTAATCCAAAATACTCTTAGGATTTACAGAGATCATTGTGGGATTGGATTAAGAAGTGACTCAAGCTTTGCAAGGAAGGGAAGGAAAAAGGGAGAAAAAAAGGACGGGACGGAAATTATTTTGCCGGAAGTTTCGGATAATATCGAGGAGACTTTAAATCGGGATGGAGATGAGACGACATGACAGCAGTAAATTGACAATGGGAGTGAGAAAAAGAGAATCTAGAAAACTTTCTCAGTCAACATCCACATTCTTCTTTGTGCCTGGAGATGGTAAATAAATGTTTATTTCTTTTACTGATTGTCTAATAAATTTGAACATACGGTACATGTATTGTATGCTGTATAAGTGTAGATGCAGTCACACATTTTCTTTATGGTGATCTGCATCTATTTGTATTAATGCTTTACAAGGAGTTCAGTTCCTTAAAGTTTTATGAAAAGTTACTGCTGTTGATCTAATTGGCAGCCATGATCAATCTACTTGTATGTACACATCGTAAGTAAAGTTAATATCCAACATGTGCAGTAAAAGGTATACTGATCTGAAACAGAAATTGTTTTCAAATGCT